>NC_138136.1:63067896-63461836 GCF_964188305.1 Podarcis bocagei | reverse complement strand
TTTTGAAATCTCATCACCAAGCCTGCTGGGAACTCTTCCAAGGCCCCCACACGAGCCCCGATCTATCCTATTGATTGTAATAGGTGACACTAATTAATAAACAGAGAAGCTAATGAATGTGACAGCTGCCCTGCCATCCGTTGGCACTTCCAACTGGTATCTCATAATTACAAAGTTTTCTTGGTGGAAGGAATCCAGTTAGATTAATTAAAAACACTTCCAGGACGGCTCCCAGGACTTTGAGGCCTCCGGCAATCCGTTTAGGGCTGTACTGAAAAGTGGTTGGGTTCATAGTTCAAACAAAGACGGGGAGTTTCTGGAGAGACAGCAGGGAGTGTGGTGGAATTCGTAACATCTTCTTTGAAATTGGTCAGTTGATTTGACTTGCTTCTTTTCTTTCTGTGCATCAGCACTTGAGATCTCATCACCCCCTGAAATTCAATTCACACTATTTTCTATTAGTATTATTATTTACATTTCTATATCACCCTTCACCTGAGGATCACAGGGATGTTTACAATGTTGTTGTTGTTGTTTAGTCATTTAGTTGTGTCCGCCTACTCGTGACTCCATGGACCAGAGCACGCCAGGCATTTCTATCTTCCACTGCCTCCCGCAGTTTGGTCAAACTCATGCTGGTAGCTTTGAGAACACTGTCCCACCATCTCGTCCTCTGTCATCCCTTCTCCTTGTGCCCTCCATCTTTCCCAACATCAGGGTCTTTTCCAGGGAGTCTTCTCTTCTCATGAGGTGGCCAAAGCACTGGAGCCTCAGCTTCAGGATCTGTCCTTCCAGTGAGCACTCAGGGCTGATTTCCTTCCGAATGGAGAGGTTTGATCTTCTTGCAGTCCATGGGACTCTCCAGAGTCTTCTCCAGCACCAGAATTCAAAAGCATTCATTCTTCGGTGATTAGCCTTCTTTATGGCCCAGCTCTCACTTCCATACATCACTACTGGGAAAACCAGAGCTTGAACTATATGGCAAGGTGGCGTCTCTGCTTTTTAAGATGCTGTCTAGGTTTGTCATTGCTTTTCTCCCAAGAAGCGGGCGTCAAGCACAAAAATACATGCCATAATAACAAACAAAAACCATACCCGCCACACACACAGTTTAAAATGCCATAAATTGCCTTTTTGCTTGGTACATAAATATATGCAACGAAGGCGCCTGGCGAGTCTCTTTGGGAAGAGTGAGGAGCCACTGCAGAAAAGGCCCCGTTCTTGTGTTACCACCCTCTGGACCTCTCAAGGAGGAGGCACACAAAGAAGGGCCTCAGAAGGTGATCTCAGGGTCCAGGTTGGTTCATATGGAGAGAGACGGTCCTTGAGGTACTGCAATCCTGAGCCTTCTAAGGCTTTACAGGTCAAAGCCAGCACTCTGAATAAGGGCCAGCCCCCTGCTTGTATCACAGGGGAAGGTGGGCTAACGTGTCCAGAGGAGGGCAAACAAAATGGTCAAAGGCCTGGAAACGATGCCTTATGAGGAACGGCTAAGGGAGCTGGGCATGTTTAGCCTGGAGAAGAGGAGGTTAAGGGGTGATATGATAGCCATGTTCAAATATATAAAAGGATGTCACATAGAGGAGGGAGAAAGGTTGTTTTCTGCTGCTCCAGAGAAGCGGACACGGAGCAATGGATCCAAACTACAAGAAAGAAGATTCCACCTAAACATTAGGAAGAACTTCCTGACAGTAAGAGCTGTTTGACAGTGGAATTTGCTGCCAAGGAATGTGGTGGAGTCTCCTTTTTTGGAGGTCTTTAAGCAGAGGCTTGACAACCATATGTCAGGAGTGCTCTGATGGTGTTTCCTGCTTGGCAGGGGGTTGGACTCGATGGCCCTTGTGGTCTCTTCCAACTCTATGATTCTATGATTCTAGGATGCCCTGATGTTCCCCCTCCACAGGTGGAGCAGTGTACAGCAGAAAACTGGATCATGTCCAGTCCCACATTAGCACTCGCCCTGAGGTGAAGTGACTCTGATAAAATGCTAAAGTTAGGCTGAAACCCCATGCACACACACCCGGAAGCAAGCTTCATAGAATCGTGGACTCACAGAGTTGGGTCATCTACGTCCTACCCACTGCAGGAATCACATAGGCAGGTGCAGAGAAATGGGCTGTGGAGCTTCTCAGAATGTACAGGTTTCCCAGTAGATCGCAGAGCAGCCTGCGAAAAATCAACAAAGCCACTGAGTTGGGTGGCTTTTAAAAAGGATGAGACAAATTCAGGGAGGAGGAGGCGATCAATGGCTCCTAGCCATGAGATCTGTACTTTCTGTCCACATTTGGAGGTTGAAATACTTTTGAATAACTGTTGCTGGAAACCATTTGTGCTCAAATCCCTTTTACAGGCTTCCCATAATGGGCATCTGGTTGGTCACTGTGAGAAGAGGACGAGATGAGCCATTGGCGTGATCCAGCAGTTCTCTTCTTATGTTCTTAGTCTAACTCAGACCAATAAAATCCCTAATTTCTTGACCTGATGACTTTGCTTTGGCCGAGGAATAATCAGGGCTACCACCTTTCATTGATGAGTGTGCTGGATCAATTGATTAAAGCACCTTTTAATCAACTAGAAAGGCATCCCTCTGCAGACACAAGGGACCTATTAGCGGGATTCCGTTTGACTTGGCAGGCTCTCTTGTCGAAACCCTGCTGGAGTTTGAAAATCTGGGTTCTCCAGGCTCTGTCACTTTGGAGGTCCCGAGCCTCAAGGAGGTTAGATTGGTTTCAACTAGGGCCAGGGCCTTTTCAGCCCTGGCCCCGATGTGGTGGAACGCTCTGTCACAGGAGACTAGGGCCCTGCGGGACTTGACATGTTTCCACGGGGCCTGCAAGACAGAGCTGTTCCGCCTGGCCTTTGGTTTGGACTCGGTCTGACCCTTATGCTTCCCTCCCCTTACGGTTTTGATTTATCGGCTATTTTAAAATGAGGCTGCATTTTAAATTGCATTTTAACCTGCATTTTAAATTTGTTTGTCCCCTCCCACTCTTTTCCCCCTATTATGTTTTTACTATGATTTTATTGGTGTTAGCCACCCTGAGCCCGGCTCTGGCCGGGGAGGGCGGGGTATAAATAAAATTTATTACTATTATTCTGACCTCCAGATGTTTTCAGACCACAACTCCCATCAACTCCAGCCAGCCATGGCAGAGGGCACCATCTTGGAGGAGAATGGTCTACAGCAGTAGTTTCCAGCTGGTGGTCTGTGGACCCCAGAGGATCTGTGGCACCATTCACATAAGAAAAGCTACTGTTGGGTGTCTGGCTTGGCTTTTGAAAAACAGAGGGTCTGCAGTACTTAGCCCACTGGGAAACACTGGTCTACAATTAAGTTGTCCTCTTGTCTTCTTGGGAGTTGATGGGGTTGAAGCCACCAGAATGACAGAGCAGAAGTAGCAGAAGATGCAAGAGGAATCCCACTGACTACAAGAGAGCCAGTTTTGAATATCGTCCATGATGGGCTGGTGGTGAAGTGGAATAATAGAATTATCAAATTGGAAGGGGCCCTAAGAGTCATCTAGTTGAGTCCCCGGAATGCAAGAATCACAGCTAAAGCATCCCAGACAAACGGCACCCAACCTCTGCTTAAAAACCTCCAATGAATACAGGCTGGATGGCTATTTGCAGTCTTGCTCTTCTGCCATTATTGCATCTGCAACATGCCATCCTGCTGAACTAGTCCAGGTAGTTTGGAGGCTGGTGGAAACTTCTGGGAATGATCCCTATCCTCCCCTTCTGTGGTTTCCAGCAACTGATATTCAGAAGCGTCGCTGCCTACAATTGTGGTAGGAGAACATGGTCATTGTAGCTAGTCACCATCAATAGTAAGTTTGCAGATGACACCACCATAATGGGTTTAATAACAGGTGGAGACGAATCAGCATATAGAGGGAAGGTCAAAAAAATATCTACATGGTGCCTAGGGAACAACTTGCACCTTAATATCAGCAAGACAAAGGAGATGGTGTTGGACTTTCGGAGGAAGAGAGGAGAACTAGCCCCGCTGTATATCGGGGAGAGAGTCTCTTCCTTTAAATTCCTAGGAGTTTATCTCAGTGAAGACTTTACTTGGAAAATCAATACAACCCAGGTGCTTAAGAAAACCCAAAAGAGACTCCATTTCCTCACAGTATAGTGGAAGAACGATGTCAATCAACATTTGATGATCTCCTTCTACCGGTCCGCAATAGAAAGTGTCCTTTCATACTGCATCACGGTGTGGTACGCTGGTTTGACATCATCTGATAGGAAGTGCCTACAGAGGGTGGTGAATACAACACAAGATATTATGGGCTGTCCCGTGAATCCCACGGATGAAATAGCGGAAGAACGTTGCCTCAGGAGAGTGAGGGAAATTCTCAGGGATGATTCACACCCTGGCCAGCACTTTCTTGATCTCCTGCCCTCGGGCAGAAGATATAGAAGCATGATTAGTCGCACCAACAGGGTAAAGAACAGCTTCTATCTGTGGGCTGTTAGGCTGCTGGATGAAAAGATAACAACAGGGCAACTGACTTTCGGGTTTGGTGGGTGTGCGTCAGTAAATGAGGGGAATTAAGGCTAAGAGAGCTGAGTACAGGGTACTGGTGTAATCTCACTGTATACAAGTTGTACAAGTGACAATAAAGTATTTCAATTTTCAATTCAGTTTCGATTTCAACAGCCCTCTCCTCCTCCATGAATTCATCTAATCCTCCTTTAAAGCTGTCTAAGTTGGTGGTCATCACTGCCTCCTGTGGGCATGAGTTCCACAGTTTAACTATGTGCTGTGTTACAAAGGACTATCTTTCATCTCCTCCTGAATCTTCTAGCCATCAGCTTCAGGGGATGCCCATGAGTTCTGGTGTTACTAGAGAGGGAGGAAAGCTTTCTTCTCTCTACTTCTTCCATGTTTTGCAGGAAATGAGCACGGAAAGAGGATGCTTCCGAAGTACCCTAAAGTTTGGAGCGCTGGGTGAACTCTCCTCCCCAAACTCCCAACTGTAATTAGTGGAGAAGAAGTTCCATTCTGGTTGGGGGGGGCGTGGAGAGGCGAGGAAGTATCAGATGGGGAGGGAGATAAAGGAGCATAGAGTCTGTGCCGCCTTTGTTCTGTTGAGTCGATAGTTTTATTGAAAGAGACGCCACCACAAAAAAGAAAGGAAGGATAAATAAAAGCTTTGTTCAACAAAGAGTGACAATTAAAAATGGCAAGGCTTGCAAAAGGAGCTGTGATATAAGGGGGGAATAACCTTGGGAGGATCAATTGTCACAGTTTCTATGCGCCATAAAATGCAGCACTGGCAACCCCTAGCATAGGCGAGGCAGGCGCCTGGTGTAATATTTGGGGGTTGGTGGGTTAGGGGATTCTTAAGACAGGAACATCCCCCATCAAAAAGGTCTGAAACTGGGAGAGGTTTCCAGAGGACACCATCCATGTCCTTCAACTCTGAGGACAACCGTTCAGTAAATTGGATGGGGCAACCAAGTCTGACACAACAGATTCTCCCAGTCTATGCCTGTAAGTTGCTTGGCCTTTGTAGCTCTATCTATTCAAGAAGATTCAGGACAGATAAAAGGCAGGAGGTACTGATAGCCACCAGATTGGAAGTAAGCCTCATTGAAAGTTCTGGTCATGGAACTATAGAGGTCAAAGGGACCCTCAAATGTCATCTAGTCCAATCCCCTGCATAAATCCCTCAGGCAGGTGCTGTGATGGCCTGGGACTCGGGCTCGGACTCTGAACCAGAGGAGACTCAGTCTGCACCGGATCCTTTGCCTCAGGCATCACCTGAACCAAGTCTGGGGCCTGATCCTGAAGAAGCACAGGTTCCCCTGCACCAAGCACCAGCTGGGCCGAGTCAGGGGCCTGAGCCTGCCCTGGCTCCAGATGCAGGGATGACCTCGTTGCCTCCAGCTGGGCCATCGCTTACAGCTGCTCCACTACCAGTTGGGTCAGGGGAGGCTGAGGCGGCCCCTGGGTCGAGTAACCCACTGAGCTGCAGAGACTGAGGTCTGAGAGAAGGAGAGACCAGAGTACTCGCAGGAGGAGTTCTCGCCTTCAGGCAAAACAGGGAGGTGAGTCGCCAGGGGAACAGGACCGGCCACTACCCCGACAAAGATAAAAGGCTGTCAGTCCCCGCCCCAGGTAGTAAACATTGCTGTTTGCCAGATCCTGCCTGAGATCCTGTACCTGTCCTTGCCTGGTTTCCTGCCTCGTGTCCTGCCTTGGCTCTGTCGGACTGACTCCTAGAGGAACCTTCAGATTCTGGACTGGACCTGGACCGCATTTCACCCCTGGGCCCAGCACAGTCCACCACATTCCAAGGGAGTCTGTTCCGCTGTTAAACACTTCTTACTGTCAGAATGTTCTTCCTGATGTTTAGTTGGAATCTCCTTTCTTGCAATTTGAATCTCATGGTTCCATTTCCCCTCCACCTCTGGAGCGGCAGAAAGCAAGCTAGCTCCATCTTTCATGTGACAACCCTTCAGATATCTGAAGGTGGCTATCAAATCTCAGTCTCCTCTTCTCCAAGCTAAACATCCCCTATTCCCTCAACCTTTCCTCATAAGTCTTGCTTTCCAGATCCTTGACCATCTTGGCTGCTCTCCTCTTCACACCTTGCCAATCTCCTCCTTATCCAGAAGCAGAGCTCCTGCCAAACAGCTCGGTTCTTCAGCTAAGCATTTGCCCTCTCCATAATCGGCAAAACCAACACAGTCTCTTGAAAAGGGGAACATTTAAATGATGGAGATTCTTGCCGTTTCCTTCCCTGCATCATAAGAATGTAAGAAGAGTGTGCTGGATGAGGCCAATGGTCCATCTTGTCCAGCATCCTGTTCTCGCCGTGGCCATCCAGATGCCTTTACTGGGAAACCCGCAAGCTGGACGTCAGCACAGGAGGCCTCTCCATTTCTGTAAAAAGGTAAAGAGACCTCTGACCATTAGGTCCAGTCGTAGCCGACTCTGGGGTTGTGCCGCTCATCTCGCTTTATTGGCTGAGGGAGCCGGCATACAGCTTATGGCCAGCATGACTAAGCCACTTCTGGTGAACCAGAGCAGTGCATGGAAACGCCGTTTACCTTCCCGTCAGAGCGGTACCTATTTATCTACTTGCACATTGACGTGCTTTCGAACTGCTAGGTTGGCAGGAGCAGGGACTGAGCAACGGGAGCTCACCCAGTCGCGGGGATTCGAACCGCCGACCTTCTGATCGGCAAGCCCTAGGCTCTGTGGTTTAACCCACAGCGCCACCCGCGTCCCTCCAGTTAAATATCAGTAAATAATAAAACAATGTGGTGAATCTTATGAATGCATGCTTAAATAGTTAGGTCTTCAGTTCATAGAATCAATGAATTTGAATGGACCACTAGGGTAATCTTGTCCAACCCTCTGCAATGCAGGAATCACGGAAACGCCGTTTACCTTCCCGCCAGAGTGGTACCTATTTATCTACTTGCACTTTGACGTGCTTTTGAACTGCTAGGTTGGCAGGAACAGGGACCAAGCAATGGGAGCTCACCCTGTGGTGGGAATTCGAACCACCGACCTTCTGATCGGCAAGTCCTAGGCTCTATGGTTTAACCCACAGCACCACTCGCGTCCCTATCTCCATTCCTGTAGTTTCCTGCAACTAGTATTGAGAAGCATCACTGGCTCCAACTATGGAGGGCAGAGCGTAGCCAGCATGGCTAGTGTCCATCGATAGCCCTCTTTTTCTCAAATCGCCTCCCTTGGGCACTGGGGAAGCCATCTGCCCGTGGCAGGCTGTGCCAATTTGACCCCCGCCCTGCCCAGGCCTCTTCCCCTGTGTTTGGCGAATTATACTGCTGGAAGCAGCAAAAAGAGAAAACTGACATTGTCAGCGGAGTTATCGACGCGGAGGAGAAGAAAAGAGCCGGGCCTTGGGGGATTAGCCGGTGCCTGGGGCCAGGGACCTCCAAAGCCTCGAGCGGAAGATTTAATGAGCAACGGAAATCAATGGCGCTTAATCTGTGTCTAATCAGAGAGGACTGCGGCTGCTGTGGGTTCGAGAGGATCGGGAGATGGGAGGTTGTGTCGGAGAGGCTGAGGCAGACTGCACATCAAGATGTTTGGGACTACAACTCCCATCAGTCCCAGGCACAAAGGGTCCCGATCCACGTTAAGGCAAGGTGTGGATGGGCTCTCATCCTAGACCAGCAGTCTCCCTCTTTATCCGTTGTTCTGCGGTGCTTCCCCAATGTTACCAGACTATTCTTGCATTATTGTTGCAATTAATTTATTCATCGCCTTTCAAGCTATTGTCTCAGCAATTTACAAGATAGTTAAAAGCAGTTAAAAGCAGAAGAACAACAAATACCGTTTAAAACAGGAATAAAAGCTGAACAAGTGGTTGGTTGTGGCAAGTCCCATTTATACAGCTGGGAAAGCCTGTCGGGACAAAGATAATAATAATGATAATGATGATGATGATGATAATTTTATTTATACCTCACCCTCCCCGGCCAGAACCGGGCTCAGGGTGGCTAACACCAATAAAATTACAATAAAAAGTAATAGGAAAGGGGGGAAAAACAGTTAATTAAAATACGGGTTAAAATACAATTTAAAATGCAACCTCATTTTAGTAATATAGTGGTACCTCAGGTTAAGAACTTAATTTGTTCCGGAGGTCCGTTCTTAACCTGAAACTGTTCTTAACTTGAGGTACCACTTTAGCTAATGGGGCCTCCCTTTCCTATTGCTCCACTGAGCACCCAGGTGGGCATAGCTGGGGGAGACCAACTCCACCCTCCTCACCCACCCAGGTTTGTAGACCAGATTGGCCTTCACAATCAGATCATGAATGAGGAAGGATGTACTCTGAACTGAGCCGACATTCACAACAGCATCCACTGGCTGACAGGACAACCACAATTCCCATGTTGAAAGAGGGGCTGGCACAGAGCACAGTCACTAACTGCTTGTGCCGTGTGTGTCAGGAGTGCATGCAGGAGCCAGGCCCTGTGACCAATAGGACTTTGCAGGACTGGGACCTTCCAAAGTTTGTTCTGGAGAGGCAAGGTGCAGCCGCACAGGTGAGGCTGACTGGTAACTCACAGCACCTGGTGGCAAGAGCCGGGAAGGGATATAAGGTCAGCATTTCCCTTCGGCTCTTTGCCACAGCAACACGTTTCCTGCCTTGCTGCGTTTGGCTCCTTGACTCCTTGCTTCTTGATCCTCAGACCCTTGACTCCTTGCTCCTCAACCCTCGGACCCCTGACTTCGTGACTCCTTGCTTCCTGACCCTCGGACCCTTGACTTTGTGACTCCTTGCTTCTTGATCCTCAAACCCCTGACTTCTTGACTCCTTGCTTCTTGATCCTCAAACCCCTGACTTCGTGACTCCTTGCTCCTTGACCCTCGGACCCCTGACTTTGTGACTCCTTGCTTCCTGACCCTCAGACCCCTGACTTCGTGACTCCTTGCTTCTTGATCCTCAAACCCCTGACTTCATGACTCCTTGCTCCTTGACCCTCGGACCCCTGACTTCTTGACTCCTTGCTTCTTGATCCTCAGACCCCTGACTTCGTGACTCCTTGCTTCCTGACTTCGATTGCCCGTGAACCGGACCGTGACAGTGTGCCCCTTTTTGCCCTTATCTCCCCCTGCCTTGAACCACTGCGACTGGCCCTTGTTGCTCTCCCCGGCTTCTCTCTCCCAGGCACATCCCCCATAAACCCCAAACTGAAAAACACACAAGTTATAAAGCAGTTAAAAACAATTTAAACAACAATAACAGAAACACACACACACACCTAAACAACACCCCAGCCCAAGAGTCTGTCCAGCAGCCACAGCTTTTGTAGCTGGAGTCAGTCCAGGCCAGATGGAAAAGGCAGGGAGCGGGTCTTCCAGAAATCACAACAAGATTATCCATTTGGGGGTAAAATACCACTTTGCTTTCTCCGGCGCATGGGGGGGGGGGGAATACTGCACTGCCAAGGCCTTTCCCTGGAGCAGCTGCAGATTCTGCCCCCTCCCCTCCTGAACCGGACTCCATCCTCCCCCCGCCCCTGCCTGCCACACCAGTGCTGTGGACAATTACGATCGCTGCTGGAGCCCCATAGATTGCCATTGATTAATGCTCGGGAGATGGCGGGTGCCCCTTCCCATCCAGCCTGGCTCGCCAGGGGGTCCTGCTGCCCCCAGCCCGCTAATGAATGCTCCAGAGGCTGAGTCTCACTTGCACCCATGTGACGCTTGCCAGTCCAGCCCGCGACCCTCGGCACACTGGTCCCCCCTGCTGGGAGTTGATTGGCGGCAAGAGGCCAAGGTGAGACCCCCAATTATCCCCCTGGATCAATGGCTGCCTCCTTGGACCCCCTGCGGGCAAGAGAGCTGCCCATCTCAGACACTCCGGCTTGTTATCCTAGTTTAGCTCCCCAGATTCTCTCTAGGAAGGGAGGAATCTGAAGGCACAGAACCCCAAGAAGCAGAGGCCAGGTCTTCTGTGCGACGCGACAATGGCTTATTACGGGGTTATTGATCCATGTGTCACACCGAGGGAAGGCTCACGTACTGCTAAAGGAGGGAGAGAGTTCTGGTTCTTTTTAAGGAAAGCGGGGAAGGTTCCTCCAGGCATTTGCTCCATCCATCAGATATAAGCTAATTCTAACTAAGAATAATAATAAATTTTATTTATACCCCACCCTCCCCAGCCAAGACCAGGCTCAGGGCGGCTAACACCAGATAAAAAACGATTGAAATACAACTTAAAAATCAAGATAAAAATGCAGTCTCGTTTCAGCAGAAATTCAAAAACTTTTTTGGGGATGAAAACATCAAATCTTCACCAAGGCCAACTATCCAGACTGGTCCTACGTGGGCCGGAAAAAAGCCAGGGAAGTCCCTAAATAGGAGTTCCATCACAGAAGAAGGAAAAAGGAAAGAGGGGAAAGGAATCAAGCTGATTCCAAGCCAAAGGCCAGGCGGAACAGCTCTGTCTTACAGGCCCTGCAGAAAGAAATCATATCCTGCAGGGCCCTGGTCTCATGAGACAGGGCGTTCCACCAAGTTGGGGCCAGTACTGAAAAGGCCCTGCCTCTGGTTGAGGCTAATCTGATTTCCTTAGGGCCTGGGACCTCTAGGGTGTTGCTGTTTATGGAAATGTCCTCTGTGGGGCATGCCGGGAGAGGCAGTCCCATAGGTACAAGGATCCTAGACCGTGAAGGGCTTTAAAGGTCAAAAGCAGCACCTTAAATCTGACCCTATACTCCACCGGGAGCCAGTGGAACTGGTAAAGCACTGGGTGAATATGCTCCCATGGCAGGGACCCTGTGAGGAGCCTCGCTGCAGCATTCTGCACCCACTGGAGTTTCTAGGACAGCTTCAAGGGTAGTCCCCTGTAGAGCAAATTACAGATTTATTTTATTATTAACTTTATGCAACACCCTGCTTCCAAGGATCACAGGGCGCTGTACAGTATTAAAAAAAAACAGAATGAGGAAGTGGGAGAAAAGGATTGTGGAGAGTCACTCGGGGACAACGCCATTATTCCAAGAGGCTGCGTTCCAAGCCTCTCTCTGTAAATATTGGATAAAAAGCAGATGGCAAGGCCTTTTCCTTGTCTTATCCATTCCTGGCAACCTGCCATGGGGGTTGGTTCCACTGCCACCTGATATCTGGAAAGCTGGTAGACCTGGGTGACATTTGAGCTCCGCTGAGAGCCTCAGTGCAGAGACGAGAGAGGCATGACCTCTGAATAAGCAAGCATGGGATTGTCCTTACAAACTTTGGAAGAGGAGCATCCTATTCTCACAGTGGCCAACCAGAAGCCTCTGGAGGAAACCAGCAAGCAGGATCTGAGCACCAGAGCCCTCTCCATTCCTGTGGTTTCCAGCAACTGGCATTCAGAAGCACCGCTGCCTCCAACTTTGTAGGCAGAGCAGAGCCATGATGGCTTCTAGCCACTGATAGTCTTTTCCTCTTCCATGAATTTGTCTAGTCCTCTTTTAAAGCCATCTAGGTTGGTGACTGTGCTGGGCCTGGGGGTAACCCATGAAACACAGTCCAGGACCGGTCCCGAATCCAAAGGTCCCACTAGGAGTCAGTCTGACAGGGCCAAGGCAGGACACGAGGCAGGAAACCAGGCAAGGACAGGTACAGGATCTCAGGCAGGATCTGGCATATAGCAATGTTGCTCCTGCAACCTGGGGTGGGGTCCGACAGCCTTTTATCTTGGGGTAACAGACGGTCCTGATCCCCCAGTGACTCACCTCCCTGTTTTGCCTAAAGGTGAGCACTCCTCCTGCGAGTACTCAGGTCTCTCCTTCTCTCAGACCTGAGTCTCTGCAGCTCGGGAGATGTCGGTGGGTTACTAGACCCAGGGGCCGCCTCAGCCTCCCCTGACCCAACCGGTAGTGGAGCAGCTGTAAGTAATGGCCCAGCCAGAGGCAACGAGGGAATCCCCGCATCTGGAGCCAGGGCAGGATCAGGCCCCTGACTCGGACCAGCTGGTGCTTGTTGCAGGGGAACCTGTGCAGACTGGGACTCTTCAGGATCAGGCCCCAGACTTGGTTCAGATGATGCCTGAGGCAAAGGATCCAGTGCAGATGGAGACTCCTCTGGTTCTGAGTCCGAGCCCAAGTCCCAGGCCATCACAGTGACCATCTCTTCCAACCGTGGGAAAATGTCTATAAACTGGAAGAGGGGCTCGTGGACTAGTGCGAAGATTCAGGAAACCAAAATGGTCTGTATTGATTCAGACTCTCAGGGACTCAGCTTCACAGCCAAAGCAATTATTCCCGTAGGGTGTGCTTTGATATTGAGTATATAGGGCATTGTCTCCCGAGCCACAATGATGAATTCACTTTTCCTATCACGCTTTTGATTTAGGGAGCGCACTGCCAATTCTTATGATAAATTCCCCTTGCTATTTGTTCAGTTCTAACAGCGAAGCCTTCTTACAAATGGGGAACTGAGGTCAAGTCAAAATGATGGTTACTAAGTGGTACTTGAACATTTTGCCCACCGATCCAGACTGCCTCATCGGGTTGGTTTACTAGCTGTTTGTGTGTGAACTCCAGACCACTGCAATTCCCCCATCTGTTTTGTTTATTAACAAGCTAAAACATGGTCAATGCTATGAACTCTGGGTTCAGAACTCAAAGGCACAGCTCTGGAACAAAATGCTGGCAGTCGTACGAGTCAGACATTTCCAGGAGCAACCAGTGCAGGGATCATTTCCTTGTGAGACGAGCCTAGAGACCTCCAGCCTTTGGCGCTGCTTCTTTGTAAAGAAGCATGACAAAAAATGAGAGCAAGCTTGCACACAAAAGGCAATCTAAAAAGCATCTTCAAACCCTCTGGAGCCACTTGGATAGCTCGAAAACGCAAACTTATGTGGTTATCTCCCAACAGGACCCCCAGTTGCTGATTGAATAAGGGGTGAGTTGCATGGATCGAACCAAATGCAGACTGAAACTATTTCTTGAAATGCACTGACTTCCAACTAAGTCATATTCAGAGCAGAGCCATTAATTTCAGTGGGTCGAGAAACGTAAGCAGAGCCTACTGGATCAGGCCAATGGTCCATCTAGTCCAGTGTCCTGTTCTCACAGTGGTCCACCAGATGCCCAAAGGGAAGTCCACAAGCAAGGCATCAGGGCAACAATGTTCCCTCCATTTGGCAACTGCCTCCAGAACATAGCCATTGTGGCTAGTAGCCACTGATAGCCGGATCCTCCATGATTTTCTCTAATTGTGTTTTAGAGCCATCCAAGTCACTGGCCACCTTGTGGGAGCAATTGTCTACATCGTTTTCCTTGAAGTAGTTTTGGAGAGTTTTTGTGAGACTCACTCTAATTTGTTTGTTTGTAGTTAGGATGGGACTGAAGGACCATGATGGGGTGGTTTGTGTTCTCTCTCCTATTTTAACGGTGACTTCCATTGGGGTGTGATCTGTGATTATAATGTTACCTATGTTCGTTGATTCCGCTGAGGGGATCAGACCCTGTGTGAGCAGAATGCTTTCCAGTCTGGACACTGTACCATGGCATCCAGATTGGAATGTATGGCTGGTGTCTCCCGGGTTTCGCTCACCCCAAATGTCGTAGAGACCCCTGTTTTTTTAGCATTTTTAGTAGCTTGTAAGAGTTCCTAGTTGGATGCAATGAAAGCGGTCCCCAGAGGAGCTTGCATAAAAGAGAAAGCATTCCTTAAAAAACAAACCTCCTCAAAAATTAGCAAAATAGAACAAGACATCACAGCCCTCTCATCTCGCTACAAACAAACAGGATCTAAATGGCAGTGCTTGATCTATAACACTCCAGTTCTTCTACAGACAGCTTGAGGTTTAACAGGTGAGCATTGGCACATTTTCTTTGACTTTTGCTAAGTTAAGTCACTTTTCCCTCTTCCGGAAGCATCAGGACTTGATCCCACCGCAATCTGTAGCAAAGATGCTGACTCCCTATAGCAACCACAAGCGATATGATACTCCTTATTGTCATTGTCCCATACAATACAACGAAATTGGGGGGGGGGATCTACATCAGACATTCAAAACCCAACAAATCTGCTATTCCAGCCTGGTTAGTCCCCTAAAAACTCTGATACCCCATAATTAAATACAATATACTCCCATAGAGACTACCTTAAAGGTAAAGGGACCCCTGACCATTAGGTCCAGTCGTGATCGACTCTGGGGTTGCGGCACTCATCTCGCTTTACTGGCCGAGGGAGCCGGTGTACAGCTTCCGGGTCATGTGGCCAGCATGACTAAGCTGCTTCTGGTGAACCAGAGCAGCGCACGGAAACGCTGTTTACTTTCCGCCGGAGTGGTACCTATTTATCTACTTGCACTTTGACGTGCTTTCTAACTGCTAGGTTGGCAGGAGCAGGGACCGAGCAATGGGAGTTCACCCCATCACGGGGATTCTAACCGCCAACCTTCTGATCAGCAAGTCCTAGGCTTTGTGGTTTAACCCACAGTGCCACCCGCATCCCACAGAGACTACGTTACACTGCGTTTAAAACCAAAATTGCATTTGGATAGAAACTGTTTCTCAGGCGGCTAGTCCTAGTCTTTATAACCCTGGACCTTCTTCCAGAAGGCAGAAGCTGAAAGAGATCATTTCTGGGGTGTGCATTATCCTGCGCTATCTCTGCTGCTTTCTTATGGCACCTGGCAGCATAGATTTGATCCAAGGTGGGAAGAGCACACCCAATTATTCTCTCCGCAGTCTTTACAACCCTGGACAGCATTGTTTTTCCCCTGGCCGTGCAGCTCCCAAACCACACACACAGACCATAAGTTAATACATTCTCAACAGTACAATGCCATCAACAGGTCCTTTGAGAGATTGTTTTTCTGGGGGATTCTCAGAAAATATAACCTCTGCTGTGCTCTCTTCATCAGATCTTTGCTGTTTTCTCCCCAGGTTAGGTCAACTGTCTGTCAAAAAAACCTGAACTGTAACGGAGCAAAAGCGTCATTTGCCCTCTTGCACGCTTCAGTTTCTGAGTACGTTTTTGGAGTCAACCCAGAAAAAGTTAGGAAGCGTCTGTTGTTCCGCTCCAACTTCAGCACTCTGGACAGCTCCCCACATGGCAAGCAAGAACAGAAGAAGCGGCCGGGCTCCTTTCTTTCACGGGAAAGGATGAAATGTCTTAAAATAATGGCTCATCCACAATTCCCTTTGTTCCACAATTTCTTCCATTTGTCTCATGGTTATTAGATCCAGGCAGAGAGAGAGAGAGGTGTTATGTCTGAATCAGGACAGAGTGTTTTCCATGCAGTCCTTTCCAGTTTGATATCTTCCATCCAGGAGATTAACTTAGGTTGGCTCTGGGCGAGTTTCAAATGAGTTTTTGCATTCATGGAACAAGATTCTCTCCTCCCATTGTGTGTTGCCACAACCCGTAAATCTGCTCTGGAGCACTGGGAGAATTTCCAACACAGGTTTATGGGGTACACAGTGAGAAAAGAGGGAGGGAAAGCTCTATTTGGAGGGATTTTATTGGGTTGTTTTTGTTTTTATTATGAATTTTATGTTTTTGTATTTTGATTTTATGTTGCAACCGCCCTGAAACCCTGCAGGTAGAGGACAGTATACAAATTTAATAAATAATATTAAAGTCCAATCTATGCTGGAAATGTGATAAAGTTGAAGGGACAATGACCGATGTTTGGCGGGGCTGCAAAAAGATCAAGAAATTCTGGGGTATCATACACCAGAAATAAAAAATATGCCTAAAATCTCTATAGAAAAGAGAGCAGAGGCATATTTATTAGGTATATTAGGCAAGGGTATCCCACAGGAAAAGAAAATCATCTTTCTATATGCTACAGCAGCCGCCAAAATAGTCCTCGCCACTAAATGGAAAGGTGATATAATACCTACAAAAGAAGACTGGATATGTAAATTAAGTGAATTTATAGAATTGGCAAAGTTAACAGCTGTCATAAGGCTTCAGACAAATCAAAAATTAAGATTAGAATGGCAATGCTTCGAGGACTGTATGGAAAAACACTGTTCTAAAGAGAATATGTTGATATGCATGGATTAAGTATGTAAAGTATAAATGAAAATAATAATAACTAGAAATGGTGAGAGATGTACTATCCAAAGAATGCAATGATAATATTTATTTTATAACAAGGAAGTTGAGTTGTGGTGGAGGGAAGTCACGGGCATGAGAGTATAGGGTTTGTGCTTCTATTGTAGGGTATATATGTATTTTTTGTTTAAATTTGTGATAGTGTTTGTCTTGTTTTTGTATTTTTTAAAGTTTTAAAAATATAATTTAATAATAATAATAATAATAATAATAATAATAATAATAATAATCAATTAGACACGGGTTTGACGTTTGTTCTGATTTAGCAGTCAACCATGGGTTTTCCCAGGGAAAACAGTGGGGCAAGATTAAAAAAGCCTCTCAGACTTGTTACTAGAAGTCACAGGACAAGTGGAAGTGTGGATGAAATTGCTGATGTGTGAAGGGGAGACTTTGGGGGAAATCCTGCAGGGGGGTGGGTGTGGACCCCAAAAGCACTGCTGGCTAGGATGGCCTTACCGGGTCTCTCATGACATCAGTCTTTGCTAGTGCACATCTGCATGCAAGAATTGAACAGACTTTGCACCATGCTCATTCCTTTATTGAGTTGCATGCTTTACAGAATCAAAGAAGAAATCGTTACAAAATTAGCAAACATGATCACATCATCCTCTTCAGTGGCATCCCAACCCAACACTGACAGGAGCGAGACCCTGCCAGCATGGAACACCAGGGCCCAGAGACCTGCACTGCTTGCCCATTTTCCACCAGGCCAAGTTCAAGGAAAATACTAATACTAATAATAATAATTTATACCCCGTCCTCCCCGGCCATAGCCAGGCTCAGAGCGGCTAACACCAATAAAATTACAATAAAAACATAACAGGAAAAATAAAATAAAGCAATTTAAAATACAGGTTAAAATGCAATTTAAAATGCAGCCTCATTTTAAAAGTAGCCCATAGGTCAAAACCGTAAGGGGAGGGAAACATAAGGGTCAGACTGAGTCCAAACCAGAGGCCAAGCGGAATGGATATAAAGCCTTTATCACTTGAGACCAGTTTACCTCCAGGATTGCCTTACCCCACAAACACCCACTGGGCTGCATCGATCTGCAGAACTGGTCCTGTTACAAGTGCCACCCCAAACTTCTTCATTTGTAAGAAATCAAACTTTTAGTGTGGCAGCCCCTGCTCTTTGGAACTTCTTGCCTCTTGAAATCATGGAAGCACCTTCACTGTATTCTTTCGAGCAGCTGCTAAAAACATTTTTCCTTAGGCAAGCCTACCCAGACATGTAGAATACTGGCATGTGTTTCAATCTGTTATCAGCGTATCATCGATTTTAATTATTTTTGAATGTTTTACATAACTGTTTTTTACTGATACTTTTTTTTGCCATTTGCCATGTGCCTCTTTCTTTCTTTCTTTCTTTCTTTCTTTCTTTCTTTCTTTCTTTCTCTCTCTCTTTCTCTCTTTCTCTCTTTCTCTCTTTCTCTCTTTCTCATCAAATTCATATTACATGTTAGTTACCATAAGGTTTCAACCTTATACATAGCATATGATGTATTTAATTACAATTCCCCACACCTAACCCTATACCCAAATACGGTACCCATTTGACTTCCTTCACCCACGTGTATGATATCACACTCATTTCCTGAAATTCTAATATTGCATTCATTTTTATTCATCCCAATATCATTCACCTATTAAAAATATCAGTTCTTAACTTAATGGGTTCAGTCAATATTGGCATGTGCTTTAATCTGTTATCAGCGTATCATTGGTTTTAATTATTTTTGAATGTTTTACATAACTGTTTTTTACTGATACTTTTATATTCTTTTTGAGGGTTTTGTTTTGTTTTTACAATCAAGCAGAATATAAATCTTATGAAACGGTTAAAATAAATAAACACAGAGCCCAACCAGTTGTGATCCTATTTGTAAAGGAGCTTGTGAGGATGCGGTGGAGGTGCTGATAATTGTGTTCGCTTTTTGACAGCGCATGTGGGGAACTGTGCCATCAAAATCCCCTTTCTGACAATTATGGAAGAGTTCTGCAGAAAGTCCCTCCATCAAAGCTAGAGGCCAAAGCCATTGGCATTCATTTGTCAAGACGCTGTTTCCTCAAATTTAGCAATGGTCAGCCTAACTGCAGTGAAAATAAAAGTGAATGATTGTGTACAATGTAAAAAGAAACCTTCCCCATCAAAACTGGCAAATAATGCTTTGGTGTATTGTTTGGTGTAATCTTTTCGGCCGTAATTTGACTGGCTTCTGCAAAAGATTTCACCTAGAAATTATTCTTCTCTTCCCTTGCCCTTTCCTTTCCTTTCCTTTCCCTTCCCTTCCCCTTTCTGTGGAAGGAAGGAAGGAAGGAAGGAAGGAAGGAAGGAAGGAAGGAAGGAAGGGGAGAAGGGAAAAATGGAAAAGGAAAGAAAGGAAAAGGAAAAGGGGGAAGGGTGGCGCTGTGGTCTAAACCACAGAGCCTAGGGCTTGCTGATCAGAAGGTCAGCGGTTTGAATCCCCGCGACAGGGTGAGCTCCTGTTGCACTGTCCCAGCTCCTGCGAACCTGACAGTTCAAAAGCACGTCAGTGCAGGTAGATAGATAGGTACTACTGCAGCGGGAAGGTAAACAGCATTTCTGTGCATTCTGATTTCTGACACAATGTCACGTTGTTCCAGAAGTGCTTTAGTCCTGCTACCCACATGACCTGGACAGCTGTACACCGGCTCCCTCGGCCTGAAGCAAGATGAGCACCACATCCCATAGTCCCCTTTGACTGGGCATAACCATCCAGGGGTCCTTTACCTTTTTAAAGGTAAAGGGACCCCTGACGGTTAGGTCCAGTCACAGACGACTCTGGGGTTGCGGCGCTCATCTTGTGTTACTGGCCGAGGGAGCTGACATACAGCCTCTGGGTCATGTGGCCAGCAGGACTAAGCCGCTTCTGGCGAACCAGAGCAGCGCACGGAAACGCTGTTTACCTTCCCGCCAGAGCGGTATCTATTTATCTACTTGCACTTTGACATGCTTTCGAACTGCTAGGTTGGCAGGAGCTGGGACCGAGAAACGGGAGCTCACCCCATCACGGGGATTCGAACGCCAACCTTCCCATCAGCAAGCCCTAGGCTCTGTGGTTTAACCCACAGCACCACCCTTCGCCTTCGCCTTCGCCTTCCCCTTCCCCTTCCCTTTCTCTTTCCCCTTACCCTTTCCTTTCTTTCCTTTCTTTCCTTTCCTTTCCTTTTCCTTTTTCCTTTTCCCCTTCCTTCCTTCCTTCCTTCCTTCCTTCCTTCCTTCCTTCCTTCCTTCCACAGTCCTTGAGTTGATCCTGCCCCGCACCATCCCCCTCCCCCTGGCTCCCACAAACTGGGTTACTGAGGTGTAAAATTAACACTGCAGCAAAAAAGGGGGTCTGCTCCTGCCCCCTCCCTGGCCCACATCGCAGGCTTATCCATCAGAACCTGACAGGGCAAAATGGTGGGTTGGTGGGTTTTTTCGCTAATTCGTTTGTGTTTATTCTTGGTGTTAATGAGTCCTCTCCTGCAACCCAATAATAAGTCCATTAGCTGCAAATTGTGGCAAGAAAACACCCTCGTGCATTTATCGCCAAGGCTACAAATCTCTGTTAGTCCTAATTAAAACAACTGCTCAGCCTTTAATTAAGTCATCTTTTTTCCTTCCTCCTCCTCTCAAACAAAATCATTGCGCATCAGGCACAGACAGCAGAGCTTAAGCGGAGCTGGAGGGGGTGTCACCCAGCAGAGCCCCCCCCCCGCATGTTTCTGAGCCAAGTGCAGAGTGCTTTTCTCACCAGTTAAATAGCGTGTCCTCCAATCATTCTGCACTGATGGGCAAAGGCATCACCATCACCGTGATCGTCAGTAATATTTATATACCGCTTAACATTCAAAATCCCTAAGCAGTTTAAGTAAAACGCAGTAAGATAATTAGGAAAATGGAAAAGAAATGTATATGCAGCATTTAAACCAAAAACACACTAGTGAAAACAGAGAAGCTATCAGTTTTATGCAGTTAAAGGTAAAGGTAAAGGTACCCCTGCCCGAACGGGCCAGTCTTGACAGACTCTGGGGTTTGTGCGCCCATCTCACTCTATAGGGCATGGGCCAGCGCTGTCCGGAGACACTTCCGGGTCACGTGGCCAGCGTGACAAAGCTGCATCTGGCGAGCCAGCGCAGCACACGGAACGCCGTTTACCTTCCCGCTGGTAAGCGGTCCCTATTTATCTACTTGCACCCGGGGGTGCTTTCGAACTGCTAGGTTGGCAGGCGCTGGGACCGAGCAGCGGGAGCGCACCCCGCCGCGGGGATTCGAACCGCCGACCTTTCGATCGGCAAGCCCTAGGCGCTGAGGCTTTTACCCACAGCGCCACCCGCGTCCCTTTTATGCAGTTAAATATCAGTAAATAATAAAGCACAACAATGTGGTGAATCTTATGAGGCCGGAAATGCATGCTTGAATAGATAGGTCTTCAATTCATAGAATCTATGGATTTGAAGAGACCACGAGGGTCATCTTCTCCAACCCTCTGCAATGCGGGAATCTTTCCCCCAAAAACGGGGCTCAAACTCACAACCTTGAGATTAAGAGTCTCGTGTTCTTACCAACTTTATTTTTTTAAAAATATTTTTTATTAGAAATTTCAACATAACAATTCATCAAAAACACATTTTCTCATTTTCCCGCCCCCCCCATTTTTCCCTCCCCAAGAAAGAAAGAACCCCCCCCCCCGGACTTCCCTCCGCTCCTCTCTCTGGTTTTTCCCCACATGTTATTCTCTGCATATTACAAAATTGTAAAGATCCTTCATTTCTCTATCTATATGTTACCAATAAAAAGTTTCTGAGTGTTTGTTCAAAACCTGCCAAGGAGTCCAATTCATTTTGTTGTTTCTTTAAGTACTTTGCGAAAGGTTCCCATTCTTCTTTAAAGTCACAGTTGTCCTTATCGCCTAGTTTTTGGTGTCAGTTTTGCCAATTCCGCATAGTCTATCAGTTTCTCTTGCCACAGTTCTTTGGTTGGGAACATAAAGATGTTTTTCAATTTCCTTGGCAGTGTTCTTACCAACTTTAAAGCTTTCAACTGTTTCTGCCTCATGTTTGGCCGTTGGCCGTGTTGACTGGGGCAGGTGAGACCCCAACAACAGCTGGACGGCAGAGGGTCCCCATCTCTGGTTTAAAAGATCAACCCAGTGCTTGTAAGACGGAGATATTTTTCCCAGGCAGATGTGAGCACCTGTCTCACTCACACATGGAGAAGTGCAGATCAAAGGATACATTATGCATTTGTGCATAAAAATGCCCCTTGTTCCCTTTCCTTTTTTGCCTAAGCCCAGAGGTTCCCCAAACATTTGGTGGTCTGCTGTATAGATTTGCTTCCTTTGGACCCATCAGTGAGACCAGGAGGGAAGGTCTTGACATCTGAGCAGCCCAGGACCTCCATACACGCTGCCCAGCCTTGCACCCCAGATGATGATGATGATGATGATGAGAAAGAAGAATGGCAGACGAAATTAATGGACTACGCAGAATTGAGCAAAATGACAGGACAGATTCGAAACCTACGGCACCAGAGATTTACAGAAGATTGGAAGAAATATACGAATTATTTGAAGAGCAACTGTAATCAACAAATTACGCTAGTAGGACTACAAGAAGTTTTGTAAGGAGGAATATATGAAATATGGCAAAGAAGAGAAAGAAGAGAGATGTTACTTATGATATTTAAATGTAATAGTGAAAGTAAGAAATGGAAATTAGGTGGAAAATTGGAAAATTTTCAGATGTGATTGATGGAAGTAAAAAAAAATTCTATAAGATATAAAAGTATGTTTAATAATTGTTGAAAATGTTATGTTAAAAAACCTCATAATAATAATAATAAAAGATGATGATGGTGATTTATTTATACCCCTCCCATCTGGCTGGGTTTCCCCAGCCACTCTGGGTGGTTCCCAAGAGAATTAAAAGCACAATAGAACATCAAACATTAAAGACTTCCCTAAACTGGGCTGCCTTCAGATGTCTTCTAAAAGTCAGATAGTTATTTTTTTCCATGACATCTGAAGGGAGGTTGTTCCACAGGCAGGGCGCCACTACCAAGAAGGCCCTCTGCCTGCACCACTCTGGCAAGACAGTCCACGGGCATGTAGGGTCTCAGCCTGCGTACCAGATGGAGCTGGTAAACAGCTGCCCTGGATACAGACTAGTCCTCCATGGACAGCTGTGAGTCCAGAATGACTCCCAGGCTGCGCACCTGGTCCTTCGGGGGCACAGTGACCCCATTCAGGACCAGGGAGTCCTCCACATCCGCCTGCCTCCTTTCCCCCCAAAACAGTACTTCTGTTCTTGTCAGGATTCAGCCTCCATCTGTTGGCTGCCATCCATCCTCCAACCGCCGCCAGGCACTCACACAGGACCTTCACCGCCTTCACTCGTTCTGATTTGAACGAGAGGTAGAGCTGGGTATGATCTGCATACTGACCAGAGAGGTCACTTTGATGCTGCAAACACAGCAAAAGCAACGGGACAGACAGCTGTTATAGATTAGAATGCCTTGGCCAAGTTGGAACTACAGGAACGGATGCTGTTACTATGAGGGTTATGACCTATAAAGCTCTACACAGCTTAGGTCCAGGATATCTGAAGACTGTATCCTCCCATACGAACCTGTCCAGGCTCCAAGATCTTTGGGGGAAGCCCTTCTCTTGTTCCTGCCACTCTCTTGGGAATGTTTCCTGGGAACGTGGGACAGGGTCTTCTAGGTTAGGGTTACCAGACGTCCCCAGTTGATGGGGACAGTCCCCAGATTTGCAAATCTGTCCCTGGGAAACGTGACAGCGGCAGCCTCAACAGCCCAGAGCCAGCCTGGTAGCGCAGTTGGCTCTGGCTGGCTTCAGGAGCTGCTCGCTGCCATGGCACCCGCCATTTTTCCTCGCCGGAAGTCCCCATATGATGTGTCTTGTGCCACTCTGGGCGGCTTCCAACAGAATATTAAAATACAATAATCTATTAAACACTAAAAGCTTCCCTAAACAGGGCTGCCTTCAGATGTCTTCTAAAAGTCTGGTACTTGTTTTTCTCTTTGACATCTGGTGGGATGGCGTTCCACAGGGAGGGCGCCACTACCAAGAAGGCCCTCTGCCTGGTTCCCTGTAACTTGGCTTCTCGTAGGGAGGGAACCGCCAGAAGGCCCTTGGAGCTGGACCTCAGTGTCCAGGTAGAGCAATGGGGGTGGAGACGCTCCTTCAGGTATACTGAACCAAGGCCGTTTAGGGCTTTAAAAGTCAGCACCAACTGAATTGTGCTCGGAAACGTACTGGGAACCAGTGTAGGTCTTTCAAGACTGGTGTTATGTGGTCTCGGCAGCAGCTCCCAGTCAGCAGTCTAGCTGCCACATTCTGGATTAGTTGTAGTTTCCGGGTCACCTTCAAAGGTAGCCCCACGTAGAGCGTGTTGCAGTAGTCCAAGCGGGAGATAACCAGAGCATGCACCACTCTGGCGAGACAGTTTGCGGGCAGGGAGGGTCTCATCCTGCGTACCAGATGGAGCTGGTAAACAGCTGCCCTGGACAAAGAACTGGCCTGCGCCTCCATGGACAGCTGTGAGTCCAAAATAACTCCCAGGCTGCGCACCTGGTCCTTCAGGGGCACAGTTACCCCATTCAGGACCAGGGAGTCCTCCACACCTGCCCGCCTCCTGTCCCCCCAAAACAGTACTTCTGTCTTGTCAGGATTCAACCTCAATCCGTTAGCCACCATTCATCCTCCCTACAGAGGTCTGTGCAAACCGCGCTCTCCTTCTGGTCCCTGACCCTGCTTCCTCCCCTCACTTCTCTGCGTGTAAGACAGGTGGGAAGCTTTCAGGTAGAAATTCTGCAAAACTCATTATCAATAAGGCCAGCGCACTGTACGTAAGATGGCAGCCTGACCACTCAAAAAATGGGTAAGAAGCTGTTATGGATGAACCTAACTGACCACTAGAGTGAAAAAGAGCTCCAGGTGAGATGCAAGGAGGGCTCCACACATACGGTATAAATCGTGGGTTGAGTGAGTGTTTTCAAGGACTGTGGCTGGATAGGGAAGCCTTTTAATGTTTGATATTTTATTATGTTCTTATATATGCTGGAAGCCACCCAGAGTGGCTGGGGCAACCAAGGACTCAGCTATACAGCTGCAAAAATAACGTGGCTGCCAAGACCATATAACACCGGTCCTGAAAGACCTACATTGGCTCCCAGCACGTTTCTGGCCACAATTCAAAGTGTTGGTGCTGATATTGAAAGTCCTAAATGGCCTCGGCCCAGTATACCTGAAGGAGCGTCTCTACCCTGGACACTGAGGTCCAGCTCCAAGGGCCTTCTGGCGGTTCCCTCACTGCGAGAAGTGAGGTTACAGGGAACCAGGTAGAGGGCCTTCTCAGTGGTGGCACCAGCCCTCTCATCAGATGTCAAGGAAATAAACAACTATCTGACTTTTAGAAGACAGCTGAAGGCAGTCCTGTTTCGAGAAGTTTTTAATGTTTGAGCTTTTATCGTGTTTTTAATACTCTGTTGGGAGAATATTATCATAATTATAATATGATTATTATGTTTTAAGTGCATTATACAAATGTGACACTAGATGGCAATAGTGAGCTTATGGGCAAATTCAATATATTTTTTAAAAACTTTCTTTAAAAAAGCAGTTTCACAGCATTGGAAAAAAAAATGTGTCTAGATTCCACCCCAGTCAGATGGATGGGATATAAATAGTAAAACCATAATTAACTAATTAATAAATTAATTAAAATTAATAAAATTAATTAATAAAAGGTGGACCAATGGTCTGGCTGTCTCTTAGGCCGCACCCTTTGTTTCCAGCAGTGCTGCCAAGGACATGATGGAAGGTGATGAAACGAGATGAGCGGACCACGCAGCGATAGGCAAGTTCTGCTGCCAGCAGGCTGCCTGTCTAGGAGGATGGGGATGGCTCAAGAGGAAACTTGGGGGGGGTGCTGCTGACACTGACACCCCCCCCAGCACCTGGCCCCATCTCCCTAGCACCACGGCTGGCCCTAAATGGAGCAATCTGCCTCTGCTGCCGTTTCATCATATGGTACGGCTTTGATGTACCAATTCCCCACTCTCAGAGCTTTCCCACTTGAGAAATGGAGGCCTGGGCTTCTGCACTTCTGCCCCCACCCCAAAAAAGTGAGCAGGACTGGCCCAGCACAGAGAAATGCAGCTAGAACAAGGTAAGGGGGCAGACCAGAGAGGAGGCAGGTAACTCAGTTTGAACTTAGCCTGATCTTTTATTCCCCTTCCTTCCCTCTCCCTCCCCTTTTTATGAAGATTACCCACTCTGGGATCCCACAGCTAATTCTCCCCTGGTCTCCTCGCTGGCCCAAATAGGACTAATTTAGCCAGCTAGCCCTGGTGACCATCTAATGTTTATTGGATGGATTTCCCCCCTAAATTGATTTCTGATTTCTGAATTTATTGTTATTCACGTTTTATGCTGTATTTTATGCTGTTTTTTGTTGCATCAATTAAGTGTTTTTAATTTGTTGTTAGCCGCCTTGAGCCCGGTTTTCTGAACCAGGAAGGGCGGCGTATAAATAAAAATTTATTATTATTGTCCCCTGGTTTATTTTAAAAGCAAGCACTTGCTCATCTCTGATTGCCTGTGCTTAGCGATGCTCCCAGCTGAGAGGCAGTGCAATAAACAGCAGTCCCAGGCAAGGTGGTTCGTTTTTAAAAAAAAAAAATTTGATATTTTATTATGCTTATCTATTTTTGTTGTAAGCCACCCAGAACGGCTGGGGCAACACAGTGAGATGGGTGGGGTACAAATAATAAAATTTGTATTATTAGACGTAGCTCAGTTTCAGAGCAGCATCTTAAAAAGCAGAGATATCATCTTGCCAACAAAGGTCCATATAGTTAAAGCCATGGTTTTCCCAGTAGTGATGTATGTTATGGAAGTGAGAGCTGGACCATAAAGAAGGCTGATTGCCAAAGAATGGATGCTTTTGAATTCTGGTGCTGGAGGAGACTCTTGAGAGTCCCATGGATTGCAAGAAGATCCAACCTCTCCATTCTTAAGGAAATCAGCCCTGAGTGCTTACTGGAAGGACAGATCCTGAAGCTGAGGCTCCAAGACTTTGGCCACCTCATGAGAAGACTCCCTGGAAAAGACCCTGATGTTGGGGGTGGGAAGAGAACTCTTCCTGAAGCAGGGGTCAGCAAACTTTTCCAGCAGGGGGCCGGTCCACTTTTCCTCAGACCTTGTGGGGGGCCAGACTATATTTTGAAGGGGGAAAATGAACGAATTCCTATGCCCCACAAATAACCCAGAGATGCATTTTAAATAAAAGGACACATTCTACTCATGTAAAAACACACTGATTCCTGGACCGTCCATGGGACAGATTTAGAAAGCGATTGGGCCACATCCGGCCCCCAGGCCTTAGGTTGCCTACCCATGCCCTGGAGAGTCGCTGTCAGTCAGTGTCGACAATACTGAGCTTGGTGAAACACTGGGCTGCCCCCCCCCATAAGGCAGCTTTCCCTTTCTTCCCAAGATGCAGAACGTACAAAGTCAGTATATAGTAAGTGGTGTGATCACCCATCTTGTGATTCTAGAGCAGTGTCACACCAAGAGTGCCAAATCTTGTATGAGTTCTCAGAATGTCTAGTTTGACCCTGATGTGGATCATAGGAACCTTCCAGCAATAGTTCAGTTGATAAAACGCCAAGGTTGCAGGTTTGATCACCATAAGGGACAGCTGTGTATTCTCGCCTTTCCAGGGGGTTGGACTAAGTGCTCCTCAGGGTCCCTTCCAAATCTACAATTCTATGATTCCAAGTTGCCAATATGAACAAACCTTAAATCCGTGGGGAAACGCAGAAAGACAAACAGAAGATACCAGCATTTTATTGCAAGTGTATTGTGCAAGATGATGATGATGATAATTTTTTATTATACCCTGCCCATCTGGCTGGGTTTCCCCAGCCACTCTGGGCGGCTTCCAACAGAATATTAAAATACAATAAGCTATTAAACATTAAAAGCTTCCCTAAACAGGGCTGTCTTCCGATGTCTTCAAAAAGTTTGGTAGTTGTTTTTCTCTTTGACATCTGGTGGGAGGGCGTTCCACAGGGTGGGAGCCACCACCGAGAAGGCCCTCTGCCTGGTTCCCTGTAGCTTTGCTTCTCGCAATGAGGGAACTGCCAGAAGGCCCTCGGAGCTGGACCTCAGTGTCTGGGCAGAATGGGGCGGGGAGATGCTCCTTCAGGTATACAGGACAGAGGCCGTTTAGGGCTTTAAAGGTCAGCACCAACACTTTGAATTGTGCTCAGATACGTACTGGGAGCTAATGTGGGTCTTTCAAGACTGGTGTTATGTGGTCTCGGCAGCCGCTCCCAGTCACCAGTCTAGCTGCCGCATTCTGGATTAGTTGTAGTTTCCGGGTCACCTTCAAAGGTAGCCCCACATGGAATGCATGGCAGTAGTCCAAGCGAGATGTCATCCATGCAACCATTGTGTATTTGTGGTGGGTTTACACAGAGCCATCCACACACCAGTCTGTTTTCATTGTGGTTCTCCCCCAGTTTGTTGCATTATTGCTGTCCAGAGAAATGCTTTTGCACTTGGCAGCAAGTTTTTTCCCCACTCTGAAATTTTGCAGGGGCAAACAGAATGGAACGGGGGATCGTGTAGAACAGCCCTGATACCATCGCGAGCACAAATAATCAGGAACGCACGATATAAAAAGGAGAGGGCCCTTTCTCTGGATTGCCCCCCACCCTGGAATTGAATTGCGGCCAAAGTCTCAGGGTGATCATACGCCACCTCCGAAATACAGAGAAATAGCATTCTTTCTGTTTACTTGCTGTGGAAAGGGGTAATGATGTTGCTGTAAATCACCTCTGATGCTCAAGACAAGATGGGGAAACCCATAAATGAAAATGACATCCCAAGACAATGGTGTGGAAGTATCATTGTGTTTCTTTGCATACATTTAATTGTGATAGTCTAGCAGGCACTAAGAAAGGGGGCAGATCCGTTGTGGCCAGTAGCCTTGGCTGCCTCCATGAATTTGCCTCAAGCCTTTTTAAAATCACATGTATAGACCACCTTTCCTCCAAGCTCAAGATGGCACAAGCAGTTCTCCTCTTCCTCCTCTAATCTCCACAGCAACCACCCCGTGAGGTAGGCTTGGCTTAGAGACTGTGGCTGGCCTAGTGAGCCTCATATTTGAACCCTGGTCTCCCAGTTCCTAGTCTGACACTGTGTTACACCACATTCTCTTTCAAAGTCACCCAAACTCGTGTCTTTGCGGGGGCCAATTCCATAGTGTGTGCGATAGTCAATGTGTGGAAAGACTCGTTTTTCTAGCACGGGCCGGATCCTGAAGTTCCACTGCTGTTTATATCCCCCCTTTTTATTTCCAAGTGCTCTTCTGTTCCATCCCATCATTAAGGTTCGTCGGCTACCTGACTCTGAGCTGCCCCAAGGTGTCCAGGCATGAAATGTTGGGACATATTCTATCAATAAATGGCATTACAAGCATTTATGTTTTTATTTATAGAACATGGGCTGGGCAGTAGAGAACCTCCTTTGCTGGTCAAAGGTTACAGGCTCTCGGTTCTTGATCACCCCCCCCCCCCCCGTTTAAAGGGATCAGGCGGAGAGGGGGGGGAGACCCTCAGAGCAACCGGGGAGTAGGGCGCGGTTGTTGCTGTGAAACATCACTCGTCTCCGATGCATCTTTTAAAAGTATTTCTGCTTTTATTTCCATCTCATCAGTACTTGCATTCATTCCCCTGAGCGCCAGGACCCAGCTCCCGACTCAGTGCGCTGGATCGACTCCAAAAACAGACAAGGAAGGGGGAAAGGGAGAGCGGGGGAAGCAGGAGGGAGCGGTAGCAGCAGGAAGGGCCGGGAAAGCAGCACCTAGACACAAGGAGCAAAGGGGTTGTCTGGAGCTGCCGGGAAAAGGAGGACAGAAAATGAGAGACAAGAGATGAGCTCGCCGGCCGCCTCCATTCCCGCGGCGGAAGAACCAAGTGCCCAATGCATCCCATCTTTGGTAGAAGAGCTTAAGAACAGTCACGCCACCCGCAGTCCCGTCCTCTGCCCATGTCCGCATTTCCCAGAGAGTCCTGAAACGTCCTTTTCCGGAGGCAGCGTCCGTCTGGGAAGATGAAATCTTGTGCAGCAAGTGGCTCAGCAGGAAAGAGGAGAGTTTCTTTGGTCAAAAGCACAGGATTGTTTCAAAACAAACCCAAAAGCCAAGCTCCCGTCGGCTGCAGAATCAGCGGCAGCGGAAGCAGGCCGAGTCGCCAGCTTGTCTGGCCTGCCTCTCCCCAAACCCACCCCCACTCCCCCCCCCCTTGGCACATTTTTCAAAAGAACATGAGGTAGATGAACTCGGTCCCTTCTTTGGTACGTCTCTATAAACCTTGCACGGGCGCAAAAAGAGATTCCCCGACACCCCACCCCTCCAGTGATTCCAAAGGATTGCCCCCCCAACCCAACCCACCCCTGCTCCCCACCCCCAATGGCAGCCTAACCAGGGGGGGAGGCAAACCCAGCCTGTCCCCAACTGGCTCCCCAAGGGTGGCGATGAGGAAAGCGCGCCAAGGTCAGCTATCCGTCGGTCCATATGCGCTTGCACGAGGGCGCGTTGCACGAGGGGAAAGGAGAGGCACCCATGTTGGGCTGGCAAAGCAAGGAGGGGAAGGGATGGAAGTGACCAGCGGGCATCACCAAGGCACCTTGCAGAGCGTACAGCATTTGGGGAGGCGTTGGGTACCACAGCGGTGGGGGGTGAGAAAAAGCAATTTCTACAATCAAGTGCAACTGATCTACAGCCCCAACCCCGGAAGCTGCTGTCTTATTCCCGAAAAGGACCACTTCCATCACCCGCCTCGCCTGCCCGTTCTTTGATTCCCTGCCACCTCGGCCTCCATCTTTCCCCTTTGGCTTCCCCTCCCACATCCACCCTCTTCCCTTCTAAACTCAACGCCAGGCTTGGGGTTCTGCGCACCTCGCATCTCCTCCAAGTGCTTTTGATGCCCCACAGCTGCGGTTTGCAAAGGGCAAGAGACCCCATCAATGGAAGGGAGAGGAGGGCCACTGTGTGTGAGAGAGAGAATGTCCGGGGTGAGGTGGGCCAGGCCTTGGGGGCCAAATCCACCCTCCCGGGCCTCTCTCCCTGGCCCCTGAGACTCTCCCCTTGCCAGTTTTGCTCCATGCCCTCCTTGCGTGCCTGGCGATGCCTCTTTTCTCGCCCGCACGTGGGCGCAGAGACCTCTGGCACCTGTGTGCCTGGAATGACGCCTGCCAGCGCTGAGGCCCTACCCACCTCTGCCCCTGGCATCCCCCAACCTGGCATGGGGCAGGCGAGAGCGAGGCCTCAGTCCCACGAGGGCTGCCAAGCCCTGAGCGATGTCCCGTCGAAGATGTGAGGTGTTGTGTGTGCGAACAGCATGCTTGTGCTGGGTATACAACTGTGCGTGTTTGACAGGGGAGGGGAGCAGATGCAGGAAGCACCCGTACCCGCCGCTGAGTCTTCTCCAGAGTCCAGAGTCCGGCCTCGAGGTCTCCCCAACCTCCTCCTCCTCCTCCAAGTCCCCTCAAGTCCTCTCCAAAGCTCTCTGCTCAAGCGTCTCGTTCCATCCTGCCCGGAAATCCCACCCCCCAGGAAAGGATGGGGCTGCAGCACCCAGCCCCCCTCAGCCGCAACCCTGGGTGCCCTCTGCTGGGCCCTGGCACAGGGCAACCGTGGCGTTGTCTCCGCCGCCCGAGGTCGCCAGGTTGAGGGATGGAGGCAGGAGGCTCCCCGGACGTGTCCCCTCACGGCGAAGTGCTGGCCGGAGTGTGGCCCCGTGGCGCCGTGGACAGCAGCTGGCTCTGCGAGGTCACGGGGCTGGTGTGGCTGTGGGCACCCCCGGTGCTGCCAGCGACGCCAGACCTGCGGGCAAACAGCACACCTGGCGGGAGAAGAGAGGCCAAGGTTACAGCGGTTCCCATCTGCCACAGAGGAGGTCCTTACACAAAACAAAAGACTTGCCGTGAAAATCCCTGAAACAAGAAGTCATCGACTATAGAACTGAATTAAATAACAAAAATCAAAAAATGTGAGGAAAATTAACCTAGAATTCAACAAAGACTTAACAAGGTGCCGGCTACAAAACTCGTTTCACTGAACTCATCCGTTTCCTCAGAAGGAAATAAAGAAATTATAAACCTTAAATGATTTCCAGCAAACTCAAAAGCAGGGCTAAAACATTTTGAGTTTGCTGGAAATCATTTAAAATCATTTAAGGTTTATAATCTTCTCTTAAATAGGGCTGTGTTTAAAACTTGTCATTGAGGTTTTTATACCGTTTTTGTAAACTCAAGGAAGCGTTTCAGCTCTGCTCTTGAATTTGTTTGATATCACTTAAAATCATTTAAGGTTTATAATTTCTTTATTTTCTTCTGAGGAAACTGATTAGTTCAGTGAAATGAGTTTTGTAGGCGGCATCTCGTTAAGTCTTTGTTTAATTCTAGGTTAATTTTTCCTTAATTTTTTTGATTTTTGTTATTTAATTCAATTCTATAGTCGATTACTTCTCGTTTCAGGGATTTTCATGGCAAGTCTTTTGTTTTGTGTGATTTCTTGGTTCCATGGCTGTCTTTTTTTCACAGAGGTCCTTGGCCCTCCCCTGGCAATTCAGGAGGGGGCCGGGGGCTGCCCAATTCCGGCTCTGAGAGGGCCGGCCTCCTTCGCCCCTTGCAGGGGCTGCCCAAAGCCTGCCTCTCTATACCTCTTAATGCAGTGTATAGACTATGGAACCCACTGCCACATGAGGCAGCGAAGGCCACCAATTGGGATGGCTTTATTTTAATTTTTTTTATACATCATTATCAAATTTTATTAAATATTACAAGAAAATAAAAAAGCAAGAAATAGGACCAATACTGAACAATACATAAAAACATTTATCTACACATTTTTCAAAATGTAGATTAGAAAAGAAAGGAGATGAAAGATAGATGAAAAGAAACAAGAAAAAGAAAGAAGAGAAAAAATACTTTCCACAATCAAATAATACCAAATTCATATTTCAAACATTTTCAATATGTAAATCCTAGTTGAAATATTATAAAAGACTTCCACAGCCTTCACCACACATCTCTTGGTTATCTAGTTCACCTCAACATCTGTTCTTCCATCACTTCCTTTCTTTAAGTTCATTCGTAATCCATCAATTCTTTGTGTTCTCTATATTCTTCACAAGGTTAGTCTAAGCACAACCAAACTTTCGTATTTGAGCCCTGTTTGTGTAAATCTTCATTTGAGCATTCCCATTGTTTCTGTACCATAGTTTTAGATTTATGCCTTATTATGTCCGTCAATTTGGCTAACTCCAGATCTGGAATTGGGATGGCTTTAAAAGAGGATTTAGGCAAATTCGTAGAGGAGGGAAACTGCAGGCCACACAGCAAAGCTTCTGAATGCCACCAGCTGGAAACCACAGGAGGAGACGGCAGAGAATACCCATCTTGGCTAGCAACCATAGATAGCATTTTCCTCCACAAATTTGCCTAATCGCCTTTTAAAGCCGTCTGGGTTGATGGCCATGATTGCCTCTTGTGGCAGTGAGTTCCATAGTTTAAACGCTGCACGAAAAAGCCCTTTTATCTGCCCTGAATCTGCCAACATTAGGCTTCTACCTAAGAGATCACAGCAGAAAAGAGAATCTATATAAAGAATCTAGGGCACATTGGTGCCCAGTCGCTGCCCAGAAGGCTCCTGCGCTGCCCTTGTTCTCAGCTTTGTCTCTGCAAGCCATAAGGGCTAGAAACTTGACTTCTCGTATTATTTACGAAACGGAGAAAGGCAGGTTTCTGCCAGAGAGGCCGGACAAGCAGGCGAGCCCAGGAGGACGCCAGGTGAGCGTAACACAGAGGCATGCCAGGGCATCCGAATCAGAGGAGCATTCAGGTACGAGCTGTCCAAAATTGCCACCTGGTTGCCTGGCATTCCTGGCATGCATTCTTGCCCCTACCTGGGCAAAGGACAGTCTCTTGCACACTGCAGGCCCCGCGACTTCACGATGATGGATTTTATCGTAGCAAAGACATCAGGGTCGGAGGGAAAGGTCGTCAGCCGGGCCGCAGCTATAACTTATTGGATTTCCCGGCTGCAATTACACGGGTGAAGCAGCCCCCCCTTTCTATTTACCTGTGTAGACAACTCCATTTATTTCTATTGACATGTTGATACTGCTAATGCCATTGCTGGACAGGTTCAATGCAGCCTCCTGTCTGTCATCTGGAAGGGGAGAAGAAAATGCCGATAGAGGGATTTCGGAAGGGAGAGGCAGGGAGGATGGAGCCCAGAGCCAGTCCAGTACCACTTTGCACAACCCAAGCCCGCCGTTTGATAGGCAGCTGCTCATCAAAGTGAGATGGGACGGCAGCTCACAGCTCAAGTCCCTGCGGCAAAGCGGCTCAGAGACTCTTCTGTAAACCCAGAAGCCTTGGGTTCAAATCTCACCTCTGCCAGTAAGTCAGCCTCACTCCCCCATCTCAAAGTTGTTTTCCTTAATTTTTTAATGAACATATAAAACACATACATAAACATTTACACAGTACACACACACAACACACTACCTTATTTTCATAACATACAACATACCTACATTACTCTATATAAAACCTACCTATACTGTACATATCAACATACAGTGGTACCTCGCAAGACGAATGCCTCGCAAGACGAAAAACGTGCAAGACGAAAGAGTTTTTCGTTTTTTGAGTTGCTTCACAAGACGAATTTCCCTATGAGCTTGCTTTGCAAGATGAAAAATGAAAACGTCTTGCAAGTTTGTTTCCTTTTTCTTAAAACCGTTAATACCCTATGGGAAACCGTGCTTCGCAAGACGAAAAAACTCGCAAGATGAAAAAACTCGCAGAACGAATTAATTTCGTCTTGCGAGGCACCACTGTACCTACACACCTACCCCACACAGACACCCACCAAGTGACCTGACTTCCAGCCATTCTTGTTACGCTACTTTATTTTTCCAGCTAGCTTAAACGCATTTCATTATTTCTTTAATCTCTTCTTCTATCTTGACTTTACTCTGCTTTCACTCTCGTCATTTTCTGGATTCACTCTGGACAGTATCTGTCAGAAATTCTACTTTTTCCACATAAATTTTTATGTATTCCTTAAAGATAAAGGTAAAGGGACCCCTGACCATAAGGTTCAGTCGTGGCTGACTCTGGGGTTGTGGCGCTCATCTCGCTTTACTGGCCGAGGGAGCCGGCGTACAGCTTCCGGGTCATGAAGGAGCGGCTCCACCCCCATCATTCTGCCCGGACGCTGAGGTCCCGCGCCGAGGGCCTTCTGGCGGTTCCCTCATTGTGAGAAGTAAAGCTACAGGGAACCAGGCAGAGGGCCTTTTCGGTAGTGGCGCCCGCCCTGTGGAACGCCCTCCCATCAGATGTCAAAACGATAAACAACTACCTGACATTCAGAAGACATCTTAAGGCAGCCCTGTTCAGGGAAGTTTTTAATGTATGATATTTTAGTGTTTTTTTGGTTTCTATGGAAGCCGCCCAGAGTGGCTGGGGAAACCCAGCCAGATGGGCGGGGTACAAATAATAAATTATTATTATTATTATTATTATTATTATTATTATTATTATTATTATTATTATGTGGCCAGCATGACTAAGCCGCTTCTGGCGAACCAGAGCAGCACACAGAAATGCCGTTCACCTTCCCGCTGGAACGGTACCTATTTATCTACTTGCACTTTGACGTGCTTTCGAACTGCTAGGTTGGCAGGAGCAGGGACTGAGCAACGGGAGCTCACCCCGTCGCTGGGATTCGAACCGCCGACCTTCTGATCAGCAAGTCCTAGGCTCTGTGGTTTAGACCACAGTGCCACCCACATCCTTAAAGATAGCCCACTCCTTATTAACTTTTTGTACCATATCTCCTCTTATCCTCCCTGTTAGTTCGGCAATATGGAAGCATTCCATCATTTTAGATAACCTGTTTTAGTTGGGGACGCTGCTGCATTTTCCAGTTTTTGGCAATCAATAACCTTTCCGCTGTAGTTGCATACATAAATGTTGCTCTGACCGTTCTTTTTATTTCCTCTGACATGATACTTAGGAGAAAGGGTTCTGGTGTTTTTTTCAAATGAAAATCTAAACATCTTTTTCAGTTTGTTGTAGATATTTCCCCAGAATCCCACTATCTCTTTGCACTCCCACCACATATGTAGAAAGGTTCCTGCCTCATCTCAGAAGTTTTAAATAGTTGTTGTTCATTTTTCTCTGCAATAATTTTATAGTTTTGTCATTTTGGTAAACCGCTTTGGGCAGGAGGTTTCCACAAGCAAGCGGTGGGTAAATTTTGTGATATAGGTAAATAAGGAAGTAATCTTGCTTCACCTACCATATGGGGGTAATACTGATCCACCTTGCACAGTAATGGATATGAAGCACTTTGAAGAGGCTTGAAGTGCAATGCAAAAGGTAACTTAACAACGGGAGCTGTGAATCCCCGAGAAACGCTTGGAATCATTTTTGCAAAGTTGATTCTAGCATGTGTGCTCTGTTTTACAGATCCTTGCTGAAAGGAGTTGTTTCTTGGATGAACAGACCCCAGAATAACCTCCCCAGCACTGTCAGTGATGGCCCTGCTCTCCGGAAGCACAGTTCACTTCCCCGCTATCGAAATTACTTGCAAAAAAAAGTGTGCAAGTTCCCTCCCTGCACACTTTCACCTGCTTTCTTAACTTACTAATTTCTCCACACCCTTTCCTACCCAGACACATTCACTGGGGTGCAAAAGTGCTTCTCCAAAGTCCAAGAATCCTAGAATTGCAGAGTTGCGAGGAACCCCCAAAGGTCATCTAGTCCAACCCGCTTCAAGCAGGAATCTCAGCTCAAGAACTAGATGTCCCGGGGTCCCTTCAAACTCTACAACTCTATGATACTGCAAGATCAGAAAGAAGAAGCCTTTCTTGATAGTTCTGCCGAAGTATTTTTAATCTTATTTTTTTGCTTGTGGAGGGGCCTTTTCTGTGACAGCCCCTAAGCTGTGGAACTGTGGAACACCAGAGGCGTGTGTTTCTGTACAGTTTTCCACAAATGCTGAAGACGCAACCCCTCTGCCTTGCCCCTTGACCCCCAAGAGGTGTGGGAAAGTGTACAGGCCTAGGACCCTCGTACCTACGGGATCCCCTCTCCCGGTATGCGCAGTGGAGGACCTTAAGGTCCATAAATAGCAACACCCGAGAGGTCCCAGGCCCTAAGCCTCAACCAGAGGCAGGGCCTTTTCAGTACTGGCCCCAACTTGGTGGAACGCTCTGTCTCATGAGACCAGGGCCCTGCAGGATCTGATTTCTTTCCACAGGGCCTGTAAGACAGAGTTGTTCCGCCTGGCCTTTGGCTTGGAATCAACTTGATCCCCTTCCCCTCTTTCCTTTCTCCTTCTGTGATGGAACTCCTATTTGGGGACTTCCCTGGCTTTTTTCTGGCCCACGTAGGACCGGTCTGCATAGTTGGCCTTGGTGAAGATTTGATGTTTTCATCCCCAAAATGTTTTTGATTTGAGTTCCTACTGAAACAAGGCTGCATTTTAATGCTGTATCTTAATCCTGTATTTAAGTTGTATTTCAATCAATTGTTTTATACCTGGTGTCAGCCGCCCTGAGCCCGGTCTTGACTGGGGAGGGCGGGGTATAAATAATTTATTATTATTATTATTATTATTATTATTATTATTATTATTATTATTATTATTCAGGGCTTGCTCTGGTGACAGCAATCTGCTTTTCCAATTCTTGCAACCATCCCTGGAACGTGCTGCTGGAGAGCAGTAATCCAATGGATGATCACAGCTACAGATCCCAGTCACCTCTGGACCTTAGCTGTCAAACTTCCCTTTTTTTGCGGGAAATTCCCTTATTCCAACGCCGTTTCCCGCTGCTTCCTGCTGCTATCCCGGATTGTTAGATATCCCGTAGACTTTCCCTGGGACAGGTGAGGCTGCTGATCCCTTATTTCCAAATCTGAAAGTTGACAGCTATGCTCCGGACACTGCCCTCTCTGGCTGCGCTGCCCCAGAGAATCCTGGGAACTGTAGTTTGGGGAGAGGTTCCCGAGACATGTCATCCTCCTGGCACAAAACTACACTTCCCAGAGTTCCCTGGGAAGACCAGGGGTTTGCGGACACCCTTTGCGACCCGGACGGCTCTCACCTCCGCGGTTGTTGATCTTGATGTTGACCGGGAACTGCGACGCCATGGCCAGGAGGTTCTGCTGGAGTGCCTGCTGCACCAGGCGCTGCTGCTCCTCGGCCACCAGGGCCATCTTCTTCTCGGGGGGCTCACCCCCCTCCAGCTTCTCCCGCAGCTGCTCCAGGGCGGCCGCCTGAGACGCGGCCGCTTGCGCAGCCACCAAGTGGTGTCCGGCTAAGCTGACGGGGATGGCCAGGCGGCCGGGGACCGCGGAGGAAAGGATGCTCTCCTCTGGAGGGGAGAAAAGAGAGGGGGAGGAATTGCAGAGCGTAAGAATTGCGAGGGACCCCCAAAGGGCATCCAGTCCAACCCCCTGCAATACAAGGATGACCTAACCTGGGGAGAAAACAGCAAAGACCTGAGCACAGCAGAGGTTATATTTTCTGAGAATCCTCCGGAAAAACAATCTCTCCAAGGACCTGTTGATGGCATTTTACCATTGTACTTTGGAGAGTGCATTAACTTCTGGTCTGTGTGTGTGGTTTGGGAGCTGCACGGTCAGGGTAAAAACAATGCTGTCCAGGGTTGTAAAGACTGCGGAGAGAATAATTGGGTGCGCTCTTCCCACCTTGGATCAAATCTATGCTTCCAGGTGTCATAAGAAAGCTGCAGAGATAGCGCAGAATAGTGCGCACCCCGGAAATGATCTCTTTCAGCTTCTGCCTTCTGGAAGAAGGTCCAGGGTTATAAAGACTAGGACTAGCCGTCTGAGAAACAGTTTCTATCCAAATGCGATTTTGGTTTTAAACGCAGTTTAAGGTAGTCTCTTTGGGAGTATATTGTATTTAATTATGGGGTACCAGAGTGCTTCCGCTCCTTCCTCCTGGGCTGTGTTCAGAAAGTGGTGTTGGGGGATGAGTGTTCAGACCCCTGGGCTCTCACTTGTGGGGTGCCTCAGGGTTCTGTCCTCTCCCCCATGCTTTTCAACATCTACATGCAGCCGCTGGGAGAGATCATCGGGGGTTTGGGCTGGGTGTCCATCAATATGCAGATGATACCCAGCTATACCTCTCTGAAGCTGGTGAAGGTCCTGTGTGAGTGTCTGGAGGCGGTTGGAGGATGGATGGTGGCTAACAGATTGAGGTTGAATCCTGACAAGACAGAAGTACTGTTTCTGGGGGACAGGAGGCGGGCAGGTATGGGGGACTCCCTGGTCCTGAATGGGGCAACTGTGGCCCTGAAGGACCAGGTGCGCAGCCTGGGAGCCATTCTGAACTCACAGCTGTCCATGGAGGCGCAGGTCAATTCTGTGTCCCGGGCAGCTGTCTACCAGCTCCATCTGGTACGCAGGCTGAGACCCTCCCTGCCCACAGACTGACTGGCCAGAGTGGTGCATGCTCTGGTTATCTCCCGCTTGGACTACTGCCATGCGCTCTACGTGAGGCTACCTTTGATGGTGACCCAGAAACTACAACTAATCCAGAATGCGGCAGCTAGACTGGTGACTGGGAGCGGCCACTGAGACCATATAACACCGGTCTTGAAAGACCTACACAGGCTCCCAGTACGTTTCCGAGCACAATTCAAAGTGTTGATGTTGACCTTGAAAGCCCTAAACGGCCTTGGTCCAGTAGACCTGAAGGAGCGTCTCCACCCCCATCGTTCAGCCCAAACACTGAGGTCCAGTGCCGAGAGCCTTCTGGCGGTTCCCTCGCTGCGAGAGGCCAAGTTACAGGGAACCAGGCAGAGGGCCTTCTCAGTAGTGGCCCCCGCCCTGTGGAACGCCCTCCCACCAGATGTCAAAGAGAACAATAACTCCCAGACTTTTAGAAGACATCTGAAGGCAGCCCTGTTTAGGGAAGATTTTAATGTTTAATAGGTTATTGTATTTTAGTGTTCTGTTGGAAGCCGCCCAGAGTGGCTGGGGAAACCCAGCCAGATGGGCAGGGTATAAATAATAAATTATTATTATTATTAAAATACGGCAAATCACCTTTTTTGACACCTGGGAATTTCAGTCTGAGTTATGCCCAACTGCCTCACCTTTCTTGATGGCGTGCACTTGGTTGATCTGGCTGCAGTTGTGCGCAGAGATGGTGAGGGAGGGCAGCGGTATCTTGGGCGAGGCCAGGACCCCCGGCGTCCCCACCGGAGAGTAGTTGAAGAGCGTGGTCCCAAAGGCTTGCCGTCTCCCTTCCCTCCGGTTGCTGTCAATGGCGGCCTGCAGTTCGCCGGGGGAGCTGAGCGCCCGCTTCTCGCACTCATAGGGATAGAGGTATTTCATGTACCTGGCATGCGGAGGGAGGCAGAAAGGGAGAGAGGAAGCGTGGGGTAGTGGTTAGAGTGCCAGGGTAGCGGTTCCCAAACTTTCTCCGGGCAACCCCCTCCCCTCGGTTTCAGAAACTCACCCACTACCCACTAAGGAAGTCAGACTATCCTCCAACCTGGTGGAATGCTCTGTCCCAGGAGACCAGGGCCCTGCAGGATTTAACCTCCTTCTGTTGGGCCTGTAAGACAGAGCTATTCCGCCTGGCCTTAAATTTGAATTCAGCCTGATCTTTTATTCCCCTTCATTCCCTCCCTCTCCACTTTTTATGAAGATCACCCGCTCTGGGATCCCACAGCTAATTCTCCCCATGTCTCCTCGCTGGCCCAAATAGGACTCATTTAGCCAGCTAGCCCTGGTGACCATCTAATGTTTATTGGATGGATTTCCCCCCTAAACTGATTTTTGATTTTATTGTTATTCACGTTTTATACCGTATTTTATGCTGGTTTTTTTGTAGCATCAATTAAGTGTTTTAAATTTGTTGTTAGCCGCCCTGAGCCCGGTTTTCTGAACCGGGAAGGCCGGGGTATAAATAATAAAAAATTATTATTATTATTATTATTATTATTATTATTATTATTATTATTACCCTATTCAGAATTGTTCAGAACAGCGGTTTGCATGACCCGCTAAATAACACCATAGAGTGCAAAGCAGAGGTTTCTTCAACATCCAATTAAAGCTGTTCCGTTTAATTAATTCAAGCAAACGGATGGATTTTGATTTAGCGATACCAGCTTTTCAGAGTCATTTGCACCTCCAGAGCCCCCTCGCCTCTTCGCGGGAGAACAAGCCACTCACTGCGTACGGAGGGTGAAAGCAGCGCTGGTGATGGAGGTGGGCAGGTTGAGGCCTTTGGTGATCTCGCGCCAGATCTTCTTGTTGATGACTTCCACCAGGCCCCCTTTCTCGGTCACCAGCCGGTAGAGGGTGTAGAGGTCCAAGACCTGCTTGGCCATGATGGGGATCCGGTTCACGGGAGTCCCTGGGGAGAGAGGAAATTCAAGGTTGGCAGATATACAACAGGTGCTTATGGTGGAATTGTAAAATACCGTATTTTTCGTTCTATAAGACACACTTTTCCCCTCCTAAAAAGTAAGGGGGAATGTGTGTGTGTCTTATGGAGCGAATGCAGGCTGCGCAGCTATCGCTGAAGCCAGAATAGCAAGAAGGATCAGTGCACACGATCCCTCTAGCTGTTCTGTGCAGCGATCCCTCTAGCTGTTCTGACTTCGCTTCGCTGGAGAGGCGCTGCGCAGAGAGGGAGAGAATATTTTTTTCTTGTTCTCCTCCTCTAAAACTAGGTGCGTCTTATGGTTGGGTGCGTCGTACGGAGCAAAAAATACAGTAGTTTAAAATCACAGTCAAAGCTCGGAATAAATGTGCTTCAAGTTAAGTATTTTCGGGTTGTGTTCCACAGCAACCCAGAAGTAACGGAGCGTGCCCATGCGCAGACGGTCAAAATGACGTCAGCGCATGCGCGGAAGCGGCCAAACACAACCTGCGCACGCACAAATGTGGGTTGCATTTGCTTCAGGATGCGAACGGGGCTCTGTTCCGGAGCCCCGTTCGCACCCCGAGGTACCACTGTACTGGGAAATCGAACAAATCCCAACAAAAGAACTGCGGCAAGGGAAGTTGATGGACTATGTGGAACTGGCGAAATTGACGCACAAAATTCGCAAAAAGGACAACTGTGACTTCGAAGAAGAATGGGAACCTTTTATAAAGTATTTAAAGAAACAACAAAATGAGTTGGACTCCCTGGCCGGCTTTGAATAAACAAACACAAATTTATTATTGGTAACATATTGACAGATAATTTAAGGAACATTACCATTTTATAATATGCAGAGAATAACATGTGCTGCAAAACCAGAGAGAGGAGCTGAAGGAAGTCCTAGGTTTTTCTTGGGGAGGGGAGAGGGAAAATCGGGGGGGGGGGAATGTGGATGATATGTTTTTGATAAATTGTTATGCTGAAATGTCTAATAAAAATATTCAATAAATAAAATAAAATAAAATTACTGGGAAATGATATATAATGAAATGGGAAAAAATATGTTTAAGATAGCCTTTGTTAAAAGCACAGAAGCTTTTTGGTTAGGAATTTTAGGTCTCAAGATCTGCCAAAGGGAAAACAAAAACTTTTAATGTATGCTACATCCATGCATAGCTGTCAACATTTCCCTTTTCTTGCGAGGAATCCTATTCGCAATAAGGGAATTTCCCTTTAAAAAAGGGAAACGTTAACAGCTATGCATCCACGGCAAGGATGCTTTTGGCACAAAGATGGAAAAGCAATAAAACACCAACTGAGGAAGAAAGGCAAGAAATGCTTATGGAATACACCGAAATGGCAAAACTAACTGAAAATCTTTGACTTAAGGACAAAAAAAATCATTCAAGGAAGATTGGGAACCATTTACGGCTTACCTACAGAAATGAAATATACTCGGAGTCAAGTGTGGATTTCATGCTCTTTATTCAGCTCATAGTAGTGAGGAATGAAAGTTCCCCCAGAATGTCTGCCTTATACAGTGGTGCCCCGCAAGACGAATGCCTCGCAAGATGGAAAACTCGCTAGACGAAAGAGTTTTCCGTTTTGGAGGTGCTTCGCAAAACGAATTTCCTATGGGCTTGCTTCGCAAGACGACAATGTCTTGCGAGTTCCTGCTGGGTTTTTTTCCTCCCCCCCCCTTTTTCTAAGCCGCTAAGCCACTTATCAGCTGATCCGATCAGCAGATAAGCCGCTAAAAGTCGCTAAAAGCCACTAATAGCGCTAATCCGCTAATCCTTCAATGGGCTTGCTTCGCAAGACGAAAAAACCGCTAGACGAAGAGAATCACAGAACGGATTATTTTCGTCTTGTGAGGCACCACTGTATACCTTATTTACACAATGGGACCCACGTGATTGGCTAGTTCCGGGATTCTCCTTTAGGCCAATCAGGTTGCGGATTTACTTCCACCTGGAGCTGGATTGGGTGGCTCCTGCGGACCAATCATACTGCTGCATTGTTCTAGGACCAATCAGACTGCTGCATTCTGAATCCTATTGTTCTAGGACCAATCAGACTGCTGCTTTTTTGAGCCTATTCAACTCGGTACATAACAAGAAACAATGCAAAGAAATGGACTCATTTGCAGGTTTTGAGTAATCACTTACAATTAAGGGCCCCATTACCTTCAGCAGCTGAGGGCCTCATCAAACCTAAATCCGGCCCTGAGTGGGACCGACTCCCTCGAAAGGGGTTTTACTCTCCTTCATTGGAGATTTTTTAAACAGAGGCCGGATGGCTCAGCTGTGAGTTTGGCATTAAAGGTGTCAGACTAGATCACAATCAGGGTCCCTTCTGACTCTACAATTCTATGGTTTTATGAAGATATCAGTGGTTTGGGCTGGGTCTTCAGTGCTCAACACAACCCTTTTCCCATTCGGCTAATCAGAATAAATTGTGCAGGATTATATCTATGAATGACGGAAGGAGGCAAGGTTTCAGCTCATGCAAAAATGTCTTCCTTTTCCACGATCAATGCAGGCTGAAGAACGTAACATTTCTTATTAAATATTTTTGGCTACCGCAGTACATGCCCAAGTTTATGTAAAACCCCCAGATAAAGGTCACGCTATAAATTAAGAACTTAGAAAAGGCGGTCCTGTTTTATTGAGCCCACTTGGTTCTGTGGCAAAGAAATCTTTTGTGACGAAGGATTGATTCTCTCCAGCAGAGGGAGACAAAACCAGAGGGAAAAGGCTATACAAATTTTAAAACATCAGAGTTCGGGTTAGAAATGCAGGATTTAGAAAAACGCAGATTAACCTTTGAGATAAACTGCCTAGCAAAGAGGTCAGCTGGTCAGGAATGAGGGCGCTTCCAAAGGAAAACTGAAGATAAAACACAGATTGATGAGGCTGAAATAGCAAAAACCTGGAGTGGAGCCCTATTCCTGCTTCGACGTCCATTACTTGACTCTGGGCTTCGCGGATCCATCCCAGAGCGGAGTAACCATTTCCGTGCAGCCAGTTGTGATGGATATAATAGAGAGTCTTGTGTGAACTGCATTAAAACAGACAGCTCATCTCACCCCCCCAAATTTACCTGCATGTGTATATGGAGATGGCGGAAATGACTGGCAGAATCCGAGATCAGGGAGAAGAGTTGGTGGAAGAAGACTGGAGGAAATTTAAAATGTATTTGCAGAAATATTGTAAAATTTTTGAATGTTGAGGACATTGAAATGAATTGCAGGGGTTTTAGCAACAAGGTAAAATGCAAGATTGGATTAATAAATAGATAGACTAACAGGACATGAATTTGCTGAACTAATTTTTAAAAGGGATACAAAAATGGGAGACGCGAGGGAGTCAGGAAAATAAGTTAATCAAAGAGGAGAAATTAAGAAAGAGGGAATTTTTGTCTTTTTATATGTGCTTTTTTCTTTTCTTTTTTTGTGCCTAATGTCTGTAGTTTTGTTTTTTGTAATTTTGTATCTTTTCGTTTTTTGTATTTTTCTAAACTTTTCTATTGATAAAACCTAATAAAATATTATTTTTAAAAAAACAAATTTACCTGCATGTGGTTCCATTCTTTACCTGCATTCAGGAAAACATGTAAAAAAAATTCTTATGGATCTAGACAGCTTTTACGGCTGTCTGCAACAGGGACAGCAGCAATTCTTTAGCTGTGATTCCTGCATTGCAAGGGGGTTGAGCTAGATGACCTTTGGTGACCCCCCAACGCCACAATTCTAGGATTCTTAAAGAAAAAAAATCTGTCCCCACGCATTCTGTGGCAAGAAAAGCTGGATTCTGTTCCCCGACAATTTCCGTTGATATGCCTAACTTTGCTCCTTTTTAAAAATCGTTTTGCATGCTTTATTTAGCAGTGTGGTGTCCTTGTGCTCATCCATTCATTAATGCTTTTGATACGGTAGGGTATGAATTTAAGGAATCAAGGGGAAGGTGGCCCAAAAAACCACTGATCTAGCCCCATTATCGCCCACAGTGATGACAGGACTTGAACTCAGGACCTCTCACCCACAAGGCACATGCTCTGCCACTGAGCCACGGAAAGCATCTTCAAGTAATAATAATAATAATAATAATAATAATAATAATAATAATAAAGTTTATTTATACCCTGCCCTCCCCAGCCAGAGCCGGGCTCAGGGAGGCTAACACCAGTAAAATTACAGTAAAAACATAATAGGGGGGGGAACCAATTTAAGATACAGGTTAAAATGCAATTTAAAATGCAGCCTCATTTTAAAAGTAGCCCATAGATCAAAACCATAAGGGGAGGGAAACATAAGGGTCAGACTGAGTCCAAACCAGAGGCCAGGTGGAACAGCTCTGTCTTGCAGGCCCTGCGGAAAGATGTCAAGTCCCGCAGGGCCCTGGCCTCTTGTGACAGAGCGTTCCACCACGTAGGGGCCAGAACTGAAAAGGCCCTGGCCCTATTTGAGACCAATTTAACCACCTTGTGACATGGGACCTCCAAAATGTTGCCATTTGTGGACCTTAAGGTCCTCCGTGGGGCATACCAGGAGAGGCGGTCCCGTAGGTACGAGAGTCCTGGGCCGCATAGGACTTTAAAGGTCAAGACCAGCACCTTAAACCTGATCCTTAAACCTCGATGGCCCTTGTGGTCTCTTCCAACTCTATGATTCTATGATTCCACCTGGAGCCAGTGCAGTTGGCAAAGCACTGGATGAATGTGATCCCGCGGCAAGGACCCCGTAAGGAGTCTCACCGCAGCATTCTGCACCCGCTGGAGTTTCTGGGTCAGCTTCAAGGGCAGCCCCGCATGGAGCAAATTACAATAATCAAGCCTAGAGGTGACTGTAGCATGGATCACTGTGGCCAGATCAGGGCGAGAAAGGGTAAGGGACCAACTGCTTAATACGGCGGAGATGGGAAAATGTCCCCCATTCCCAGAAAATGACTTCTGCAAGAGTGCCCACATTCCAGTGCGGGTGTGCTTTGATTAGATTAGGTGGCTGCCCGCTATCTTGACAGGACAGTGTTTTGTGGCAGGATTTGAATGCAGAGCTAGACCTAGACCAAGCAGAGATGGGGGGTGAGTGCCCAAACAAATGTCCCAGGGCCTTCTTCACCAGTTTTCCTCCACAAAGAGGCACTTGCTCTCTTGCTCTGGCATGAAGGCTGCTTCTTTTGTCTCCTCCTCCTCCTCCTCCTCCTCCTGGTCTACTTTGCTAATTACTCACCTGCCCTCTGCGGCCCAAGCTACATGCTGCATTATCAGCTTATAAAATTGTCAGCTTGTCAGAAAGCTTGTTAATCTCGTTCCGTCTCCCTCTGGAAATGTTTTACGATAATCGCTTCCGTTCTTGACAGAGCGGTTTCTATTAAGGGGCACCGGCGGCAAGACGCAGCCAGCGTCCCAGAGGAAAAGGGGGCACCACGGACGGAGAAAGGAGCTTCTGGACAGGAGGGTCTTTGCACTCCAACCTGACCGGTCCCCAAACCCCTGGATTTTGAGCCAGTCGCTGGACTGCACCGTTTAGCTAGAAGCCCAAATTACAGGGACTCTCCAGACTGGTGGTTTTAATGGGTGTTTTCCTGCAACATGTCACTGATGTAGTGATCATGCACCTGCGGTGAATTTATACTGGACTGTCTGCGCGTTTCTGTGCGCTGTGCTGGCGCTGGCTCGCCAGAGAAGCTTCGTCACGCTGGCCATGTGACCCGGAAGTGTCTCCGGACAGCGCTGGCCCCCGGCCTGTAACGTGAGATGGGCGTGCAACCCTAGAGTCGGAAACGGTACGGGCAGGGGTACCTTAGTCTGCGCATCAGCTGTCTTTATTAGTCGTTCTGTGTTGCTTGCCCTGTGCGCATCATTGCCATCTGGAGGGGTGTTCCTGCACTACAGCGCAGCAAAAGCTGGATCAGCAACAAAAGCCCAGAACATCTGTGGTATAAAGAGTTACAGAATTTCACCAGCTCCTGCCAACCTCGCAGTTCGAAAGCACACCGGTGCAAGTAGATAAATAGGTACCACTGTGGCGGGAAGGTAAACAGCGTTTCCGTGTGTTCTGGTTTCCGTCACGGTGTTCCGTTTTGCCAGAAGTGGTTTAGTTCTGCTGGCCACACAACCTGGAAAGCTGTTGGCGGAAAAACGCCGGCTCCCTCGGTCCTTTACCTTTTAACCTTATTAAAGGTAAAGGGACCCCTGACAATTAGGTCCAGTCATGGCCGACTCTGGGGTTGCGACGCTCATCTCGCTTTATTGGCTGACGGAGCTGGCGTACAGCTTCCAGGTCATGTGGCCAGTATAACTAAGCCACTTCTGGCGAACCAGAGCAGCGCACGGAAACACCGTTTACCTTCCCTCCGGAGTGGTACCTATTTATCTACTTGCTAGGTTGGCAGGAGCAGGGACCGAGCGACAGGAGCTCACCCTGTCGCGGGGATTTGAACCGCTGACCTTCTGATCAGCAAGTCCTAGGCTCTGTGATTTAACCCACAGCGCCACCCGTGTCCCTTGATTTTACCTTATTATGCATTGCTTATTATAATGAACCACATTTATAGGCCTGCTTTAGCTTCTTGCATTGGATGGGCATTATATTTTGCATGGGCACTCGGTTGTTCATGATCCTGCACCACAAACCGGCCTTTAGACAAAGGGTACGGCAAACATAGGGACGCAGGTGGCGCTGTGGGTAAAACCTCAGCGCCTAGGACTTGCCGATCGAATGGTCGGCGGTTCGAATCCCCGCGGCGGGGTGCGCTCCCGCTGCTCGGTCCCAGCGCCTGCCAACCTAGCAGTTCGAAAGCATCCCCGGGTGCGAGTAGATAAATAGGGACCGCTTACTAGCGGGAAGGTAAACAGCGTTTCCGTGTGCGGCTCTGGCTCACCAGAGCAGCTTCGTCATGCTGGCCACGTGACCCGGAAGTGTCTGTGGACAGCGCTGGCTCCCGGCCTTTAGAGTGAGATGAGCGCACAACCCTAGAGTCTGTCAAGACTGGCCCGTACGGGCAGGGGTACCTTTACCTTTACCTTACGGCAAACATGTCTTGAACAGAAACTATATGAACAAGCCACTGCGACAAAAGGGTGGTGGGCAAATTGGGCTCCCTTCTTGTGCTCTTATTGGGCTTCAAGTTCCCGAATGAGGGGCTGGTGCCAGGATGGACTTCTCAGGTTGGCAGCCAAGTCAAAAGTGGTCTTTGCCCTTTGCCAAGTGGGGAGTCAGGGACTGAACTGGGCTCCTTCCTTCCTTCCTATGGTAGAGTTTCTGCTCTGCCACTGAGCTGCAAGCCCTCACCAAGGGTTCATCATCACCCAAGAGAAAATGGAGGAGGCTCCCCAAACTTGCCCAGGGTCCTGAAAGCAGGACCGTAAGCGGCTTCGGCCAGTGAGCCACACGCGAGTTACCCAGCATGCTCCCTGCCCGCAGGCCTGGCTCACCATCTAAACTGAAATCAATTCCAATAACCCTGAGGCATTGACAGCCCTTCACAGCACGTCCAGGTCTAATTAACAGCCTTTTGGGTCACCCGGACCAGAGGGCGCGGCGGCACAGCGTCTCCTCCAGCACCTCCTGCCCATAAAGTGGGAAGGGTGGGTGGAGAGGGGGGCATTCCGCAGGGCCTTGCAGACGAGGCAGTCCCGCCGTGACTGCTTCCCATTGCCCCCCACAAAAGAGCAGGGGAGTCCCCAACCCCATGGTCAGGAGGGGCTCCTCCATTGCTGGCCGATGGGCCGCAATCTCTCCTCGCCGTGACCTTCCCTCACTGACCTCAGCGGCTTTGTGCAGCTGCTGTGGTTTGCAGAGGGAGCCCAGCGCCGAAACGAGCGTCTGGGGGCTCTTCGGGATCCGAGTGGGCGAGAGGCTGGGAGGGTTGAGTGCAATGCAACCCGACCCCTCTCACTGGGGGGGGGGGGGCGGTGTTATATATGGGGCTGTGCCCAGTGTGGCTCTGTATTAGAGGAAGAACGCACAGCAAGGTATCCCTGCTGCAAAGAAATGCAGGCTCCTGCAGATTTAGCAAACGCATCTCAAAAAGGACAGTGGCAGAGCTGAACATGGTACAGAAAAGGGAGAAGGGACTGAGGACTAAGGAAATGCTTTCTGGGGGGGGGAACAGCCCGTTCCATGTTGTATTGTATTTTTAATATTTTGTTGGAAGCCGCTCAGAGCAGCTGGGGAAACCCAGCCAGATGGGTGGGGTATAACTACAGTGGTACCTCTGGTTGCGAACGGGATCCGTTCCCGAGTACAACATGAGTAGAACACAACCCGTGTCTGCGTGTGTGCAGGTCATGATTTGCCGCGTCTGCGCATGCACGTGACTTCATTTTGCGCGTCTGCGCATGCGCAAGCGGTGAAACCCGGAAGTACCCCTTTCCGGTACTTCCGGGTCGCCGCGGGACGCAACCTGAAAAAATGTATCATGAAGCAAACGCAACACGAGGTATGACTGTACTTTTCCATGTATAAGACTGGGGTTTTTTACTTTAAATTACGGTTAAAAATCTGGGGGCATCTTATACACAGATAGTGCATATGCCCATTTTCTAAATTTAGGCTCCCCAAAAGTAGGGGTCATCTTATACATGGGGGCGTCTTATACACTGAAAAATACGGTAATAAATTATTGTTATTGTTATTATCATCATCACCATCATCATTATTACAGCCCCCAGCATCTGAAGGATCTTTCGTATTGCAACTTCTGAACTGAAACTCTACAATTCTATGGTTTTACATGATGTTCCAAAGGATGGGGGGGCCATAGTAATAACCAAGAGCTTCTAACAGGCTGCAGAGGAGAAGAAACTGAGGCAAAGCTCCGTTGCCCCAGGATGGGTGGAAAGTCTTGTTCCATCTATCTGCCCACTCTGTTCGCCATGGCCAACCAGGACACTGTGGCGGAGTCAGTCAAATCCAGAGCAGGAGGAGATGGAGAGTGGAAACAGCTGTGGCCAACTGAGCCGCCTCACAGCCCACAGACCAGGTGCCAGCAGGGCAATTGCAGGTGGGCAACTCCAAGTGCCCTTTGGTGTCTTCCCTTTAGGGGAACAGTAAGTGTGGGAGATTGGCAGCCAAACTAACAAATGCATATTCTTGCAAATCAGCATGAGAAGGCGCTAGGTCTGCAGAGCTGTGTTGTTGACACCCAGACCATAGAAACACAATTTGCAGAGAGGGCTTTGTGTGATGTCATTTCCCCTCCTCTCCTGGAGAGGAAGGAGCATAGACGACTTCCTGTTTCTCTCTTTCTCTTCTCGTGGCCAGCCATGAAGGGACATATGCCCTGGGTTTGCTCCTGGCACATAACGGAAGCTGTTGCTACCGTAAATGTAAGTATTTTGCCTGCATAGTTTTTACTGTTGCCAGTGCTGCGAACCAATGCACGATTATAAAGTACAGTGGTGCCTCGCAAGACGAAAAGAATCCGTTCTGTGATTCTCTTCGTCTAGCGGTTTTTTCGTCTTACGAAGCAAGCCCATTGACGGATTAGCGGATTAGCGCTATTAGCAGCTTTTAGCGGCTTTTAGCGGCTTATCTGCTGATCGGATCAGCTGATAAGCGGCTTAGTGGCTTAGAAAAAGGGGGAGGGGGGAACCAGCAGGAACTCGCAAGACATTGTCGTCTTGCGAAGCAAGCCCATAGGAGATTCGTTTTGCGAAGCACCTCCAAAACAGAAAACTCTTTCATCTAGCGAGTTTTCCTTCTTGCGAGGCATTCGTCTTGCGGGGCACCACTGTAAGCAAATCTAATTTTTGAACTTACTTCTTTGTTAAGAGGCATAAGGAAGAGGAAGTCAGCTTAATTCATTAGCTGGACTTGCTCAAAATAAGTCTTTGCAGTCCAATGCCTATGGATTAGAACGAGGGGCGGAGAAACATTTTGCAATCTTCCTCTCACCTGGAAATTTTGGAGCATGTGAGGGTCTATGGGGGGAGAGTCTATCTACTCTCAGAAATGTGGGGCAGCCTTAGTGGGGGTGAGGGAGGGCATTGCACACAGGAGGGGGTGTCACATAGCCCCCAGGCTGTTAGTAGGAAGAGAGGCTCAAGTAGGCAGCAGAACAAAGGAAAACAGGAGGGGTGGAGGAGGCACTTTGAATAACAACCCCATCTGGCCAGTGGGACTCATTGCCACAGGATTTCTCCTGCATTGCAGGGGTTGGACTAGATGGCCTTTGGGATCCCTCCCAACCATACAGTTCTGAGATTCTGTTGTTGTTTAGTCGTTCGGTCGTGTCCGACTCTTCGTGACCCCCTGGACCAGAGCACGCCAGACACTCCTGTCTTCCACTGCCTCCCGCAGTTTGGTCAAACTCATGCTGGTCGCTTCGAGAACACTGTCCAACCATCTCGTCCTCTGTCGTCCCCTTCTCCTTGGGCCCTCCATCTTTCCCAACATCAGGGTCTTTTCCAGGGAGTCTTCTCTTCTCATGAGGTGGCCAAAGTCTTGGAGCCTCAGCTTCAGGATCTGTCCTCCCAGTGAGCACTCAGGGCTGATTTCCTTCAGAATGGAGAGTTTGGATCTTCTTGCAGTCCATGGGACTCTCCAGAGTCTCCTCCAGCACCAGAATTCAAAAGCATCCATTCTTCTGCAATCAGCCTTCCTTATGGTCCAGCTCTCACTTCCATACATCATGACTGCGGAAAACCATAGCTTTAACTATAAGATGTTCCAAAAGCAGAAGCAAAAATAGCTTCAGAAAAGCATTCGATGGGGCATACTTTGCTTATCAGTTACCTTTTCCTAATTGGACTTGAGGCAAGATGGAGGGAGGGAGAGAGAGACTGGGGTGGCTCCTCTGCCCCCAGCATCAGTTGTCCCCCCCATAAGCCCAACAAGCAGAGATCCGCCTGGCATTCCCTGCGCAGGCAGTGGGGTCCTGTTGGGCAGGGCACCATGGAAGCAGCTGCCAGCCCTTGACACACAGGCAGAGAAAAGCTCTTTATTTATGCCCTTCCTTTCTTCTGGGTGGCCGTGAATGGGAGCTATCGAAAAGCCATCCATTTGCAGCCGAGAGGCCGCCAGGGTATCGCCGCTCAACTCAAACGCGTCCGTCACTCAGCGCCGCTTCCTCGCCCCCTTAATTTATGACCCTGATATTGGCTGGGCTGCTCCTCATAAGCCTGAAAAGCCTGGCGCCTCCATTCTTTTCAACCAGATCATTTCACTTGTTTCGTCTCTCCTTGGTCAGGAGGGGAGGGGGAGTGTGTGTGTGTAGGGGGGGGAGCGGTGCGATTCTTCCTTCTGCCTTCCGTCCTTCTGCAAGGCAAGTTATCTCCCTGTGCAATAACCCGACTCCCGGAACTTTCTGAAAACACAGAAGCATCTCAAACGCAGGAGAGCTTCTGCAAGTCAGGGTAGACAATACTGAGCTAAATGGACAAACTGGTCTCCATTTTTTTATTCTATAAATAGGGAGAGTCTTATATTTAAGCATTCCTCCCATGACTCACTTCTCCTTCTAGTTGGGCTATGCAGGGGTACCTTGGGTTACATACGCTTCAGGTTACAGACTCTGCTAACCCAGAAATAGTGCTTCAGGTTAAGAACTTTGTTTCAGGATGAGAACAGAAATCGTGCTCCAGCAGCGCAGTGGCAGCAGGAGGCCCCATTAACTAAAGCGGTGCTTCAGGTTAAGAGCAGTTTCAGGTTAAGAATGGACCTCCGGAACGAATTAAGAACTTAACCTGAGGTGCCATTGTACCAGGATTCAGCAAACCTTTTCAGCAGGAGGCTGGTTCACTGCCCCTCAGACCTCGTGGGGGACCGGACTATATTTTGAAAAATAAAAATGAACGAATTCCTATGCCCCACAATTAACCCAGAGATGCATTTTAAATAAAAGGACACATTCTACTCATGCAAAAGCACGCTGATTCCCGGACCACCCGTGGGCTGGATTTAGAAGGCGATTGGGCCGGATCCAGCCCCTGGGCCTTAGTTTGAATACCCATGGGCTATACACAGGCCGCTTAAAATCCTGGCTATATGCTACAGCATCTCTGTAATTTGTTTTCTTATACTGAATCTGCACAGAGCCTGGTTATTGTTTGCATGGTTGTTTGTTAGTTTGGACATATATTTATGAACAAAATTATTACAAGGAAAGGGGGGGAAAGACAATGATGAATAGGGCAAGCTTCTGATGGTGCTGAACTTAAAACCCCTAAACGGCCTCAGCCCAGTATACCTGAAGGAGCGTCTCCACCCCCATCGTTCAGCCCAGATACTGAGGTCCAGCTCCAAGCGCCTTCTGGGGGTTCCCTCCCTGAAAGAAGTGCGGTTGCAGGGAACCAGGCAGAGGGCCTTCTTGGTAGTGGCTGCCCTGTGGAACGCTCTCCCATCAGATGTCAAGGGAATAAACCACTATCTGACTTTTAGAAGACATCTGAAGGCAGCCCAGTTTAGGGAAGTTCATCAGAATCCATCAGAAGAATCAGATGGGGAAGAGGCAAGTGTATGTGAAGACGCAAATCACAGGCCAACTTCAGAAGGCCCTGCCAGATCAGCCCCCAAAGGCCCCACCCTGCTTTGTTTCCTGTCGTCCTAAGTCCTGTCATTTCCTGCTGAAGTCCTGAAACTTTTCACTCTACAAGCCCTCGGTGGGGTTTCCCCCATTTTTGCTGTGCTTTGGCAGGGGTGACCACATCCTTGAGGTGGCAGACAATTTTGTCTACCTGGGTACCACCCTATCCGGCAACCTCTCCATCGACCTTGAGCTGGACAAGCGTGTTGGCAAGGCAGCTGCGGCAATGCCTCTCCTCTCCAAAAGGGTTGGGAGAAGGGGATGCTAACGGCCAATACCAAGATAGAGGTCTACCAGGCTTGTGTGCTGAGCTCGCTGGTTTATGGAACTGAGTCATGGGCAACCACCAGGAGCGACGCCTCAATGTGCTTTCTGTGCCTAGAAAACACAAGGCAAAACGTGGAAGAGCCCTGAGCTGGATCAGGCCAATGGTCCCATCTGGCGCAGCGTCCTGTTCTCACAGTGGCTGAACAGCTGCCCCAAAGGGAAACCAGCAAGCAGGTGATCTGAGCAGAAGAGCCCTTGGCTTCCAGCAACTGGTATTCAGAAGTATCACTGCCATCCTGGTTGGTAGGCACTGATAGCCTTGAATTTGTCCTCTTTTAGAACCATCCATGGCAAGTGGTCACCCAAACTCTGTTTTAAAAGGAGAGTCCACCACCGTTGAACGAGCTCTTCTTGCCAGGAAGTTCTTCCCGATGTTGAGTCGGAATCTCCTTGCTTCTGACTCAAAGCCATGGGTTCGAGTCCTGCCCTCCAGAGCAGGAGAAAACAAGCTTGTTCCCTCTTCCATGTGGCCCCCATATATATATCCTCTCAGTCTCCTCTTGTCCAGTCCATGCCGCTGTCCCAGCTCAGAAGCTTCCTGATGTTTAGCCATCATCTCCTCGCACAGAGCAGGGTTTAGTCAACACGCTGCTCTCTGGATCTTGAGACTCCAGCTCCCATCAGCCCTCCGCACTCTCCATGCTGCCTGGGGCTGATGGGAGTCCGAGTCCAACAACATCTTGAAGGCATTACGTGGTCACTGCCCTCAAATAAGAAGCCAAAATAGACATACAGTCATACCTTGGATTACAGATGCTTCGGGTTGCGCGATTTCAGCTTACGCACTGCGCCGAACCCGGAAGTACCGGAATGGGTTATTTTTGGGTTTCGACGGATGTGCATGTACAGAAGCGCTAAATCGTGCTTTGCGCATGCGCAGAAGCGCCGAATCACGACCTGCGCGTACACAGACGTGGCGCTGCTGGTTGCAAATGTGTGTCCTGCATGGATCACGTTCGCAACAAGAGCATCCACTGTAAGGTAAAGGTAAAGGGACCCCTGACCGTTAGGTCCAGTCATGGCCAACTCTGGGGTTGCGGCACTCATCTCAATTTATTGGCCGAGGGAGCCGGCGTACAGCTTCCGGGTCATGTGGCCAGTATGACTGAGCCACTTCTGGCGAAGCAGAGCAGCGCACGGAAACGCCGTTTACCTTCCTGCTGGAGGGGTACCTATTGATCTACTTGCACTTTGATGTGCTTTCGAACTGCTAGGTGGGCAGGAGCAGGGACAGAGCAACGGGAGCTCACCCCGTCATGGGGTTCAAACCGCTGACCTTCTGATCTGCAAGTCCTAGGCTCTGTCCACTGTACTTAATCCCAAATTCAACTGCGAGTCTTCCTCCTTTGGCAGGCGCAACCGGTGGCTCAATGGGCCTCATCACTCCTGCCTCTGTCCCCTTTTGCGAGGCCCTAATGGAGACGCAGATCGCTCGGGGAGATTAGCCCCCTCGTCCAAGGGACCGGCCGGCAGATTAATGCCAACCGGGAAGCCACAAGACGCGCATTATTTATGCCCCACACCCCCGGGATCGATGCCGTGTGGGCAGAGCGGGGGGAGCTCAGACTCCTGGGCTCTTATCTCCCCACTGTGGATTTATGGGCATCGACCACCCCGCCCTAGAGAAGCCGCCACCCTCCGCGGGATTCGATTCCGCAGCCCCGATGGCAGGAGCCTCACAAAGGACCCTGATACAGATGTATAGCCAGGGGAGAATGGCTGTTAATTAGCACCCTTATCTCAGCCAGGAGAGAGCCAGTTAATTAGCTGGGAGAGAATAATGAGGCCGGCGCTCAGCGGAGGCGCCATGAATCTCGTGTCAGATGGAATGGGGGGGGGGTCCGGGGTGGAGGGACTTTGTCACCATTACCGGGGGGGGGGCTGGCAGCACCTCCCTTCCTGGCTGGCGGGAGGACCATGTTCCTTCTTCGAAAGAGGCAGCAGGTGGGTCTCACTTGGGGTCTAACCGATCCAGTTTAAGGCTTGGAAAAAGCCCCATCCACCCCCAAGTCGAGAAACATCTAGGATTTTCCTGTTTTCGTCGTGTGTTTTTTAAATGGGAGGAAGCTGCAGCGTCTTTTCCTCGCAGCGCGCAACATGGCTCACTTCTTTGAGCCACCTGTATGAAATTTTGTGTGCTCGGCATTCGAGGCTGGCAGCTGCGTGAGACCTCAGGAAGGCAGGGATGAGGGACGCTCTTGAGACGGGGGCAGGGAGGCAATCAGGTTGGATTTCCTGCAGACTCCAAAAGGGAATTGAAAAGAGTCGTGGCCACTGTGATAATGTTGGAGCTGGAGGCATGCAAATAGGGGTGAGTCCAGCTCTGGCTTGCTGTCACTGCCTTGAATGGAAGGAGTGGAGAGAACAGGTTGTAATATGGAGGCAAAACTGCCTTATGACAGCGCTGAGTGAGATGGATCAATGCTCTGACTCAGGTGAAGGCTGCATCCTATGGGCAGGAGAACATCTAGGTATGCGCTGCCCTGTATTCATATAATTATAGAGCTGGAAGGGACCCTAGGGTCATCTAGTCTGACCCCCTGCAATGCAGGAATCCCAGCTAAAACATCCATGACAGAGGGCCATCCAACCTCTGCTTAGAAACCTCCAAGGAAGGAGAGTCCACCACCTTCCCTCACAGAGTCAAACAGCTCTTATTGTCAGAAAGTTATTCCTGATGTTGAGTTGGAATTGCCTGCCTTGGAACTGAAAGTCATGGGTTCAAGTCCTACCTTCCAGAGTGTGATGGGACTCGGGCTCAGACTCAGAACCAGAGGAGTCTCAGTCTGCACCGGATCCTTTGCCTCAGGCATCATCTGAACCAAATCTGGGGCCTGATCCTGAAGAGTCCCAGTCTGCACAGGTTCCCCTGCAACAAGCACCAGCTGGGCCGAGTCAGGGGCCTGAGCCTGCCCTGGCTCTAGATGTGGAAATGACCTTGTTGCCTCCAGCTGGGCCATCGCTTACAGCTGCTCCACTACCGGTTGGGTCAGGGGAGGCTGAGGCGGCCCCTGGGTCTAGTCACCCACCGACGTCTCCCGAGCTGCAGAGACTGAGGTCTGAGAGAAGGAGAGACCTGAGTACTCACAGGAGGAGTGCTCGCCTTCGGGCGAAACAGGGAGGTGAGTCGCCAGGGGATCAGGACCGGCCGTTACCCCGACAAAAATAAAAGGCTGTCAGATCCCACCCCAGGTTGGGGGATCAACATTGCTGTTTGCGAGATCCTGCCTGAGATCCTGTGCCTGACCTTGCCTGGTTTCCTGCCTCGTGTCCTGCCTTGGCCCTGTCGGACTGACTCCTAGCAGAACCTTCAGAATCTGGACAGGCCCTGGACCGCGTTACTCGGGTTACCCCTGGGCCCAGCACACAAAGCAGGAGAAAACAAGTTTATTCTCTCTTCCATAGGACAGCCCTTCAGATATTTGAATACAGCTTTCAAATCTTGTCTCAGTCTCCTCTTCTCCAGGCTAAACAGAACCAGCTCCTTCAACCGTTCCTCATCAGGCTTGGTTTCCAAGCCCTCTGCCCATAGAATTATGGAATTGCAAAGTTGGAAGAGACCTAAGAGTCATCTTAGCTGAAGATGCTGGAATCTTCAACTAAGCCATTCATGGCAGGGATAGAATTTTCTGAGCATCGCAATGTCCAGCTTATCTGTCCGCCCAAGTTTTTCACCTTTCCATCTTGCTCCTTGATCTCAACGAAGAGCAAGTTATTTATGCTCAGGAACACTCTTGCTTTTAAAGACGATTCCCGATTTTCAGGGCAGGACCCTGGAAGCAGAAGAGGGCGGGACACAGGGCTGGCTTCAGACCACGGCGTTTCCCCCAGCCTTGGAGCCGAGCGCGGGGTTCTGGAGGCGCTTGACAGACAGCGGCTCCCGCATTGGAAATCGGTGCCGGGTTTTGTTATGGGGGTCAGGCGGGATAAATAGGAAGCTCCAGCAATTGAGGCGATTCGATAAATGCTTTAACCTCTGACCCCGTCCTCCCAATCCCCCATCGAGCCGCGGAGCCATTTTCAAAAGGCTCCCCGGCCGCAGCCCACGCCGTCCGGAGGCTGCCATCAATTAGAGCCCTTTGCCAGAATCTGGATTAATGAACATGCCGCTCGATAGGAAATAAAACCCCAGGCAGAGGTTAATGTTGCGCTAATTAACTGGGAGGGGGAGGCTGGGAATGGGGGGGAGGAGAGAGGAAAAAACGGACACGCACACAAGGCAGGAATTGTTTAAAGAAAGAAAATTTTGGAGAAAGATGCTTTGCAGGCTTGGCTTGGCATCCCAGAGAGAATCATGGGATGGAGGCGGAAGATGGATTTATCTCCCAGTCACCAAAGGAATCCAGGCCAGAATGGAGATTTGACCCTGTGGCTGTCCGGACTTCATTCTGCCTCTCTATGTGCTCTTTGTCGGGCTCCCTTGGGAGACAATCCGGAAGCTTCCATCGGTTCAAAATGTAGTTGCCAGAGTCTCTGCCGCAGGTGTTGGATTATTATTATTTATTAAATTTGTATACCGTCCATCCGAAGATCACGGGGCAGTTCACAACACTGATCAGGCCATATTGCATTGATCTTATTTATACTGGTGACTCAACACCATTGCAGGTCACATTCGTACATGAAAGTGGACCTTTATATGATACAGTGGTACCTTGGTTCTCGAACTTAATCCGTTCCCCTCGACTCCCGAAACCGTTCGGAAACCAAGGCGCGGCTTCCGAAGCTTCCTGCACTCAGTCGGAAGCCGCGTCCGACTTCCCAAAAACGTTCACAAATCGGAAAACTCACTTTCAGGGTTACAGCATTCGGGAGCCGATTTGTTCGAGTACCAAGGTGTTTGAGAACCAAAGTTCTATTTCTTGTTTTGTGCTCTTACCACCTTTTTATTCTTTTAAGCTTTTTCTTTTTAAAAAAGATTGTTGACGTTAATCGTTATTTCTTCAGGTGTGTGTATGTGTTATTCCCATTGTAAGGTGGCAGGATATTTTCCTTGGCAGGTCTTGCCCAACAATCCCTAACAGAAATGCTTCTGGTTTTTTAACAAATGTCATTTTAAACATTTTCTTCAATTCACTGTATATCATTTCCCAGAAAAATTTAATTTCTCTACATCCCCACCACATATGATAAAAAGTCCCTTCCTTTTCTTTACATTTCCAACATATGTTTGACTTGGCTTTATACATTTTTTGCTATCTGTACTGGTGTTATATATCATCTACACATCATTTTCATATAATTTTCTTTCAAAAGAGCACAGTCTGTAAATTTTAAATCTGTTTTCCACAGTTTTCCCCAATCCTCAAATTGTATATTATGTCCTATATCTTGTGCCCATTTGATCATGGCCGATTTTACCTCCTCATCTTTTGTTTCCCATTCTAGCAGGATACTATATGCACCCTTCAGCAACTTCACTTTTCCTTCTATAACTTCCTTTTGAAATCTAGAATTGTAGAGCTGGAAGAGGCCCCCCAAAGGTCATCTAGTCCAACCCCCTGCAATGCAGGGATCTCAACTAAAGCATCCAGGACAGATGGCCGTCCAACCTCTGCTTAGAAACCTCCAAGGAAGGAGAACCCACCGCCTTCCAAAGGAAGTCTCCAGAATAAGGCGGTAGCTATTTCACTTCACATTGGGGCGCAAGGGGAACAGTACAATGTCAAAATACAAATTTGCGGAAACCAGACGAAAACCCCTGCATATTTTTGCGTGAGACGACCCCCTCAGGTCCCATCTTGCAAAGCATCCTTGCTTGGCTGGTGTTGTTTGCTGTTGCTGTCCTGCTCCCCCCCCCCCCCTGGGCCTGAAGTGATAGCAGAGTAATATAATAATAATAATAATAATAATAATAATAATAATAATAATAATAATAATAATAATAATAATGTATTATTTATACCCCTCCCATCTGGCTGGGTTTCCCCGGCCACTCTGGGCGGCCTCCAACAAAATATTAAAATACCGTAATACATCAAACATTAAAAGCTTCCCTAAACAGGGCTGCCTTCAGATGTCTTCTAAAAGTCTGGTAGTTGTTTTTCTCTTTGACATCTGGTGGGAGGGTGTTCCACAGGGCGGGCGCCACCACTGAGAAGGCCCTTGGAGCTGGACCTCAGTGTCTGGGCAGAACGATGGGGGTGGAGACGCTCCGTCAGGTATACTGGACCGAGGCCGTTTAGGGCTTTAAAGGTCAGCACCAACACTTTGAAATGTGCTCAGAAATGTACTGGGAGCCAGTGTAGATCTTTCAAGACCGGTGTTATGTGGTCTCGGCGGTCGCTCCCAGTTGCCAGTCTAGCTGCCGCATTCTGGATTAGTTGTAGTTTCCGAGTCACCTTCAAAGGTAGCCCCACAAAGAGCGCATGGCAGTAGTCCAAGCGGGAGATAACCAGAGCATGCACCACTCTGGCGAGACAGTCTGCGGGCAGGGAGGGTCTCATCCTGCGTACCAGGTGGAGCTGATAAACAGCTGCCCTGGACACAGGACTGACCTGCACCTCCATGGACAGCTGTGAGTCCAAAATGACTCCCAGGCTGCGCACCTGGTCCTTCAGGGGCACAGTTACCCCATTCAGGACCAGGGAGTCCTCCCCACCCAACCGCCTCCTGTCCCCCCAAAACAGTACTTCTCTCTTGTCAGGATTTAACCTCAATCTGTTAGCCGCCATCCATCCTCTAACCGCCTCCGGCGATTTGGGAGGAGTGGGGTTCATGGGGGGCTCCATCCGCCTGCTGCCCAGGCTGCAGCTAGGCAGGATAAGAAGACGAAGGAGACAGACAAAATTTCCTCTCCCCACTTCCCTGCTCTGAAAGCAAAGAGCAAGGGGGAGGCACTTGGTTCCCGTCAGCTGGGAAGAGAGAATATTATGAAAATGATTTACAGGTGGTACATGACCCCAGTCAAGCTAGCAAAAATCTACCATTTGCCTGATAATAAGTGCTGGAAATGTAAAGAAACTGAAGGTACCTTTTATCACCTTTGGTGGACGTGCCCGAAGATTAAGGCTTTCTGGGAAATGATATACAATGAAATGAAAAAGGTACTTAAATGTACTTTTCTTAAGAAACCAGAAGCCTTTCTCTTGGGCATTGTCGGCCAATTTTATGTATGCTACTACGGCAGCAAGAATTCTCATCGCAAAGTATTGGAAGACACAGGATCTACCCACTCTGGAAGAATGGCAGATGAAGGTGATAGACTATATGGGACTGGCCGAGATGACTGGCAGAATCCAAGACCAGGGGAAAGAGACGGCGGAAGAAGATTGGAAGAAATTTAAAATTTATCTTAAGAAATATTGTAAAATTAATGAATTCTAAAATGTTGAGGTTTTAGAAAAAGGGGATTACAGCTGTAAAAGATTAAGTAAAAGAAAAGAATAAGAAAATTTGATAAAACCAAGGGGCAGGATTTGCTGAAACAAATTTGGAAATTGGGATGCAGAAAGGGGAGGTATGGGGAAGTCGGTGAAGTAAGGTTTAAGAAAAAAGGATTCAAAATTATACATGTTTGTTTATGTGTTTGTTTGTATTGTGTATTGTTTCTGTTTATAAAAATTGTGAAAAACCAATAAAAATTTTATTTTTTAAAAAAATGAAAGTTCCCCTTTCGGCTGGGGAGGAAGCGTGATAATAGAATCACAGAACTGCCAGAGTTGGGACCCCCAAAGGCCATGTAGTCCAACCCAGGAATCTCAGCTAAAGCTGGCTATCCAACCTCTCATTTAAAAACCGCAATGATAGCAATATTATTATGTTGATGCAATGACGGTGCATTAGGGGGGGCCGTTAATTCCAGCTTCTCCCTTCTCCACAACCCCGGAGAACGTCCGACTCACCTCTCTTTTGCATGAAGCCAAACAAATCGTCCAAGAACTCTTTGCGTTTGGGGTCAGTGTCCAGTTCGTAGAGCTGCAAATGGGGGAGAAAGGAAGGCAAGAGATTAGGGCAGGGCAGGAAAGGGTTTAGGCCCCCTTCCCTAGAGGCCAGAGCCCCCACAAAGGTCAACAACAACAACAACTATTATTATTTATTATTTCTATTATTTATTATTTCCCACCCTCTCGTCCTCTGTCGCCCCCTTCTCCTTGTGCCCTCCATCTTTCCCAACATCAGGGTCTTTTCCAGGGAGTCTTCTCTTCTCATGAGGTGGCCAAAGTATTGGAGCCTCAGCTTCAGGATCTGTCCTTCCAGTGAGCACTCAGGGCTGATTTCCTTCAGAATGGAGAGGTTTGATCTTCTTGCAGTCCATGGGACTCTCAAGAGTCTCCTCCAGCACCAGAATTCAAAAACTAGCCAGAGGTAATAATAATTTATTATTTATACCCCGCCCATCTGGCTGGGTTTCCCCATCCACTCTGGGTGGCTTCCAACAAAAGATTAAAAATACATTAAAATATCAGTCCTTAAAAACTTCCCTAAACTGGGCTGCCTTCAGATGTCTTCTCAAAGTCAGGTAGTTTATTTCCTTGACAGCTGATGGGAGGGTGTTCCACAGGGCGGGTGCCACCACAGAGAAGGCCCTCTGCCTGGTTCCCTGTAACCTCACTTTTCGCAGGGAGGGAACCGCCAGAAGGCCCTCGGAGCTGGACCTCAGTGTCCAGGTTGAACGTTGAACAAGAACAATTAACTGCAGGTCTTCAGGGAATAGACATGGGGAGGGGAAGAGATTTGCACTAACTTGAACCCCATTAGGTCTCCCCAAAAATGTACTGTGGACTCCAGGACATCATTTATTCCCCACCTTTTCCTCCAAGGAGGTGCGTGGTTTTGCTCTCCCTCCTCATTGAACCCCCACAACAACCCTGTGAGGTCGGTCAGGTTGAGACGCAGTGACTGGCCCCCAAAGTCACACGCAGTGTGCTTCACGGCCGAGTGGGGATTCGAACCCAGGTCTCCCAGATCCTCCTCTGGCACTCTAACCACTATGCCACAGCAAGCTCTCTTATGATGAAGCTCTGGCCCCCTCTGCCCATCGTGCAAATTCAAATCGTTGGTTTATTGTCTCAATTTGATTCCCTCCCCCTCTTTCCTTTCTCCTTCTGTGTTGGAACTCCTATTTGGGGACTTCCCTGGCTTTTTTCTGGCCCATGTAGGACCAGTCTGGATAGTTGGCCTTGGTGAAGACTTGACGTTTTCATCCCCCAGAAAGTTTTTGATTGAGTTTCCACTGAAATGAGGTTGCATTTTAATGTTATAATGTTGTATTTTAATCTTGTTTTTAAGCTGTATTTCAATCAATTGTTTTTATATTTGGTGTTAGCCGCCCTGAGCCCGATCTTGGCGGGAGAGGGCGGGGTATAAATAAAATGTATTATTATTATTATTATTATTATTATTATTATTATTATTATTATTCTGCCCTACAATCGCCACAACCACCACCCTGTAAGGTAGGCCTGACCAAAAAGCAGGGACTGGCCCCCCAAGGTTACATCCAGCAAGCTTCACGGCCAAGTGGAGATTTGAACCCTGGTCTCCCAGGTGCGACACCCTAACCACTACACAACGCTGCCTCACTTTGTGGATGAACCAGGAGAAGATGCTGCAAGTCCTACTCTTCCCATTTGCAGGTCCTCCCCTTCCTCCGAGAGCGGGGGGTGGGAATCTGCTCCCCACAAAAGCCGATTGGGGGGGTAGCTTGTGCTTCTGCCACCAAATGGGTACCTAATTTCTCCCACTCACACCAGAAGGTGGTGAGAGCCAAAAGGGCCCTCTTTGCAACCAGAGAAGAGGCCGAGAGCCGAGAGCCGTCCTCCCCCAAGGGAGCCATCGCCACCCCTCTTGGTCTTCCGCAGCGGCGACCTTTGACCTTTGCGCGGGTGGAAGAAATAAATATTTGATGGTGCTCGGGCGATCGCTGTTGAGCCTTCCTTGACACCTGTAGGGACTGCCTCCATCTCCCTGGCCGCCTCCTCCCTTACATCAGGGCAATTAGCAGGATGGGGGCAGCCCCCTACTGACCTCTGACCTCTATTATCCGGGCTCCAGCAGTGAAATTGATGGGGAGGGGAGCCGCTGCGCTGAGTACCTGTCCCTTCTTCCCGCAATGAAATCCGGCGACGTTCTGATTCCAGACTAGAGACTCGGTAGCTTTTTTTAAATGTTGCCTTTCCCCCCCCCCTCAAATATTCCAGAAACAATCGTTCTTTTGATCGCACGTGCAAACATGGGCATCAAAACTGACCGCTGCCAGGATAAGGCTTTAAAAAGAATTGTTTTCTGCATGTACAGTTTAGTGGTTTTGTAGCCACAAACTGAAGCGGCTGCGATGCGATGTGGCAGTGATCACAACACCCTCTGCAACTGCACCAGGTGAGCCCAGATGTTTAGCAGCTGGAGAAGCCCACGTTTCGTTTTTAAACCAAAGCCAAGTTTCTAGTCCTTAAGACTGCAAAAGGAGCCTAGGAAATGTGTGGGCTGTGCCCGAGGATCCGGGGAGAGAAAGCGAAGTAAATTATGGAAAGGAAGTAAGAATTTTCTGGATCTACATAACATCCACATTAAAAACGAGATTGAGGCTTTGGGAACATAGAATTTGAGTGGACGTGGAACAGGAACTCTCTCTTTTTTTCCCCTTTTCAAATGAGAAACTGGGTTCTGGTTATATGATTCTCTACACCTCAGATACCTTCTCTCTAAACAGATCTGCCTTGTGATTACTGGGTAGGCAAAGTGCACAGATGCCCAGCTCAGGAAACATCCATTTGCCCAACATTCCCACATGGATTTGCACCCTTTCTTATGTGGAGGGTGGGGCCACACTGCTGGGAGCTTGTCTTGGGGGAGCATCTCTCTGGGTGCCTCCAAAAAGCACCAATTACCTTCTCGCTGCGAGAAGCCAAGTTACAGGGAACCAGGCAGAGGGCCTTCTCGGTAGTGGCCCCCGCCCTGTGGAACGCCCTCCCACCAGATGACAAAGAGAACAACAACTACCAGACTTTTGGAAGACATCTGAAGGCAGCCCTGTTTAGGGAAGCTCTTAATGTTTGATGTATTACGGTATTTTAATATTTTGTTGGAAGCTGCCCAGAGTGGATGGGGAAACCCAGCCAGATGAGCGGGGTATAAATAATAAATTATTATTATTATTACCTCTGGCTAGTTTTTGAATTCTGGTGCTGGAGGAGACTCTTGAGAGTCCCATGGACTGCAAGAAGATCAAACGTAGCCATTCTGAAGGAAATCAGCCCTGAGTGCTCACTGGAAGGACAGATCCTGAAGCTGAGGCTCCAAGACTTTGGCCACCTCATGAGAAGAGAAGACTCCCTGGAAAAGACCCTGATGTTGGGAAAGATGGAGGGCACAAGGAGAAGGGGACGATAGAGGACGAGATGGTGGGACAGTGTTCTCAAAGCTACCAGCATGAGTTTGACCAAACTGCGGGAGGCAGTGGAAGACAGGAGTGCCTGGTGTGCTCTGGTCCAGGGGGTCACGAAAAGCCAGACATGACTAAACGACTAAACAACAACACTGGCTAGTTGCCACAGCACCTCTTTGTGCACCTGTGCACCCCACCTGCTTCTCCAAGGCCACTTTGCCCAGCCCCAGTCATAACCCCCAGCCCTTTCCCCATCAATTCTGCTCCACATGTCCTCTGGCCAGCAGTTATAGTGTGACCTACGTACACCATTAGCACATGGACCTGAATCCAGGAGGTGATTCTGATATTCCTAAACAGCAAAGTAAGACGCAGTGGGGAGGGAGACCTTAGGATTCTTCCCCAAAGCGAAGGGGAAACCCCTTTGCTCAGCCAGGAGTGTCCTGCTGGGCGCTGGGCACTCATCGCAAGTCCAGGCTGGCACGACTCCTCTCCTGGCCCGGACCTTTGAAACTGCCACATTCCCAAGCTCCAAGGAAAACGGCCAAGAGGGGCAGCCGCTCCGGTAACTGAGCACATCCCATTAGATCAGAATCTGCGGCCTGTCACACAGTGGCTTGGCACGCCTCGCGGAGAACGGGCACCATGCCAGCTGGAGAAGGGCCATTTGCACAGATTGCTGCTTCATGATTAACCCACGAACTGCCCAGCTGTCTGGAGGCTTAGACCTTTGCACGGTCCAGTACAGTGGTACCTCAGGTTACATACACTTCAAGTTACATACACTTCAGATTACAGACTCCGCTAACCCAGAAATAGTACCTCGGGTTAAGAACTTTGCTTCAGGATGAGAACAGAGATTGTGCTCCGGTGGCATGGCAGCAGCAGGAGGCCCCATTAGCTAAAGTGGTGCTTCAGGTTAAGAACAGTTTCAGGTTAAGAACAGACCTCCGGAACGAATTAACTACTTAACCCAAGGTATCACTGTATATCTGAAGGAGCGTCTCCACCCCCATCGTTCTGCCCAGACACTGAGGTCCAGCTCCGAGGGCCTTCTGGCGGTTCCCTCAATGCAAGAAGCCAAGTTACAGGGAACCAGGCAGAGGGCCTTCTCGGTGGTGGCGCCCGCCCTGTGGAACGCCCTCCCACCAGATGTCAAAGAGAAGAACAACTACTTGACATTCAGGAGACATCTGAAGGCAGCCCTGTTTAGGGAAATTTTTAATGTTTAATAGGTTATTGTATTTTAGTGTTTTGTTGGAAGGCGCCCAGAGTGGCTGGGGAAACCCAGCCAGATGAGCGCGGTATAAATAATAAATTATTATAATTATATTATTGCACTGCAAACCACCTCCCCCAAGAACCGAGAACAGCTCCCATGGCTATCCATAACGCTACATATGGCGTCATCTCCCCTCTCCAATTCCATGGCCGACTCTGGCTTGAGCCTGCTCCTCTGGGTTTCGAGACCTCCCTGGGCTAGAGGGCATACAGCCAGCCTCTTCTGCCAGCCTAGTTGCTCACACTGGGAGGCAGCCGCAAACTCTCCTGCCCTCCCATTCTTGGCTTCCTCCCAAGATCAGCCCCCTCTGTCCTCCCGGACAATGCAGATTGCGACACCGTCAATCCATGGCCCCTGTTCAGATAAGCGCACTTTCAGCTTCTGCCTTCTGGAAGAAGGTACAGGGTTATAAAGACTAGGACTAGCCGCCTGAGAAACGGTTTCTATCCAAATGTGATTTTGGTTTTAAACACAGTGTAAGGTAGTCTCTAGGGATGCGCGTGGCACTGTGGGTTAAACCACAGAGCCTAGGGCTTGCCAATCAGTAGGTCGGCGCTTCAAATCCCTGCGACGGGGTGAGCTCCCGTTGCTTGGTCCCTGCTCCTGCCAACCTAGCAGTTTGAAAGCACGTCAAAGTGCAAGTAGATAAATAGGCACCCCTCCAGCGGGAAGGTAAACAGCGTTTCCATGCACTGCTCTGGTTCGCCAGAAGTGGCTTAGTCCTGCTGGCCACATGACCTGGAAGCTGCACGCCTGCTCCCTTGGCCATTAAAGTGAGATGAGCGCTGCAACCCCAGAGTCGGCCACAACTGCACCTAATGGTCAGGAGTCCCTTTACCTTTAAGGTAGTCTCTATGGGAGTATATTGTATTTAATTATGGGGTATCAGTTTTTAGGGGGCTAACCAGGCTGGGATAGCAGGCTTGTGGGTTTTTGAATGTCTGATGTAGATTTTTTCAATTTCGTTGTTCTGCATGGGACAATAACAATAAAGATTATTGTATCGTAAGCATTGAGCTGGCAGCTGCCCCAGCCGACGTGCTTAGAGCCTGCTTAGCCACAGCTCCGTTGCAATCCTTCCGCTGGCACAGCGGGCTCCCCGGTGCAATTTGTAGCGTGGCCAGGGAAAATAGGACTAGCATTTTGCAGCATGTGGCCAGGTATCCGGAAGTGGGCAGGGAAGGTCTTGGCATGTCCTGCGCGACGGCTGCATTCACAGGCAGCATGCACAAAAGAAAGGGATTCTGCGATTCCTGAGATGCAGGGGGCTGGACTACAGGACCTTTGGAGATCCCTTCGAACTCTACTATTCTAGAGTCAGTTCCAGGATGGAAAAAGGAAAGAAGAGGTGAGCTTCTGGGTTGCAGACTCAGCAACCCGCCCACCCACAAATGAGGTTCTAGGGAAGATTTGCAAGGCCCAGCACTAAGAGTCTATCTAGATTGGTACTGTCCACTCTGACTGGCAGCAGCCCTCTAGGATCCCAACCCCACCTACACGTGGTTCTCCCACTTAATCTCCGCAACAACCCTGTGAGATAGGTTAGGCTGAGAGGCAGGGACTGGCTCCTAAGGTCTCACCCTGTGAGCTTCAGGGCCAGGTGGCGATTCAAACCCTCATCTCCCAGGTCCTGGTCCAACACACTAACCACTACACCGCACTGCCTGTCAAGGTTCTGCTTTCAGGTTTCCCACAGGCATTAGGCTGGCAACTGTGAGAACAGGATGGTGAAGTAGAAGGGGCTATTTTGGCTTGATCCATCCGCAGGACTCTTGACTTGTGCTCCTAGATTATTTTATTATTTACTTATTTGTTCAGAAAGACTATATACATTTAATTGGGAAAGACACCCTCAAAGCAGTTTACGTTAAGATGAAACAAGAAAACAAGGGGGGAAAACACAGCACTTTTAAGACAAGCAAAAAAGTTAAAACACTAAAAGCAGATTAAAATTCACAGTAGTTTTCTAAGCATCTGGGCAGACTCACCTAAACAAGGGTGCTTTTAGCAAGCGGTGAAGTGAAGTGGCCTGCCTGGTGTCAAGTGGCAGGGAGTTCCAAAGGGTAGCCGCTGGCACACTAAACCACTGAGTTCTTATAAATACAGAACGGGTATAACATAACTCCTATCGTAATGCAAGTTTTGGTGGTCAAAGTGGTTGCATGGACACATCTTGTAGGCAAACTGGCCCCGAGTTGTTAAAGGCCTTATTACCTGTCTTTAGGCAAAAATATTCCACCTTTGGACATTAAAGAATCCACGGCCTGTTAAAGCTTGTTGGAGGCCACCGTTGATATTATGATTATTTTACAATTATGTTCTCTGCTACTACACTTTTTATTATGTTTTTATGATTGGTGCTCTGCGATGTGTTTTTAAGGTTGGGATCTTTGAATAAAGGGCGGCATTCAAATCGAAGAAATAATAATAAATAATAATATACTAATGGCAACACCAGGTGTGGTCGCAGACGGGCAAACAGTTCAGACCTCTGAGCACAGGGGTGATACATTGACAAGGCCTGACTCCCGTCAGCAATCGGGCAGCAGCATTCTGCGCCAACTGCAGCGTCTGAATCGAGCGCATTGCAGGAGGAACCAGCTATGGCAGCCAGGCTTCTCTCGTTGCACCTATTGTACCTTTTGCATTTGGTAAAAGCCACTTTGCACCATGGAGGATAACCGATGTGCCAGGAGACTGGCCAGCTCCCTCCCTCTTCGGCCTGGAAGGGATCCAGCTGCGAGGGAAAGCCGCTTCGCCAATTCCAGGCGATTACATAATCCGGGGTCAACTGTGCAGCACGAGCCCATCAGACGCTTGCACGATGACACCCCCCCCCCAAAAAAAAACTGGATTTGCAGACTCTGCACCCAGGAGAAGGGGAGGAAAGGGAGGGGGCGCCAAACTGCCCAGATAAAAGCAGAACCTGCAACTTCCCTCATGGCGTTGCTGATTCCCGGCACTCTGCCCAATATTAGATATGCTGACGGGCCGTTTTGAGGCCCCCACCACCACCACAAAACCACACACACTCTCAGCCACAGAAACCCCTACAGAGTTTCCTCAGAGGCTGATTAGAGAGGATATTTAGTCGCTGAATCATCCGCCCTATAAAAGGCATCAATCAACAGGCGGAACCAAAACGACGGCCCTTCGAAGGATGGTGTTATTTCACAAATGAGAGGTGCAAGTGTTTGTAAAAGAAGGAGACCCATCTGAAGCGCTTTCTCCGCCGTCCCATTTGGCAGCAGGAAACCACACCAGAATTGAAAGAGGGTCTACTAATAAAGAAAACCAGTGCATTCCTAAATTGTCCACCACGGAGTGTCAAAATGTGCTGTGGCTCAGCCAAATGGGCTCCCGGCCAATTGATCAAAATGGACTGTTGTTTATTCACCTGACCATTCAACTGGTGAAAGCTTCTGGTCCAATTTCAAAGAATCACAGAACTGGAGAGTTGGAAGGGCACCCAGGGGCCATTCAGCCCAACCCCCGGCTGCATCACACTTGACTCATGTTAAGCTTGTGGTCTACTGTTTAGTCGTTTAGTTGTGTCCGACTCTTCACGACCCCCTGGACCAGAGCACGCCAGGCACTCCTGTCTTCCACTGCCTCCCGCTGTTTGGTCAAACTCATGTTTGTAGCTTCGAGAACACTGTCCCACCATCTCGTCCTCTGACGTCCCCTTCTCCTTGTGCCCTCCATCTTTCCCAACATCAGGGTCTTTTCCAGGGAGTCTTCTCTTCTCAGGAGATGGCCAAAGTCTTGGAGCCTCAGCTTCAGGATCTGTCCTTCCAGTGAGCACTCAGGGCTGATTTCCTTAAGAATGGATAGGTTTGATCTTCTTGCAGTCCATGGGATTCTCAAGAGTCTCCTCCAGCATCACAATTCAAAAGCATCCATTCTCCCGTTATCAGCCTTCTTTGTGGTCCAGCTCTCACTTCCATCTACTGGGAAAATCATAGCTTGAACTATAAGGACCTTTGTTGGCAAGGTGATGTCTCTGCTTTTTAAGATGCTGTCTAGGTTTCTCATTGCTTTTCTCCCAAGAAGCAGGCATCTTTTAATTTCATGACTGCTGTCACCATCTGCAGTGATCATGGAGCCCAAGAAAGTCAAATCTCTCACTGCCTTCATTTCTTCCCCTTCTATTTGCCAGGAGGTGATGGGACCAGTTGTCATGATCTTTGTTTTTTTGATGTTGAGCTTCAGACCATATTTTGCGCTCTCCTCTTTCATCCTCATTAAAAGGTTATTTAATTCCTCCTCACTTTCTGCCATCAAGGTTGTGTCACCTGCATATATGAGGTTGTTGATATTTCTTCCGGCAATCTTAATTCCGGCTTGGGATTCATCCAGCCTAGCCTTTCGCATGATGAATTCTGCATATAAGTTAAATAAGCAGGGAGACAATATACAGGCTTGCTGTACTCCTTTCCCAATTTTGAACCAATCAGTTGTTCCATATCCAGTTCTAACTGTAGCTTCTTGTCCCACATAGAGATTTCTCAGGAGACAGATGAGGTGATCAGGCCATTTCTTTAAGAACTTGCCATAGTTTGCTGTGGTCGACACAGTCAAAGGCTTTTGCATAGTCAATGAAGCAGAAGTAGATGTCTTTCTGGAACTCTCTAGCTTTCTCCATAATCCAGCGCATGTTTGCAATTTGGTCTCTGGTTCCTTTGCCCCTTCAAAATCCAGCTTGCACTTCTGGGAGTTCTCGGTCCGCATACTGCTTGAGCCTGCCTTGTAGAATTTTAAGTATGATCTTGCTAGCGTGTGAAATGAGTGCAAGTGTGCGGTAGTTGGAGCATTCTTTGGCACTGCCCTTCTTTGGGATTGGGATGTAGACTGATCTTCTCCAATCCTCTGGCCACTGCTGAGTTTTCCAAATTTGCTGGCATATTGAGGGTAGCACCTTGACAGCATCATCTGTGTAGAGTCGTCTCTTTGTGGTCTACTAAGACCCCTCAAAGGGACCTACGTAAAAGCCTGGAGGACAAAGTCTCAGAGACACATCCGTGGTGCCTTCATATCAGGATCCTGGGAGAGATCTTGCACCTTGAAGGAGCCGCATGCTCTCTGCAGCATTGCAATGAACAATGAGTAAGAGGGTGCTGGATCAGGCCCAAGGACCTGCATTGTCCAGCATCCTGTTCTCACACGGGGCAACCAGATGGGGGAAAGTGGTGCCAGGCTGCATATTTCTAAATGCACAGGTGTCCCATTGGGGTCTGGATGTGGCAGCCCTGCCAGGCTCTGTGCAAGGCAGGATCCGAGCCGAAGCACCTGTTAGGGCTGTGCACCTGGACCTCCGAGGCAGAGGCAACTGGATCAGTCTGGATTCCAGAAAGAGGGAGGGCGAGCGAGTGGAATCCTGCTCCTCAGCACAAAATTCATCAAACGACCCTGGATACAGATTAACTTCCCCGTTTGGCATTATTCGGTTATTGCTGCTTTGCATGCAGTTTTATCAGCTGGGAGGGGGCAGAGGAAATGCCCCAGAAAGCAGGACAAAGATGCGAAGACGCAGCACAGAAAAAAGAGGCTCAGCTTTGCAAGAGATTTGCCTGCATTGATTTTGAAGTGCAGGTGCACGTTGAGGAAGAATGACTGCAACTGAAATTGGAACGTGGCACGTCTCAACAGTAGGGGTTGCCATCCATGCCTGAAATTGGAACGTGGCACGTCTCAACAGTAGGGGTTGCCATCCATGCCTTAAAATGAGCAGGAATACGGCACCAGGACAGAGGAATCATTGCAAAGCAGGTTGAAATAACCCCCCCCCCCGAGAGGTCTCCCAGAAACCAACATCACTGGGCCCGTATATAACTCCTTGAGAACTCCCATTTAATTTGTTGTCACCCACCCTGGGAGCTACTGGAGAAAGGAGGGCAATTAATTTAATATTAATATTATATCCCCGATATTGCCGATTGCAGCTGCCGAGTCTGAAAGTGTGTGGCTTTGTGGGTTCCTGATTCTTAGCTCAGATGTTATACCATAAAAAGGTAAAGGGACCCCTGACCATTAGGTCCAGTCGCAGAGGGAGCCAGCGTACAGCTTCCGGGTCCTGTGGCCAGCATGACTAAGCCGCTTCTGGCGAACCAGAGCAGCCACAGCGCCACCCACGTCCCATACATAGTATGCCATACTAGGTCACTAGAATAGAGAGTTAAAGAAATGGGGTCAGGCAGGATTTTTGCTTCCATTTGTTGGGAAGCGTGATAGGAAAGGCCGAGCGTTCTCCACAACCCAAAGGATGAGCAAATCAAAAGATTCTTCTTAGATGTTTTTTGGGGGGAGAGATGCAGTTAAGTTCTGTCCTGGCAACCAGACAGATTTTCATCGGATTCTTAGGGAGATTGCGGCTACGATGCATGTTTGAAACTGCCAGAATTTCCCACCTCCCTCTGCTTTGGGGCCAAAGGCATCCAATTCATTTGGGGGTTCCTCGTATTATTAAACGCCTACAAATACCCTCTTGATTCTGTAACACAAGGCTGGGCTCACTTGCTGGAGCCATCTCTGCAGCTCTCGTTTCACCTACTCACATGGCTTGCCTTTCAGGGCCAACAGGGCGACTGTTGTCTAAGTGATGAGCAGACTTGGCCAAACCAGTGCCCTCCAGATGCTTTGGACTACAGCTCCCATCAGCCCCTTCCAGGGCAGCATCTGGGGGTTGCATGTTCTCCATCCCCGTCGGCACTGCAGGGCCATCATGGTAACAACATCAACAGCCGCTAACAAATGAGTTGTTTTCATATGCAATGACAGCAGCAAGAATATCAGGTAAAGGGACCCCTGACCGATAGGTCCAGTCGTGGCCGACTCTGGGGTTGCGGCGCTCATCTCTCTTTATTGGCCGAGGGAGCCGGCGTACAACTTCCGGGTCATGTGTCCAGCATGACTAAGCCGCTTCTGGCAAACCAGAGCAGCGCACGGAAATGCCGTTTACCTTCCCGCCGGAGCGGTACCTATTTATCTACTTGCACGTTGACGTGCTTTTGAACTGCTAGGTTGGCAGGAGCAGGGACCGAGCAACAGGAGCTCACCCCGTCGTGGGGATTCAAACCGCTGACCTTCTGATCGACAAGTCCTAGGCTCTGTGGTTTAACCCACAGCGCCACCCGCGTCCCAACGGCAAGAATATTATTGGCACAAAAATGGAAGCGAGAAGAATTACCAACTAAAGAAGAATGGAGGGTGAAGTTGATGGACTATGCAGAATTAGACAAAATAACAGGAAGGATTCGAAACCGGCAGGATCGGAGATTCTTGGAAGACTGGAGCAAATATATGAACTATTTGAAGAGTAATTGTAATGCACAGATTACGCTAGTTTTGTAAGGAGGATTATTGGAAATATTGCTAGAAAGCCTACGAGGAGAATTATTAGTTAGTGACAACAAAGAGTAATAGAGAAATTAAGAAATGCAGAATAAGTAGTAAAGAACGAAAAATCATCAGAGGTGTTGATGGAAGTCCAAAATATTGTATAAGATAAGAAGTTATGTTATATGACTGTTGGAAATGATATGATAAAAAACCAATAAAAGTGTGTGTGTGTGTGTGTGTGTGTGTGTGTGTGTGTGTGTGTGTATTTTAAAGTGAAGGCTACAGTCCATTGGACTCCAGCAAAACTTTACCAGAAGAAAATAACAAGTGCAGACAACTGCTGGAGATGTGGAAATAAAAATGCGAACTTAGTACATATGATGATTAACTGCCCGAAGATAAGATCATTTTGGTGCGAGGTGAAGATATATATAGCAAGAGTAATAAAAAGAAATTGTTATTTAGGGGAATTGAATTTAATTCTAAATTATATACCAGAAACGTGGGAGATTACAAGAGGTCAAAAGAAATATGGATGTACCGTGCCATATTAGAAGCAAAAAAACTTGTTCTGATGAACTGGAAGAGCCACAGAAAGATTCCATTGAGCACATGGATTGATAATATGGACAGACTAGCTACATACAAACAAATTGCAAGTCGACGCAAATTAAGAGTGGATAAATATGCAGAAATCTGGAAGGAATATTTAAGATGGTGGTGGGAAGTACGGGGAGGAGAGGTGGGGAAATATTGATCAAAAGGTATATCAGTACTCAAATCTGAAATGTTAAATTGTGTTATTAGTGTTACTGCGGTTTTTGTTGTATGTGTTTTTTGCAGTTGTTGTTTGTATTGAAAAAATGATTAAATATATTTTTTTAAAAAAAGCAAAACAGTGAAGGCTACAAGGTCATCCGAGCTGCTGCCAGTGCAGGGAAGGGAGCAAAGGAGACTTCGGGGAACGGGAAATGGCTCCTTATCCTCTCGCCAAGGTCCCTGAAGCCTGAATTGGCTCCGTCCCCTGGGAAGGTTCACTCTGCGCCCTGGAGGTCAGAGGGCAGGGCTTGTCCCTTGTAGCCGGTCTTGCATCTTCAAGGCAGCACAAGCCGGAAGCTGGGGGGGGGGCGGAGTGGGGGCCTTGACCCAAGAGAGGACCTATTGATGACACGATAAGCGTGGCCTGCCTGTGCCGTCAAAGGAGACGGACGCAGCAGAGACAAAGCGGCTCAAAGCAATCCAGCAGAGAGGTCGGAGGCAGCGCCAAGACAGAAGCCGAAAAAGACCCGGCGGTATATTCAGACTGGTGGCCCAGAGGGTCAGCTTCGCAGCCTGGCCGAGTGGAAGGTGTCCTGGGAAGAAGAAGCCTCAAACAAATCTAATAGGGACAGCAGCGGCCGACCTTACAGGGCTGTTGTGACGACAAGAAAGATGGAGCGCTGAAATGCAAATAAAGGGTTTGTACAGGCGTGCCCAAAAGGAAGTGGGAGAAATGAGCAAGGGAGCAGGGCAGCCCCTAATGGAGGAAGGGGGAGCCCTTGGCCCTCCAAGATGGGGGGAGGCTCTTGTCAGCCCCAACCAGAATGGCCAGTAGCCAAGGATGTTGGGAGTTGTAGTTTTGCAACATCTGGGGTGGCCAAAGGTTCCCTGGCTGCGCCCCAAAGGCAGGGCAGCGCTCCCAGTTTGCAGCTCCAAAGAGGCCGCCTTTTCCGCTAACCGATGCTCCGTTGACTGTGACAAACTGCAGGCTAGGAGATCAATGCTCCCGCCATAAAAGTCAGGGCACATGAAGGAAAAATTAGTGCTAATCGAAAGCACTATAGACACCAATTCCTCCCAGGAAACCGGGGCGAGAATTTAAAGCCGGCTGAAAAGAAACAAAACTCAGCAATCCAGAATGGATTTCCAAAAGGCACACAAAGGAATCCAGCCTCCACAACAGAGCCGAGGACAAAACAGAATCATTTAAAGAAACAATTGCGCTCCGAGAGGCGGTTAAGGCCGGCGTGCGAGGAAGTCGCAACTGGAGGGGGTGTTAGTGATATACAGTAGCCGAGACAGGCAGGCTCGGAGTGATTTAGGCAAAACTCCTCTGGAAGGTTCTCTGGTTTTTAATAGGCAGTCGGAGTAATTAAGCAAGTTTTGTGTCTGCAACAATGGCCAAGAAAACAGCTCCAGCCCTCAGGATACCTGCATGCTGACGATCCACCGAGATACTCTAGAGCAATGTTTTTCAATCTTTTTTGGGCAAAGGCACACTTGTTTCATGAAAAAAATCATGAGGCACACCACCATTAGAAAATGTTAAAAAAATTAACTCTGTGCCTATATTGACTATATATAAAGTAATTCTCTTGAATAGGAATCAAATAAACACAAAGAAAGTATTTTATGATTACTTTATTATGAAATAGTAAGTAAACAGAAATATGAAAAATTATAAAATACTTTATTCAGTGTGCAACCTGGGCCTGTTTGGCTGAACACAAAGCTGATATTCTGGCTGGAATCGAAGAAAGACACACACGTAGCTCTTCGTCAACAGCTCTCAGTCTCTCTCTGTATTTAGTTTTTATAGCAATCATGCTTGAAAAGCTCATCTCACACAGATATGTAGTGGAAAATGGGAGCAATGTCAAAATAGCTTTGTTTGCCAGAAGGGGGAACTCCTTGGCAGTATCCAACCAAAAACTGTCCAAAGGTAGATCAGCAAATCTTAGCCTGAAACCACGATTTTGTCTCAGTTCAGTTAGTTCCTCCTGCTCCTGTAAAGTCATGTCCTTTCCACCAACTGATGCTGAGCTATAAGGATCCCTAACCCAGTCAAGGCATTCATAGAATCATAGAATCATAGAATCCTAGAGTTGGAAGAGACCACAAGGGCCATCGAGTCCAACCCCCTGCCAAGCAGGAAACACCATCAGAGCACTCCTGACATATGGTTGTCAAGCCTCTGCTTAAAGACCTCCAAAGTAGGAGACTCCACCACACTCCTTGGCAGCAAATTCCACTGTCGAACAGCTCTTACTGTCAGGAAGTTCTTCCTAATGTTTAGGTGGAATCTTCTTTCTTGTAGTTTGGATCCATTGCTCCGTGTCCACTTCTCTGGAGCAGCAGAAAACAACCTTTCTCCCTCCTCTATGTGACATCCTTTTATATATTTGAACATGGCTATCATATCACCCCTTAGCCTCCTCTTCTCCAGGCTAAACATGCCCAGCTCCCTTAGCCATTCCTCATAAGGCATCGTTTCCAGGCCTTTGACCATTTTGGTTGCCCTCCTCTGGACACGTTCCAGTTTGTCAGTGTCCTTCTTGAATTGTGGTGCCCAGAACTGGACACAGTACTCCAGGTGTGGTCTGACCAGAGCAGAATACAGTGGCACTATTACTTCCCTTGATCTAGATGCTATACTCCTATTGATGCAGCCCAGAATTGCATTGGCTTTTTTAGCTGCCGCGTCACACTGTTGGCTCATGTCAAGTTTGTGGTCAACCAAGACTCCTAGATCCTTTTCACATGTACTGCTCTCAAGCCAGGTGTCCCCCATCTTGTATTTGTGCCTCTCATTTTTTTTGCCCAAGTGTAATACTTTACATTTCTCCCTGTTAAAATTCATCTTGTTTGTTTTTGCCCAGTTCTCTAATCTGTCAAGGTCGTTTTGAAGTGTGATCCTGTCCTCTGGGGTGTTAGCCACCCCTCCCAGTTTGGTGTCATCTGCAAATTTGATCAGGATGCCCTTGAGTCCATCACCCAAGTCATTGATAAAGATGTTGAATAAGACTGGGCCCAAGACAGAACCCTGTGGCACCCCACTAGTCACTCTTCTCCAGGATGAAGAGGAACCATTGATGAGCACCCTTTGGGTTCGGTCAGTCAGCCAGTTACAAATCCACTGAGTGGTAGCATAGTCAAGACCGCATTTTACCAGCTTCTTTACAAGAATATCATGGGGCACCTTGTCAAATGCCTTGCTGAAATCAAGGTAGGCTACATCCACTGCGTTCCCTTCATCTACCAGGCTTGTAATTCTGTCAAAAAACGAGATCAGGTTAGTCTGACATGACTTATTTTTCAGAAATCCATGCTGACTATTGGTGATCACAGCATTCCTTTCTAGGTGCTCACAGACTGTTTGCTTAATGATCTGCTCCAGAATCTTCCCTGCTATTGATGTCAGACTGACTGGGCGGTAATTATTTGGGTCCTCTCTTTCCCCCTTTTTGAAAATAGGGACAACATTTGCCCTCCTCCAGTCTGCCGGGACTTCGCCTGTTCTCCAGGAATTCTCAAAGATGACTGCCAGTGGTTCTGAGATCACATCTGCCAGTTCTTTTAATACTCTTGGATGCAGTTCATCTGGCCCTGGAGACTTGAATACATCTAAACTAGCCAAATATTCTTGTACTATCTCCTTAGTTATTCTGGGCTGTGTTTCCTTTGCTGAATCATTTGCTCCAAATTCTTCAGGTCGGGCATTGTTTTCTTTATCAGAGAAGACTGAGGCAAAGAAGGCATTGAGGAGTTCAGCCCTTTCTGTGTCCCCTGTTTGCATTTCAGTGGAGACTGAAGAGAAATAAAATGACAACTTCTCCGGTCCTCCTGGTGACTCGAGTCGCGACGTCTTCTTCTCTCCGCTGCTGCGCACACTGTGCTCGGGAGGGAAGGAAGTCGGAAGATGATGTCCTACTGTGATAGGTCCAGGCTGGAGTCTGGACCAATCACAGCCCGGACATCAGAAAAGTGGAGGGTGTCCCCCTGAGGAGCGCCAATCGGCGCCCCTGCTGGCCAAGGGTGGGGGTCAAAAAAAAACCCATACCCAGGACACAGTCCAGCGCCCGCCTAGTGGGCAAAAATGTGAAATTTTTATTTTATTTTTTAAATCTTACGAATTTTTCTATTTTTCCCACGGCACACCAGGCAACTAGTGTGCCGCGGAACAGTGGTTGAAAAACACTGCTCTAGAGCAGCCTTTCTCAACCTGTGGGTCTCCAGATGTTGTTGAACTACAGTTCCCATCACCCCTAGCTAGCAAGGCCAGAGCTCAGGGATGATGGGAGTTGTAGTCCAACAACATCTGGGGACCCATGGGTTGAGAACTGCTGATCTAGAGCCACAGACGCACACAAGGTTCTTTGTGTTGCTTGGCCAAGCAATCCCCTGCAGCGCCGAAGCGATGGGTGCTGTCAGGAGTGAGCCACCTTGCGGATGCAAAGCCTTCTGAGGAGTCTTGACTCTGGGTTCTCACCACTTCTAAAGGAGCCAAGGCTGGAACGCAGGAGGTCTCCTGTCCTGGCCAGTGGTCCGGGCAACCCCCAGGCCGTCTCCAGATCATCACCCTTCCTAGCCATATACTCAAGGGAACAAATGAGAAAGGAGCCCACAGAAATCCATTCTCTCCACAGGACTGGACCCCAGGCCTAGGAAGAAAGAGGGACCCTCAAAGGTAGACAAGAGTTTAATAGGTGTGTGGGGGGGTTACTTTCAGCTTAGGTGCAACATTTTTATTTTTCCTTCATTTCTATGGTAAATGAGGAAGGTGGTAGTCTTCAAGGGCAGTCTGCAAACAGCCCCTTGTAGTAGTCTAGCCCAGCGTTGGCAACCCCCACCTCCCTTGTATGGTTAAGACTAGACTACTACAATGTAGAACAAAGTGCAAGTAGATAAATAGGTAGCGCTCTGGAGGGAAGGTAAATGGCGTTTCCGTGCGCTGCTCTGGTTCGCCAGAAGCGGCTTAGTCATGCTGGCCACATGACCCGGAAGCTGTACGCCGGCTCCCTCGGCCAGTAAAGCGAGATGAGCGCCGCAACCCCAGAGTCGGCCATGACTGGACCTAATGGTCAGGGATCCCTTTACCTTTACTACAACGTACTGCATGTGGGGCTGCCACTGGAGACTTAATCCATTCCAGAAGTCCATTCCAAAACCAAAGCGTTCCAAAACCAAGGCATGCTTTCCCATAGGAAGTAATGTGAAATGGATCGATCCGTGCCAGACTTTTAAAAACAACCCCTAATTTAACATGAATTTTACCATCTAACGAGACCATTGATCCATAAAATGAAAGCAATAAACAATGTTCTGTACTGCAGTCACACAATCAATCAATCAGCGGCTGAACTGGGTTCCACACAGTCACAAAAACAAAACAAAAAAGCCGCAAAAACAGACCTCAGCGTAACACTCAAAACGGAAGTGCGGCACTAAAAACAGAAGCGTAACGCTCAAAATGGAGCACGTTTGGCTTCTGAAAAAAGTTCGCAAACTGGAACACTTACATCTGGGTTTGCAGTGTTTGGGTTGTACCACGGCGTTTGAGAACCAAGATACCAGTGTGTGTGTGTCTGTGTGTGTACACACAGACACAAACACACACACACACACACACACACACACAGTGGTACCTCTGGATACGAAAGGGATCCATTTCAGATCCCTGTGCACGCGCGGGTCGCGATTCGCCGCTTCCGCGCATGCAAATGACGTCATTTTGACCATCTGCGCATGCGCGAGCAGTGAAACCTGGAAGTAACACGTTCCTTTACTTCTGGGTCGCCGCAGAGCACAACCCAAAAGCGCTCAACCTGAAGCAACTTCAACCCGAGGTACGACTGTACACACACACACACACACACACACACACACACACGGCCAACCAAATGCCTGTGAGAAACCCACAATCAGAACTCGAACTCAAGACCCTCCCCCCTTCCTGCAATTCTAGCAAATGGTATTCAGAAGCACTGCTGCTGCCTCCGACCCTGGGGGGAGGGCAGAGCCACTGAGGCTAGCAGCTATCCCTAGCCTTCTGCTTCTTCAGGAATTTGCCTAATCCACTTTTAAGCCATCCCTGCCTCCTGTGTCAGTGAGTTCCACAGCTCAACTGAGCGCTGCCTAAAGAAGGCCTTTCTTTTATCCTTCACGGATCTCCCAGCATTCGGCTTATTGGGTGTCCACAAGTTGTAGTGCTATTGAGGCAGAAAAGGTTTGCACTCTCACCATCTCCATGCGTAATTTTCTATCAATGTTCAATTGTTTTCTAAAGAGTTTTTTTCCTGTGTCATTAATTATTGTTATTTTATTCAGTAAGCAGCTCTGAGACCTCCCAGGGGAAAAGCTGGGGTATAAATAAATATAATAATCAACAACAACAAATGGACAGAAGATATGTATAATCTTGCAACACATGAACAAGTTGCGTACAAACGTAGAGTCACCATGTGCAAATTTAATGATAGTTGGAAATCATTTTCATAAACGCTGTATTCAGTTAAGTTTAGGAAAAGAACAGTAACAACCTTAACAAGTTTATAAGGGGATTTTTCCTTTTGGATTTCCCCCCTTTTACTTGGGTTTATCATATCAATTGTCATTCTTTTCACGTCTTATTTTAGGGAAGTTTTTAATATTTAATGCTGTATTGTTTTTAACACTCGATTGGGAGCCACCCAGAGTGGCTGGGGAAACCCATCCAGATGGGCGGGGTATGAATAAATAAATAAATTATTATTATTATTATTATTATTATTATTATTATTATTATTATACCTTGTGCACTGACAATTTTACACCAGGCATAAGATTACTTTTTTATTCTTCAATAATGAATATGAAATAGTAATCATAGTAATGATTTTATGCACCTCTATCGCGTCTCTTCCTACTCACCTTTTCTCTAAACGAAAAAGTCCCAAACGCTGCAAGGAGCCTTTCCATCCTCTTGGACATTTTGGCTGCCCAATTTCTGGACCTCTGCAATATCCTCTCTTGTGGCAAGGCAACCAGAACTGCCCATGGCTTGCTGGTTTCCCAGGACAGTGGTCTAGAAGGGCAAATGTCCTGAGCCAGCAGAGCTCTTTCTTATTTACTTACTTATTTCTGGATTTTATTTATTTTCATGGGATAAAAGATAAATTTTGGGTAAACAGCTAATACCTGAAAACAAACCCTAACTCTCGGATTCTTTTCACCCATCTTTTTGTGCCTGCAAAACAGCCACGTTGTGCTTACGACAATGGTTTATTTTCTTGTTAGTTATGCTGTTTGTTTTAAATGTTCCATTTTATATTTGACTTCCCTTAGCAATTTTTTTAAAAAAGTTTAATATTTTTTTGTTAACTTTGTGTTAAATATGTATTCTGCAGCTGACCTCCTTTGTAATGTTTCATTTTGAAATCTTTAGGATAATATTTTGGTTTTCGGTTTAGTACGTTGCTTTGATTGTATACGCTACATTTGGCTTTCTTCAGATTGTTTCCTTGATGTTTTAATATTCTGTAAACTGCTTTGAGGTTTTTCTTAAAAATGTAAAGCTGTATAGAAATGAAATTAATAATAATAATAAGCTGATCTGTGTTCTGGACGAATGTGAGCTGGAGACGCACCTCTCTGTCTCTCTCTGTCTCTCTGTGTCTCTCTCTCTCTCTCTCTCTCTCTGGCATCTGGCCTCTCTCGTCTCTCCACACCCTCGGGGGGCCGCACCACCCCAATTACGGCGCATAAAGGCAGGAATGATCCTGCACTCCAAGCGGGCGCAATTACCCTCCTCTCCCGCCTGCCGGGTTTTTTTTTTTGGTTTTTTTTTTTTGCAGCCGTGGAACTTGAGGAAGCGAAAACAGGTGTGACCTCAAAGCTTTGGTATCTATTTTTCCACCATTTATTAACCTCTAACCTTTTATCTGGGGGGCGCCTGGAGATGCATAAACATGTTTCATCAAACCCGGGCCAAAGGTCACCTTTTAAGCGGAGACAATTGCAGAGCGGAATGGCAGAGGGTTTGGGGCGTGGAGGGTTTCAGGCCTTCATTAAATGCATTGATCAGCAGGCTCCCAAACCCCTTTGATAATGTCATCCCGGCCTTTAATGGGGGAAAGTTAGGGGGTGGCCTCCCTGGGGGGGTGGAGAAGGAGGCTTTCCCGCATGTTGCCACAAGCAGATGGGCTGGGGTGGGCTGGATTAACCATTCCACTCCTTCTGCTTCCAAAAGGAACAGGTGGGAACAGGAGCAGGGCTGCAGCACCAAATTCGGGTGCCGTCTCAAAGACCGATTTTTCAATCCCATCAGAAGTATCTGTCTTCTTCTTCTTCTTCTTCTTCTTCTTCTTCTTCTTCCTCGGCGATCCCTCGTAGCCGAGTAAGATTGTCTTCCATGAACACAGACTCAACAATGAGTCTCTAAGTGACTGTGGAGGCCAATTCTGGATCCACACGTCCTTCCACAGTGGGGACATTGGTTTCCAGGCAGGAGTTGATCACGGTGTGGATTTGCCAAGCGTGCCTTCCTCTTAGCACATTTCTCCCTTGCGTCCTGAGTTCGAGTGTCTTCAAAGCCCATGGCACCTTTGGTAAAGGTTGTTCTCCAACTGGAGCGCTCGCAGGCCAGTGTTTCCCAATTGCTGGTGTTTATACTACAGTGGTACCTCAGGTTAAGAACTTAATTCGTTCTGGAGGTCCATTCTTAACCTGAAACTGTTCTTAACCTGAGGTACCACTTTAGCTAATGGGGCCTCCCACTGCCACCGCATGATTTCTGTTCTCATCCTGAAGCAAAGTTCTTAACCTGAGGTACTATTTCTGGGTTAGCGGAGTCTGTAACCTGAAGCATCTGTAACCTGAAGCGTCTGTAACCCGAGGTACTACTGTACATTTTTTAAAGATTTACCTTGAGAGAGTCTTTAAACCTCTTTTGGTGACCACCAGCATTACGCTTTCCATTTTTAAGTTCGGAGTAGAGTAGTTGCTTTGGAAGATGATAGTCAGGCATCCACACAACATGACCAGTCCAACGAAGTTGATGTTGAAGAATCATTGCTTCAACACTGGTGATCTTTGCTTCTTCCAGTACACTGGCATTAGTTCGCCTGTCTTCCCAAGTGATGTGTAAAACTTTTCAGAGACACCTTTGATGGAATCTTTCGAGGAGTTGGAGATGGCGTTTATAAGCGGTCCATGTTTCACAAGCATACAGTAAGGTTTACTGTATCTGTATTAACCCCTCACCCATTGCATGTGATGCCACAAAGAATCTGAAAATCCGATTGCTTTTTTCTCTTTTAAAACCATTTCCTAGGCTTGGCAGTTGGGAGAAATATTATACAACGCAATATCATCTCATGATGCTCCTTCAAGTTGTGCGATTTCAGTCGTAAGGGCTTGAGGGCCAGCTGGTTGAAATTCTGCAAGTTAAATGCAAGCGAGGCTCTTTCTGTGCTGAGTTTTCCTGGCGCGGAAAGCGCTTTTGAGCTCTCTGCCTTGCCGGATCAGGCAAGACTGGCTCTGAAAGCCTAGGGATGTTTGTGCAAAATCTCGCAGGAATTCATAGAAAGCCCCTCGAAATGTCACGACAGCATCTCAGAAGAGAAAGCCTTGCCCCCCAAGCAAAGTTGTTGTTGTTGTTGTTTAGTCATTTAGTCGTGTCCGACTCTTGGTGACCCCCTGGACCAGAGCACGCCAGGCCCTCCTGTCTTCCACTGCCCCCCTCAGTTTGGTCAAACTCATGCTGGTAGCTTCGAGAACACTGTCCAACCACCTTGTCCTCTGTCGTCCCCGTCTCCTTGCGCCCTCCATCTTTCCCAACATCAGGGTCTTTTCCAGGGAGTCTTCTCTTCTCCTGAGGTGGCCAAAGTCTTGGAGCCTCAGCTTCAGGATCTGTCCTTCCAGTGAATGGAGAGGTTTGATCTTCTTGCAGTCCATGGGACTCTCAAGAGTCTCCTCCAGCACCATAATTCAAAAGCATCAATTCTTCAGCGATCAGCCTTCTTTATGGTCCAGCTGGACCAAGCAAGGTAGGGAGCTTAAAACTCTTTACATGGCTCTCATATCTCCTCTCAATTTCATCTTTCCCAGGCTAAACATTCCCAGCTTCTTCCTCAACCATTCCTTATACATCTTGATTTCCATAGGATCACGTTGCTAAACCTCAGCTGCTACACAGCAAAATCCTGAGGCTTCACAGAGCTCTTGCAAGACCCCAGATATGAGTTACGTTGCCAATATTTATTCATTTCACAGAATCAGAGTTGGAAAGGACTACCAACAAAAGAGGGGGACGCGGGTGGCACTGTGGGTTAAACCACAGAGCCTAGGACTTGCCGATCAGAAGGTCGGTGGTTCGAATCCCCGCAACAGGGTGAGCTCCCGTTGCTCGGTCCCAGTTTGAAAGCACGTCAAAGTGCAAGTAGATAAATAGGTTCTGCTCTGGCGGGAATGTAAACGGCGTTTCCGTGCGCTGCTCTGGTTCGCCAGAAGCGGCTTAGTCATGCTGGCCACATGACCCAGAAGCTGTACGCCGGCTCCCTCGGCCAATAAAGCGAGATGAGCGCCGCAACCCCAGAGTCGGCCATGACTGGACCTAATGGTCAGGGGTCCCTTTACCAACAAAAGATGAAATGATGGAAATTCCAAAACGAAGCATGGAAACCTTGCAACATATAATTATTCAACCAGGGATTTGCAGGTAGCAATCCTGACACAAACCAATTTACTCGGACATCGGTCTCTTTGATTTCAATGCAGCTTTCTCCCGTGTAAGTGTCCCTAGACCTGAGGCATGCCTTTCTCACATTGGGCTTTTCGGGAGTTGTCAGGCATGAATGAAGACGTGTCAGAGCAGCCTGCCAAGACCACACAGAAGCTCCTTGTGATGAAACGGGGAGAGAGGAATGCCCCATCTTGGCAGGATTACCAGAGGAATAACGCCGAAGCGTGAGCCAACAGAGCTGGAAATTGTCCAGGAGGCAGCAGCACAAAAGCTGACACAGATTTCGGTGGCGGAAGGTTCAAGGCATGAAGGCCAAGGTCCTTGGACAGACAGGCAAGATTAGACGGGGACTGTTTGCTGTGGAGAGGAGACTGATAAGGCGGGATGTGACCGGGGTCTATAAAATAAGGAGAAATAGCAGATTGCAGACCTCCTAACCTCCCCCAGGCATGCTGCCAATGAGAATCAAAGGTCTCGGCTTGCAAATGGGTTGACTGTTCTAATTGGGGCACAAGTGGCCTGTGGGACTCCCCGCCACAAGCATGTGGGACGTAACAAGAGCCCTGCAGGTGGATCAGGCCAAGGCCCGCCTAAGCTCAGCATCCTAATCTCACATTGGCCAAACTGTTGCGATTTGGACGAAAACATCTGGAGGGATATTCCAAAGTCTCTCAAAGAGACCGCTTTGACTGATACTTCCCACCAAAGATGATACGCAGAATCTCCAACCCTAGCTCCTGTCCCAGGACTACAATTCCCACAATTCCCTGGGAAGAAGAAACGGTCAAGCTAGTTTAGGATCCGTAGTGCGGACATTTCGACAGGGATAAAAACCCCACCTCTTCTCTTCCCAGCCACGCTCAAAAGCAAAGGGAGAATGTGATCTCACAAGACATCCCCCCCAGCCCCCCAGCCCCTGAACCATGAGCATGAAAACAAATACAGGTCAGGAATTAATTCTGGGGCTCTTACCCAGTGCCTCTTTCTAAAAAAAAATGTTTTGGGGTACTCTCCTTTTCCTACTCATATTGAAATACTGCCCCTCAATGAGGCAAACTTAAGATTCACAAAATGTTTAGTGGTCTGCATACCCCCAGAAAAAAGCACTGACTGCTCTTACCCCAGATTAATTATTTGCATAAAACATTTACTGTCTATATCATAAAGAGACCCTGAGTATGTTGTTTGTGGTCCACTGGGTATGTTAATGTTCCAGCTAACTTGAACATTAACTGGATCCTTAATCACCGGAGGCCCGTGCAATTGTCATAACTTGTGGGGGAAGCACAGAAACACAGCAATGTAGAGTCGGAAGGGACCCCCCAGAGATCATCTAGTCCAACCCCCTGCAATGCAGGAATCTCAGCTCAAGGCTCCCTGACAGATGGCCCAACCTACCTTGGGGAGCAAAGCCCTTCGCTTCTGCATAGAAGGAATCTACCCAGGGGAGACTTTCGCAGGTATGAGGAAGCCATGTTTTATTGGCTCCCATTCCTTCCTCCAGTTTAGTAGCTCACAAGTCAAAAGTAATCGATGAATTAGCAATTGCGGAGTGTGGGGGTGGGACAATCACTCAAACAGCAAAGAGCAACTCAGCTGCAAATTGGGATTTGCCATTCTGAGGATCCCGCGCCTTAGATTTTGGTTCCCGTTTCTCCGCAACAAATATCCAGAACTTTGCACTTTGCTCAGATGGAATGTGCACCAACCCACCCCCGGCCGACAGAGCAATTGTGCAACCCCACCGTTCCCTTTCCTTGATAGCAACCTCCGAGCAAAAAAGCCCCCTTTTTTTAATCATGTTTGTATTGATATAATTAGTAACTCATTTAACACCATCGATAGAGCTATATTCCTCTATAAACAGAAGAATTAAACTGTCAAGCCTTGGAATCGATATGCCGGCTGAGAAGAGGTCTTGGCTGTCCTCCCTCCCCAAACCAGAGGGCACGGGAGGGGGGATGGATGGGGAGGGGGTCGTGCGCCAACACAGCACTCTTTCCTGAATCTTCACAAACAAATAGCAGCTGGGGGAGGGGGCAACATTTATAGACAGAAGAAACAGAGAAAGGATTATTCACTTCCTCTCCAGCCCCCTGATCTGATTCTGTCCCCCCCACCACCACCACCACATACACCCAAAGAGATGTTTTGAATTAAACCAGAAAAAGGCCACAGGTTTTCCACTGTCTCCTTGACTTTGGCCTCAGAAGCACATGTTATTCTCCCCTCCACAATACCAACTTCAAAATACTGTCATACCTCGGGTTACAGCTGCTTCAGGTTACATTTTTTTGGGTTACGGACCGCCAAAACCCGGAAGTACCGGAACGGGTTACTTCCGGGTTTCGGCAGTCGCGCATGCGCAGAAGCGCTAAATCGCACTTTGCGCATGTGCAGAAGAACTAAATTGCAACCCGCGCATGCGCAAATGTGCAGACACGGGTTGCGAATGTGCCTCTTGCATGGATCACATTCGCAACCCGAGCGTCCACGCGTCCACTGTAAATGGTTTGACAGGAGGGCCATGGAATCGTAGAACTGCCGAGTCATAAGGGGTCCCCAAAGGACCTCTAGACCAACCCACTGTCATGCAGGAAGCACAGCGAAAGCATCCCTGACAAGTGGCCACTCAACCTCAAAATCACCGACAAAGGAGAGCCTTCCAAGGGTGTAATCTGTTCCCTTGTTGAAGCATCAGAAAGCTCTTCCTAAGGTTTAGTTCAAATCTTATTTCTTGCCATTTGAGTCCATTGGTTTGGATCCTGCCCTCTGGAGCTGCAGAAAACCAGCCTGGGCCATCATCCATGAGACAACCCTTCAGATATTTGAAGACCACCCTCCTATCACCTCTGAGACTGGTGTAAGCAGTGTCCTAAGTCTCCAAGGGACACTGGTGGCGCTGTGGTCTAAACCACTGAGCCTCTTGGGCTTGCCGATCAAAAGGTCGGTGGTTGAGCTCCCTTTACTCGGTCCCTGCTCCTGCCAACCTAGCAGTTTGAAAGCACGTCAGAGTGCAAGTAGATAAATAGGTACCACTCCGGTGGGAAGGTAAACGGCGTTTCCGTGCGCTGCTCTGGTTCGCCAGAAGCGGCTTGGTCATGCTGGAAGCTGTACGGCAGCTCCCTCGGCCAATAAAGCGAGATGAGCGCTGCAACCCCAGAGTCATTTGCAACTGGACTTAACAGTAAAGGGTCCCTTTGCCCTTTACAAAGTCTCCAAAACATTTTAAATTCAGCGCCTGATCCTATTAATTCCTGATTCATTGTTCTAAAATGCACCAAAAGCGAAGGAGCTGCCATCTACTAAGCCCTGCACCAATACAGTGGTACCTCAGGTTAAGAACTTAATTCATTCTGGAGGTTCTTAACCTGAAACTGTTCTTAACCTGAAGCACCACTTTAGCTAATGGGCCTCCCACTGCCGCCACGCAATTTCTGTTCTCATGCTGAAGCAAAGTTCTTAACCCGAGGTACTATTTGTGGGTTAGCAGAGTCTGTAACCTGAAGCGTCTGTAACCTGAAGTGTTTGTAACCCGAGGTACCAGTGTATTATTATTATTATTATTATTATTATTAATAATAATAATAACAATAATAAGCATGTGAAGAGGAATTCTGTGTTATCCGAAACCTTGCTTCCCGTGGCAAAGAGTTCTCCTCTGCCTCGTTCATGGCTTGCTTTTCTCTCCTGACGTGCCCCTCTTGCGCAGGAGGGGGGGTTATAGCCCAACAAACACCCCACCCCACTTATTGTCATGGAGATGTTATTGGTCAGGTCTGTGGCTAACTGGGGCTTAGCCTGAGGGGGTGGGGGCAAAGGTCACCCTGTTGGCGCTGTTTGTTAAAGGCCTGGTATGAAGACTCGTTCGGCAGCTTTCTCTCTTCCAATTACTTCTTAGAGAAAAAGAATATTGACTCTGGCTCACTTGATGTGCTACAAAAGCAAATGGGTCGAGCCCCTTCCCTTCACACCTCCTGCCCCGCAAGGCAAGCAGTGCCCTGTCCACACTGTCGAGCCAAACTTGACCACTGCTAGCCCACATTAAAAAAACACACACACACACGCTTTTTTCCATTTCCTGCAAAAGTTGTCAACTGCTCCACAACCAAGTTCCTCCTTCCTTGAAGGTTTTAAAGCATGGGTAGGCAAACTAAGACCCGGGGGCCGGATCCGGCCCAATCGCCTTCTAAAAACGGCCCGCGGGCGGTCCAGGAATCAGCGTGTTTTTACATGAGTAGAATGTGTCCTTTTATTTAAAATGCATCTCTGGGTTATTTGTGGGGCATAGGAATTCGTTCATTCCCCCCCCCTCCAAATATACTCCGGCCCCCGACAAGCTCTGAGGGACAGAACTTCCTGAGAGTAAGAGCTGTTCGACAGTGGAATTTGCTGCCAAGGAGTGTGGTGGAGTCTCCTTCTTTGGAGGTCTTTAAGCAGAGGCTTGACAACCATATGTCAGGAGTGCTCTGATGGTGTTTCCTGCTTGGCAGGGGGTTGGACTCGATGGCCCTTGTGGTCTCTTCCAACTCTATGATTCTATGATTCTATGACAGTGGACCGGCCCCCTGCTGAAAAAGTTTGCTGACCCCTGTTTTAAAGGATGGGTGGCCATCTGTCAGGGATGCTTTCGCTGAGATTCTTGCATTGCAGAGGGTTGTGCTAGATGACCCTTAGGGTCCCTTCCAACTGTACGATTCTATGATTGTACAGTGGTACCTTGGTTCTTGAACGTAAACCGTTCCGGGAGTCCCTTCAACTCCTGAAACTGTTTGAAAACCACCGATTGGTTGCAGGAGCTTCCTGCACTCCTATCGGAAGCCGCGTCGGACGTTCGGCTTCCGAAAAACGTTCGCAAACCAGAACACTCACTTCCGGGTTTGTGGCGTCCGGGAGCCGATTTGTTCGACAGCTAAGCCGTTCAGGAACCAGGGTTCCACTGTATGATTCTATGGAGCTTACCTCTCAGCACCCAGGACACAGCCAACACCACAATTAAAGACGCTGTATTTAAAGACGCTGCTATTTCAAAACTCCTTTGGCTGGGCATGTTGCTAGACCTCATGAGGTCGCACCGCTACATCCCATCTTGCGCCCTGGAAGCCCTCATCCAGGTCCATTAAGGTGGGTGAGTTAAAGGCTCTAGCCAGAGAGAAAGGTACTTTGCACTTGCCCTGCAGTTTGATTCACAGCAGCCTCTCCCAACCCGGCGCCCTCCAGATCGTTTGGTCTAAAACTCTCATCAGACAACACAGTTGTTGCAACAAAAGGCTCACGTGGGTTATACAGTCCAAAACATCTGGAGGGCACCATGTTAGGGAAAGCTGGGTCAGAATGGAGGCTTCTTGGGGCAGTGACCTGTCCTTTTATTACGATTATTATTATTATTATCATTATGAGAGATCTGCATTGGCTCCCAGTACGTTCCCGAGCACAATTCAAAGTGTTGGTGCTGACCTTTAAAGCCCTAAACGGCCTCGGTCCAGTATACCTGAAGGAGCGTCTCCACCCCCATCGTTCTGCCCAGACACTGAGGTCCAGCGCTGAGGGCCTTCTGGCGGTTCCCTCACTGCGAGAAGCCAAGCTACAGGGAACCAGGCAGAGGGCCTTCTCGGTAGTGGCGCCCTCCCTGTGGAACGCCCTCCCAGCAGATGTCAAGGCAATAAGCAACTATTTTACTTTTAAAAGTCATCTGAAGGCAGCCCTCTTTAGGGAAGTTTTTAATGTTTGATGCTGTACTGTTTTTAATGTTCAGTTGGAAGCCGCCCAGAGTGGCTGGGGAAACCCAGCCAGATGGGCGGGGTATAAATAATAATTATTATTATTATTATTATTATTATTATTATTATTATTATTATTAATCATCATCATCATCACCATCATCATCATTACTCCCCCATAGCTAGATAGCTCCGATGGTTAGCACATGGTGCTGATAACACCAAGGTTGCAGGTTCAATCCCCGTATGGAACAGCTGCATATTCCTGCATCGCAGGGGGGTTGGACTAGATGATCTCAGGCTCCCTTCCAACTCTATGATTCTATGAGATGCTTTCAAGAAATCTATGCTTGATTATAAGCATACAAAAAACAAAAAACCTCCAAGTGGTTTATGGCAAAGATAAACAATAAATTTATCAATAAGGAGAATCGACAGCAATAACTTAATACTTTTGAAAAGTTAGCATAATACAAACTCAAAGCAGATTAAAATCCACATCAACTTTCTGAACACCTTGGTAAGCTTCGTCTAAGAAAAAAAATAAAATGATTTTCGCAGGCACCGAAAAGAGTACAGAGAAGGTCAATCGGCAGGGAGTTCCAAAGTGTAGCTGCTGCCACACTAAAATACTGAGTTCTTAAAATGCAGGTATGATATGGTGTGGTACCTATAACAGTGTCAGGTCTGCCAATCGAAGGAGCTGAGTGTGCCCACGGGGGGGGGGGCTGCCAGAGGCATTTAGGCACCTGAGGTGACCCACAAAACAGTGCCCCCCAAGCCAGGAAAGAAGTGGGTGAAGATCTACATTAAGAATACGGGGGGGGGGGGACGACTCAAATCTACCTCACCCAATAGTCGAATCAAAAGCTGCTGGGGGTGGGAAGGCCTGCTGTGAATCACGCCGGGCAGGTAAAAGCCCAGGAGACCCCAAAGAATAGCCCCCCTATTTCATCCCTTGAGGAAGAGGAGAGCAGCAGCGCCTCCCATCTGCAGAGTCGGCACTGGGGGTGGGGGCCAGTCTTGGATTTACATAGAAGCTAAACAAGCTACAGCTTAGGACCCCACTCTCTTGGGGGCCCCAAAAAAATTTAAAGGGGGGGAAACTGGATGTACATTTCCAAAATATAAGATAAAAAACAAATAAAATAAAACCTACATACAGCAACAGTGTTTTGTGTTGTGTAGGCTCCTATGATGTAAATAATGGGCCCCCGCCTGCTAGCCTGCTCGCTAAAATATTCCTGGTTTGCTCCTTTCTATATATAGGGTGCCTCCATTCTGCATGGACTGGCTGCAGGGCAACAGGTGCAAATGGCTTGAGATACCTATTAGGTCCATAAATTACCATATAGCGTATATTCAACACAAAAAACAGTGAGAATTTGTTGTTGACAAAGGACAGCTGGACATAGAAAGGGCCCCATTCCCTTCAGGAGCTGAGGGCCTCATCAAACCTAAATCTGGCCCTCGCATCCTGTGCAGGCATCTGGACATTTTGCCAGTGGATGGCAACCCTGCATTATACTGAATCAGGCTGTTGCTCCATCTAGCTCCTTGTCTCCTGCACTGGCTGGCAGCTGCTAACACCCCTGCATCCCATTCCCAGTGCCGGATTTACGTATAAGCTAAACAAGCTATAGCTCTGGTCCATGGGGTCATGAAGAGTCGGACACAACTAAATGACTAAACAACAACAACAAAACAAGCTATAGATTAGGGCCCCACACTCTTGGGGGCCCCCAAAAAAATTTAAAGGAAACAAAACCTGGATGTACATTTCCAAAATATAAGATAAAGAACAAATAAAGACCTACATCCAGCAACCGTGTTTTGTGTTCTGTAGGCTCCTGTGATGTAAGCCATGGGCCCCGCCTGCTCCCTAACATATCACTGCTTTGCTGCTTTCTATATACAGTGGTACCTCAGGTTAAGAACTTAATTCGTTCTGGAGGTCCGTTCTTAACCTGAAACTGTTCTTAACCTGAAGCACCACTTAAGCTAATGGGGCCTGCCGCTGTGCAGCTGCCATGCAATTTCTGTTCTCATCCTGAAGCAAAGTTCTTAACCGAGGTACTATTTCTGGGTTAGTGGAGTCTGTAACCTGAAGCATCTGTAACCTGAGATACCACTACATTCTGCATGGACTGGCTGCATGGCAACATGTGCAAAGGGCTTGAGATACCCATTAGGTCCATAAATTACCATAGAGCATATATTCAACACAAAAAACAGCAAGAATTTGTTGTTGACAAAGGACAGCTGGACATATAAAGGGACCCATTACCTTCAGGAGCTGAGGGCCTCATCAAAACTAAATCTGGGCCTGTTGGGGGTGCTCCCAAGAAGACAGCAGATCCAGCTGGCAAGCAATGGATTCCTTGCAGGCCAAGATCCGCAACCCTTACAGATCTTGCCACCTGAGGCGGTCGTCCCATTTTGCCTCATGGGAGGGTCAGTGCTGAGCTTTGCTTCCTGAAGCGCCATCTGCGTAGGATAGACCTAAAACCGCCTTCCTCCTGACCTCAAGTGCTTGTGGACGCACCCTACAAACAATCACGCACACGCGCGCACACACACACTCCTGCTTCATGCGCAGCTAGCAAGGATGCAGCCCCCGCCACCTGACCTTTGCTGGGGGGGTGGGGGCTCTGGTCTCGAAGCCGAGTGCCAAAATCCAAATCTCCCCCAATTACCATTTAATGGCCAAAGGGCCAGATGGAGCCGTTAATAAGTTAATGTTTATGAAACAGTTTGATTTTTATTAACACTCGTGGAATTGAAGTTTGCACAGAGGTGGGGAGAGCTCAGCTCATTGGAGAGGGGGGGGCTGCCTAGCTCACTAGCATGACCCACCCAGGGAGTCGCACAACACCCATGCAAACACATTTTTCTAGCCTGGCCATGAAAGAGAGCGGCTGACTGCAGAGGTGCAATTCCAGGTTCATTAAGGATCCTGGGGTGCACGTCTAGGATCACACAGTGCAAGCCTCAGCGGAGAGTGCAAAATGTTTGGATTCCTTGCACCCACGAAGAGCACCTGTAGAAACCTGGCAGCGCTTGAAATCAGCAATATCAAAAGCAACACGGTGGCCAGAAACAATTACACTGCGAAAAACTTTATGGAATAATTCAAAACATCAGAACTAACAAACTGAAGTCTCTGAAAGTCCTTAAATGAATCACGGTGCCAGACTTTCCCCGGCAGAGAGCAAGCTGTGAAGCTTTGTATAATCAGCAAATGTCCAATTCTGATGTTTCCGGATAACAACTACCGTTTCGCTGAATTCTTCATCAGCCAATTAGTTCAACACTACTCATAAGTAGAAAGATACGTAATTTCTTCATTAACTGAAAATAAAATATTTCAATGATGACCTGCACATGCATAACAACAACTTCAAATAGCGTAGAAATTATAAACTGTAACATGTATTCTGCAACACAGGGGTTTGTTTGTTTACTCAGTGTTTGAAATTAGCCAGGCACCAGGTGCATTTTGCACCTGGCTATTAAAGCTCAACATCAAAAAAACGAAGACCATGGCCAGTGGTCCCATCACCTCCTGGCAAATAGAAGGGGAAGAAATGGAGGCAGTGACAGATTTTACTTTCTTGGGCTCCATGATCACTGCAGATGGTGACAGCAGTCATGAAATTAAAAGACGCCTGCTTCTTGGGAGAAAAGCAATGACAAACCTAGACAGCATCTTAAAAAGCAGAGACATCACCTTGCCAACAAAGGTCCATATAGTTCAAGCTATGGTTTTCCCAGTAGTGATGTATGGAAGTAAGAGCTGGACCATAAAGAAGGCTGATCGCCAAAGAGTTGATGCTTTTGAATTATAGTGCTGGAGGAGACTCTTGAGAGTCCCATGGACTGCAAGGAGATCAAACCTATCAACTCTGAAGGAAATCAGCCCTGAGTGCTCACTGGAAGGACAGATCCTGAAGCCGAGGCTCCAAGACTTTGGCCACCTCATGAGAAGAGAAGACTCCCTGGAAAAGACCCTGATGTTGGGAAAGATGGAGGAGCTCAGCCTGTTGCACAGTTTCAAACCGCTGACCTTCTGATCAGCAAGTCCAAGAGGCTCAGTGGTTTAGTCCACAGTGCCGCCCGCTCCTCTCGAAGTCAAACAACTACGCTAGCAGCACCGAAGTGACCCCTCCACGGCACACGCTTGGGCTGTGTTTCTGGAGGTCCTGGGCTGCCCAGATGACAAGGTGTGTTCTCCTTCATGTAGGGCACGTGTTGCGGTGAGGTCTAACAAGACATCCCACTATTGCTGGGTGGGTAACTGTAGTTAGCCACCATTGCAATTGGGCTCCTCTTTGTCACTGGGGAGAATTTAGGGTTAGGCGCATCAGATCACCCTCCCTATATTTAGGGTTGTTCGCATTGACCTTGCTATGCCTGTCATGGGGTCAGTCACAGATAGGTAGCCGTGTTGGTCTGCCATAGTCAAAATAAAAAAATTCCTTCCAGTAGCACCTTAAAGACCAACTAAGTTAGTTCTTGGTATGAGCTTTCGTGTGCATGCACACTTCTTCAGATACACTGAAACAGAAGTTGCCAGATCCTTCTATATAGTGAGAAGGTGGGGAGGGGTATTACTCAGAAGGGTGGTGGGAATGGGAGATTGGCAGCTATCTGGCAACTTCTGTTTCAGTGTATCTGAAGAAGTGTGCATGCACACGAAAGCTCATACCAAGAACTAACTTAGTTGGTCTTTAAGGTGCTACTGGAAGGAATTTTTTTATTTTGTCATGGGGTCGTTTGCTTTGGAGCAGGGGCCTGGTAGGAATTTTGTCCATTTGGCTGATTCGCTGGTGCCATTTCAGTTTTGCCTGCTGCGTAGCAAATTGTCACAACTTGTAAGTTGCGGTTAGGCATTGGTTAATTTTTTGGTTGGTGGAGGGGATGTGGTTGGCTGTGCCTGCCCCTCCAATGCTGCTGCTGCAAGGGTATTCCGTTAAAGGAATCCAGGGGCTTGCCATGCTTTTGTCTGTGTCCATGACAAAGGGCTAGGGCCACGCAAGAGTCCCAGGGAGCATTTGGGGAGAGGTGTGAGCCTGGCACCCAGCTTTTTCTCTCCCCAAAATTGCTTACCCTTACTGACTTCCGCATAGGTGTGGTTGTCAGTTCTGTTCCTACCTCCAAGTGGGAACAGATAGTCGCGAACCAATGCCTAAGCAACCACTCACTTACTGCAATTCAATAAAGTTGTGGCCAAAATTATGCCAAAAGCCAAAACAAAAATGATGTGTGAACATGTTTTCATTCAGGGGTGTCTTAGGGGTCCTCAACACGCAATACTGAATTTACAAAAAAGGGGTTTGAAAACCTAAATGGCACGTTTTAGACAAAGCGCAACTTGAAGAAAGCAAAGCACAGTAATAAAGGATGAACACGGCTCTGGCTTCAAGTGCTGAAACATCAACTTACTGGCATGGCCAAAAAGAGAGGGGGGAGTCTGGGGGCTGCCAATCCCTTCCCTTTGGGGAGACCTTTCTCCCACAAATGCACCTCGCACACAAACACCCCACCAATTCTCGCCCCACCGCCATTCCCTCCCAGCCCTCCTTGCCTTTTCCCAAACTGAAGGTGACCTCTCCCCCTCCGGCATCCAAACAGAACCTTTAATCTGCGATTAATATTTAACATCATTTTATAGGGCTGCCCGTTTAATAAGCGCTGATAATGCAGCCAATCAGGCAGGTCATTAAACCGGAGGGGGGAGAGAGAGAGAGAACGAGGGCCTCCACTTGCAAACATTAACCCAGCTTTGGGAAAAGATGTGGGGTGGGAGTCTGACCTTGGAATCAACCTCCTCCCTCAAGCTCCCTTTGCCCCCAACAATCTAGGGGGTGGGGGGACAGGGGGAGCGACCCACAAGATCAAGCCCAGGTCTGCAGAGATTTACTTGGTGGCTCAGAAGCCTTTGGGGAAACTCAGAGCAAGGATTTCAAAGGAGCTTTTTGCTGGGATCTTGGAGGCCTTTGGGCAAAACTGGGCACTGCATTCACATGCATCAATGTCTCTTTCTCTTGCGGGTGCATTAATTTTAATTTTTAGTAAATTTAATCACAGGGTTGTGGGTTCGAGCCCTACCTGGGGCCAAAGTTTCCTGCACCACAGGGGGTTGGATTAGATGACCCTTGGGGTCCCTTGTGGGTGTTTATTGGGTTGTTTACGTTTTTGTTTTTATAATGTACTTTGTGATTTCATATTGTGATTTTATGCTGTTGGTTGTTTGTTTGTTTATTCATTTTCCAGTTTTCTGTTTACTCATTATGAGTTGCTTTTTTAATCTAAGGTTACCAGATGTCCCTGTTTCCTGGGGACAGTCCCCGGATTTGCAAATCATTCCCCATACAAAATCCACTGAAGTTGAAAAAATGTCCCCGGATTAATTGAAAAAAATCGGATAACCTTATTTTAATCATACATTGTTTTTCTACAGACTTCCCAACCTATTACTCAGTGACATTCTCAATAAGCTTTGTTTTGCTGCATATCCAATAGATTTTATTCTATATATATATATAATTTTTATTAAATTTTCTGTTTTACAATTAAAATACTCATTTTTACATCCTTAAAATATCAATGACTTCCCTTCTTCTCTTTCCATGGTTCATTTTACATATCACAAATCCCTGCATATTTTACAAAAACTATACCATTCAGTATTCCATTATTGCATCCATCAAAACTTATTTACACTGTTGAATTTATCTTAATGCTGCCAGCATTTTCAGCAGTACACAATTATTTCCCATATATTCAATAAACGTTTTCCAATCTTCTCTAAACATATGCTCTTCTTGTTCTCTTATTCTATATGTTAAGTCTGCAAGTTGTGCATATTCTGTCAACTCAAGTTGCCATTCTTCTTTGGTCGGGACCTCACTCGTTTTCTATTTGAGGGCTAACAAAACACAGGCTGCAGTTGTTGCATACTTAAATAACCTTTTCTGAGGTATCCCACCGCATTTCTTCCTCCTCAATTCCTTCGTTATTATTGACTGTTGCTCAGAGTATAACCCCCTATTTGTAAATTGGTGATTTTATGATAAAACCGCCTGAGTCCTGCAGGTTCCGAGTCAGTATACAAATTAAATAAATAAAAACATACATACGTACATACATACCGTATTTTCCCGTCTATAAGAAGCCCCCATAGAATCATAGAATCCTAGAGTTGGAAGAGACCACAAGGGCCATCGAGTCCAACCCCCTGCCAAGCAGGAAACACCATCAGAGCACTCCTGACATATGGTTGTCAAGCCTCTGCTTAAAGACCTCCAAAGTAGGAGACTCCACCACACTCCCCATGTATAAGACGCCCCCTATTTTGGGGGATTCAGATTTAAGAAAATGGGGGGAGATGTATCCGTGTATAAGACTCCCCCTAATTTTTGACATTATATTTTTTGGGGGGTGGAAACCTAGTCTTACACATGAAAAGATGTGGTACATACATACTCTACAATTCTATCATTCCATGACCATGGAAGCAGAGCAGAGCCATTGTGGTTAGCAGCCCTGTCCCTCTATGAATTCGACTAATCCTCTTTTAAAGTCATCTAAGCCGGTGGCCGTGGGACGCGGATGGTGCTGTGGGTTAAACCACAGAGCCTAGGACTTGCCGATCAGAAGGTCGGTGGTTCAAATCCCCACAACGGGGTGAGCTCCCGTTGCTCAGTCCCTCCTCCTGCCAACCTAGCAGTTCGAAAGCACGTCAAAGTGCAAGTAGATAAATAGGTAAATGGTGGGAAGGTAAATGGCGTTTCCGTGCGCTGCTCTGGTTCGCCAGAAGTGGCTTAGTCATGCTGGGCACATGACCCGGAAGCTGTACACCAGCTTCCTCGGCCAATAAAGCGAGATGAGCGCCGCAACCCCAGAGTCGGCCACGACTGGACCTAATGGTTAGGGGTCCCTTTAGGCCAGTGGCAGGGAGTTCCACAATTTAACTATGTGCTACATGAAGAAGACCTTCCATTGGTCTGTCCTGAATAACCCCCAACATTCAGATTCCCCGAGTGTCCCCATTGAGGTCTAGCGTTATGAGAGATGGAGGAAAAACGTTTTCCCCTATCCAGGCCATGGATTGTTCTTTACGTTTCTGCCGTCCCGCCGCTCACTTGCCTTTTCCCTAAACTACAGCCTCGTTTTCCCTCGCTTGGCCCTTTGCTCAAACTCGCCATCCAAGGAGAAATCCCTTGCAAAGGGAGTCTGCTCTGGGCTGCTGTCTCCCCCCGCCCTTCCGCAAAACACAAGAGCCCGGCTCCTGCTATTAGCTCAGCCCAGAGTCGACAGGAAGTCAATGAAGGGATTTGTCCAAGTTAACCTCCTTGACCTCCTCTCGCTCCTCCCTGCCCAGCCTGCCCTTGCCTCCCTGCTGCGGGTTTCCTTCGGGGCTTTTTCTCCTTCTTTCTTTTTTTAAAAAAAGACATTTTCTTGTGGCTGCAAAGGGATAGATAAAACCCTGTCGTTACGGAACATGAATGTTCGACGCAAAAGCTGAACGAACGTACAGACAGAAACCTCCAATGTTTATCATTGCATGATTGGAGACAGCACTTCCCACACCCAAAAAAGTTTATGATGTGCACATACACTCTTTCTGCCTCAGATTTAGTAGGTTTTGCAGGTTTCGGGTGCAGTTAGAAACTGGGATAGAAAAGCTAGGAGCCAAATGCCTTCTGGGTTGTGGGCGCCAAAACAGAATGTCTAGTCACCTTTCAGAGGGTTGGTCAGAAACAATTTTTATTTATTACAGTGGTACCTCGGGTTAAGTACTTAATTCGTTCCGGAGGTCCATTCTTAACCTGAAACTGTTCTTAACCTGAGGTACCTGAGCTAATGGGGCCTCCTGCCGCCGCCGCGCCGCCGGAGCACGATTTCTGTTCTCATCCTGAAGCAAAGTTCTTAACCTGAAGCACTATTTCTGGGTTAGTGGAGTCTGTAACCTGAAGCGTATGTAACCCGAGGTACCACTGTACAGCCCATGCATGCGTATGTTTCCTTTTATGCATTTACTTGTACAGTGGTACCTCGGGTTACATACGCTTCAGGTTACATACGCTTCAGGTTACAGACTCCAAATTATAGCAAATTAAAGCAAATCCAGTCTCTATGTGTTTAAGCGAGTGGAGGGGATTGGGAGTGACTAGCCCAGGCATAGGCAAACTCGGCCCTCCAGGTGTTTTGGGACTACAACTCCCATGATGCCTAGCAAACAGGACCAGTGGTCAGGGACGATGGGAACTGTAGTCCCAAAACATCTGGAGGGCCGAGTTTGCCTGTTCCTGGACTAGCCAGTCATCATTTGCATAGCGGGCTAGGAAAGGGGAGGGAGGGGGCTTCAGACTGGCACAAAAGCTGGCCAATCAGCACTCAACACATCTGGCTTGTACCGGAAACCAACAGAACTGAGGCAAGTGTCCTATCTGGCCCAAAGGGCTGAGTATGGATCCCGGCTAGGCTCACCACAGAAGACATTAATGCCTGTGCACAAGCCACAGATCCCCGGTTTTGTGTCCCCGTACCCATCTCCTGCCCATACAGTGGTACCTCGGGTTACATATGCTTCAGGTTACATACGCTTCAGGTTACAGACTCCGCTAGCCCAGAAATAGAACCTCAGGTTAAGAACGTTGCTTCAGGTTGAGAACAGAAATCATGGTCCGGGGGCGCAGCGGCAGCAGGAGGCCCCTTAGCTAAAGTGGTGCTTCAGGTTAAGAACAGTTTCAGGTTAAGAATGGACCTCTGTAACGAATTAAGTACTTAACCCGAGGTCTCTTCCAAGAACAGAACCAAGCAGAATATTTCAGACACAGCCCCCACCTGAATAAAACGGGAATGAGAGCGAGCAAGCTCAAAAGGTTGCTGCGAGGAGGAAAAACTTTGCAATTACAAAGTTCTGCGGACAAAAATGGCATGAACACAAACACACATCCCGGCATCTCCCCAGGATATTCAGCATCCTTGCTGGATGCAGAGAGGGGCCAAAACTTTGTGACCCCAGTAAGAGCAAACTCCTCTCTCTCTCTCTCTCTCTCTCTCTCTCTCTCTCTCTCTCTCTCTCCCTGACCCCCAGCCTTCTTGATCCTTACTGAACCGAAACAAAACCTGCCTGTGCTTCCTAAATTCCCGTCTCATGTAACCACTGATGGATTTACCACTTTCTCGCTGCCCAAATTTTGATGCTCTTCCTTCCATCAGCATCTCTGGGTCACAGGGCTGCGTCTCCCTCCCCCACCCCAGTGAATCAGCTTGGAGAGCCAACACCCCATATTGCAAAGGAAAAAGCGCCCCATGCAACAAACAGCTGGGTCTTGCCAACAGGAAATGAGAGTGTGGACATGAATTGTAGCCTAGAGGTTGTGGCGTGGGGGGGAGCCAACGCCAAGAATAGGGGAAGCGAGGCAAAGCTGAATTCTTGCATGAACACAAGCAAGGGAGATTCGAGATGGTTTTCCTAGCTAACTCCAAATGTAGCCCCCAAGTCGTCAATACCCGGGGCAAAAATGTTTCTGTCTAGCTTGAGTCTATCCTAGTTTGAACAGGTTACACCTGCAACAAACGTGTTTTCAGCGGTGAAGTTCAGTGTTGCCGGCTGGCCGTAGGGAGTGGTTGACCCTAGCTAGCTCCAGTGGCGTAGCGTGGGTTGTCAGCACCCGGGGCAAGGCAAGTAATTTGCGCCCCCTAACCCGTGGATTTGTGCCCCCTAACCTGTGGATTTGCCCTAACCCCAGATGTTGCGCCCGGTGCGGCCGGCCCCCCCTGCACCCCCCACGCTACGCCACTGGCTAGCTCACATCAAAGAACTGTAGAGTTGGAAGGGACCCCAATGTCATCTAGTCCAGTCCCTTGCAATTGCAGGAATCTCCGTTAAAGCATCCCTGACAGAGGCCCATTTTAAAATACAATACAGTGGTGCCTCGCAAGACGAAATTAATTCATTCCGCAAGTTTTTTCTTCTTGCGAGTTTTTCGTCTTGCGAAGCACGGTTTCCCATAGGAATGCATTGAAAATCAATCAATGCGTTCCTATGGAAACCGCCTTCAGACCAGGTCCGGGGACAGTCTGTCCCCCGACCTCTTCTGAAGGCTGGGGGGGGGACAAGGGCTTTTCTTCCCACCGCCAGCCTTCAGAAGGCTGTTCTGAAGGCTGGCGGTGGGAATAAAAGCCCTTCTCCCCACCTCCCGCCCTGCAAGCTCCGGGGACAGGAGCGCTTTGCTGCCGACCGCCAGCATTTTAAAAGCCTCCGCTGTCCCGGGACGATTTTAAAATGCTGGCGGGTGGCAGCGAAGCCTCCGCTGTCCCGGGGCGATTTTAAAATGCTGGCGGGCGGCAGCGAAGGCTTCGCTGCCACCCGCCAGCATTTTAAGATCGCCCGGGACAGCGGAGAAGTCTCCGCTGTCCCGGGAAGGCAGGCGGGGGGAGCAAAGACTTTTGCCCCCCGCCGGCCTTCAGAAGAGGTCCAGGACCTCTCCTGAAGGCCGGCGGTGGGCGAAAGTCTTTGCTCCCGACCGCCAGCATTTTAAAAGAGGTCCCCGGAGATTTCCCTATGGGCTTTCTTCTTGCGAAACAAGCCCATAGGGAAATTCGTCTTGCGGAACGACTCAAAAACGGAAAACTCTTTCGTCTTGCGAGTTTTTCGTTTTGCGAGGCGTTCGTCTTGCGAGGCACCACTGTATACTAAAGAGACTCCTTATGCTGCATTTAGAACCAGAATTGCATTTGCGTAGAAACTGTTTCTCAGGCGGCTGGTCCTCGTCTTTATAACCCTGTACCTTCTTCCAGAAGGCAGAAGCTGAAAGAGATCATTTCCGGGGTGCGCACTATCCTGCGCTATCTCTGCAGCTTTCTTATGGCACCTGACAGCATAGATCTGATCCAAGGTGGGAAGAGTGCACCAAATTTTTCTCTGGACAGAATTTTCTGAACATCACAATGCTGATCTTATCTGCATAAAGTGTTTTTTCCCCTCCCCAATTCCCTTCTTGCTCCTTAATATCAACGGCAAGCAAGTTGTTTATCAGTGCTGCTAAAAATAGGATTGATTCTTACATACTGTGTGCATTATATGATATGCTGCAGTTCTCAGCAACTCCAACTGTGGAGGCTACTCTTGTCCATGAAGCCAGTGGTCAAATTCCTGGGAGGCTGGAGGGCAGGAGGAAGGAGTGGACCCCATCAACCTATCAGAGTCAAAAGAACAGGCCTTTGGACTTTTAAATATCTATGGTCTTTTAGAGGGGGGTAGGGTGTTTTTAAATGTATTTTCTCCCTTGGTTTTAATATATGCATGTGGTTTTTTGATGGCTTTGTTTCTTGCAAGTCGCTTTGAGTTGCTATGGCAACAAATTATTATTATTATTATTATTATTATTATTATTATTATTATTATTATTATTTATATGTACCCCGCCCTTCTGGCTGGGTTTACTCAGGCACTCTGGGCGGCTTCCAATAAAGTTTAAAATTACATTAAAATGTCACACATTAAAATCTTCCCTGAACAGGGCTGCCTTCAGATGTCTTCTAAATGTCAGGTAGTTGTTTTTCTCTTTGACATCTGATGGGAGGGCGTTCCACAAGGCAGGGGCCACCACGAGAAGGCCCTCTGCCTGGTTCCCTGTAACTTGGCTTCTCACACTGTGGGAACCGCCAGAAGGCCCTTGGCGCTGGACCTCAGCGTCCAGGCAGAATGATGGTGGAGATGCTCCTTCAGGTATACTGGACCGAGGTTGTTTAGGGCTTTAAAGGTCAGCACCAACACTTTGAATTGTGCTTGGAAACATGCTGGGAGCCAATGTAGGCCTTTCAAGACCATGTTATGTGGTCTCGGCGGCTGCCACCAGTCACCAGTCTGGCTGCCGCGTTCTGGATTAGTTGTAGTTTAGTAAGTTTAATTAACGATAATTGAATAATAAAATACTGGCTCTGCCTTACCGGCTTGCAAAGAGAACGGGGCCCTTTGGAAAGCACAATAATTGAAGATTATTACGCTCTGGGCAGCACTCAGCACGTGGCTTGGTGCAAACAGTCCAAAATCAACAAGAGACATCTGAGACTTGGCAAGAGCCTATCAGGGGGTGTGATGTCTGTCTGTGCTTACATACGGCTGGCACTAATCCCACAAAGGTTTTATATTTACGCCCGGCTCTCTGCCAAGCTGCAGTTGAAATGGGAAACAAGGCAGGTCAGAAGCTGTGCCATGTCCTGGTGACCTCACAGGAGAACCTCTGTCCTGGATCCGTGGCTCTCCTCCTGCCAGCTTCTGCTGCTGAACGGCAGCCAAATCTCTCTGCAGCTGAGTGCAGCGGGCAGTGCCAAGAAGCCGGGAAAGCTTTCCTTCCAGGGCAACTGCAGCCCAGACAAGCCTGCCATCGAGATCACAGCCTTGGCAGGCTTGGAACTCCAGTCTCGGACAGGACAGCCCCAGTGCGGAGTCTGCAAAAGGGGCAGGCAACAAGAGCTTTTTGCAAGCGGAAGAGACAAAAGCAAGACACCCTTTCTCCCTTTCAGGTGGAAATGGGAGGAGGAGGCGGGAACAAGACAGCTTAATTCTGGGAGGGCAAAACAAGCCGAGTCGCAAATAGCTCAGCCCAGACTTCATGCAGGAAGGGTCTTAACAACAAAGAGAATCGGACAATGGTTTGAGCAACAGGGAATCAAGTGCAAGAGTTTAAGAGCAGACTAGGAGGGGACCGTCTGAGTCCAGTATCCTGTCCCCAAATGCGATCAGAAGCCTTCAGGAACCAGGGCATAGTGAGGGTGTGAGAGGTGTAGGTGTGTTGCACTGTTTGCTGGCCTTGCGCATGGAGGATCTCCTCCTACTATCACAGCTAATCCTCCCTGAGAGATCTGCCTGGGCTCCGAGATCTTCAGAGGAGGCCCTTCTCTCAGTCCTGCCACCTTCCCAGACAAGTTTGTAGCAGACGCGGGAGAGGGCCTTCTCGGTGGTGGCTCCCAGCCTTCAGAACTCCCTCCCTAGAGAAGCCAGACTAGCTCCCTCCTTGACCTTCAACTGGCAGCCACAGACTGTTTCATTCCAACAGGCCTTTGGGAACTGACTGGGGTTTTTTTTAAGGAAAGGGCTTTTAAATAGTGCTGTGCTGCTTTTAACTGTATTTTAATAGATGGTTTGTGATAAGGTTTTAATACCACTGGAGTCTAATTACTTTAAAATGATCTTTGATATAATCTACGCTTTCTCTGTTTCATCTGTGTTTTAATTTTTGTAAGCCGCCTTGAGTCCCAGTCTTGGGAAAAGGTGGGATAGAAATAAATACCGTATTTTTCGCCCTATAGGACGCACTTTTTCTCCTCCAAAAATGAAGGGGAAATCTGGGTGCGTCCTATGGGGTGAATGCAGGCTTTCGCTGAAGCTTGGAAAGCGAGAGGGGTCGGTGCGCATCGACCCCTCTCGCTCTCCAGGCTTCAGGAAGACATCAGCAGCCTAGGCAGCCCTGCGGGAGTTCCCGCAGGGCTGTCTAGGCTGCAGATAGCAGCCTGCTTCCTGGAGCGCCGGGCGCCCTGAAAGCAGAGTGCCCGGCGCTTCGGGAACACATCTGCAGCGTGGGGAGCCCTGCGGGAGGCCCCCGCAGGGCTCCCCATGCTGCGGATAGCAGCCTGCTGCCCGGCGGGCGGGGCACCCTGAAGCAGAGCGCCCCACGCGCCGGGCAGACATCCGCAGCGTGGGGAGCCCTGCAGGAGTTCCCCGCAGGGCTCCCCACTCTGCGGATAGCAGCCTGCTGCCCGGCAGGCGGGGTGCCCTGAAGCAGAGCGCCCCCCGCGCCGGGCAGACATGGGCCAGCCCCACAAGCTCGGGGGACAGCAGGGAGGCGCAGTGCCGCCATCCCGCTGTTCCTCAACCTGGTTCGGTTTCCCCGACCTGCTTTTGGGGGGGGAAATAAATTTTTTTCCTTTATTTCCCCCCCAAAAAACTAGGTGCGTCCTATGGGACGGAGCGTCCTATGGGACGAAAAATACGGTATAATAATTGTAAACGACTTTAGAAGATGATTTCACAAATTCATGGAGGAGAGGGCTATCTAAGGCTACTAACCACGATGGCTATGCTTCTGCAGCCACAATCAGAGGCTATGTTTCTGAATACCAGAAAGCACCCCAAAAAGTGCAAGTAGATAAATAGGTACCGCTTCGGTGGGAAGCAGGCTCTGTATTCTTAATCTGGATCCCTGCAATGGACCAAAGCATTTTACAGGGTAAAGGTCTCCAAAAATCCCATGCTGTACTGGATCAATCAGTGTTGGTTATCAGTGCCAAAGGAGTGTGTGAAAAGGGCCTCTGCTGTTGCTGCCGCACCTTCGATGGGAATTTGGGGGCCGCCTCCAGGGCCGACTGATAAAATTTCTCCAGCTGGCCCCATCCTGTCCATCCACGGTCAGCGTCAACATTCCTGGCTGCTTCAGGGCCCATAAAAGCCACAGGGCATTAACATGTGAGCGGCCCAAACAGCTGACTCGCTGCTGCGCCACGAGAGCTGGGATGCGGGCCTGCGGCAGTGCTGCAAAGCCATGCAAGCGCAGCCGCAGCAGCCGCAGCAGCAGATCAGGCAGGAAGTCCAGGAAGCAAAAAGACCCCGCTCCCTGCTCACCACAGGTGCAAACAGACAGTCAAGTCCTTGCATAGGAGCACAGAAAGCTACCTTGTATTATTATTATTATCATCATTATTATCATTATTATATTTGATATCCCACCTTTTTCCCCGACAAAGACTCAAGGTAGCTTACATATCCAATAGGTAAAGGTAAAGGGACCCCTGATCATTAGGTCCAGTCGTGGCCGACTCTGGGGTTGCGGCGCTCATCTTGCTTTATTGGCCGAGGGAGCCGGCGTACAGCTTCCGGGTCATGTGGCCAGCAGGACTAAGCCGCTTCTGGTGAACCAGAGCAGCGCACGGAAACGCCGTTTACCTTCCCGCCAGAGCGGTACCTATTTATCTACTTGCACTTTGACGTGCTTTCAAACTGCTAGGTTGGCAGGAGCAGGGACCGAGCAACGGGAGCTCACCCCGTCGCGGGGATTCGAACCGCCGACCTTCTGATCGGCAAGTGCTAGGCTCTGTGGTTTAACCCACAGTGCCACCCATGTCCCTACATATCCAATAGAAACAGCTAAAAACATATGGGGGAAGAAGCAATAATTTCAAAAACAATTAAACATCAAGAGGATTTTCCGTGTATAAGACGAGGTAATTTTATTAAGAAATTATGCTAAAAATTGGGGGTCATCTTATACACGGATAGTGGAAGGTGGGATGGGCGATTGCTGGCTGCCGCAAGCAGGAGATTGTCAGCAGCATTTTTGCAGGTGATTGGTGGGTGCAGCAAGGTCCGCTGGCTATTGGGTGCTGTGGCAGTTGGGTGGGCGATTGGTTTTGGCGAGCGTGCAGGCGATTGGTGGCTTCCTCAATGTGCGTGCAATTGGCTGTTCGGCCCTGCAGGTGAGCGATTTTCGGCAACAACCCCCCCAAAAAAAGCTCAGCAACTGTGGGCAATCTCCCCCCCCCCATTCTCTCAATCAGGGGTCCCAAAAAGAGGGGCGTCTTATACACAGGGACATGTTACACAAGGAAAAATACGGTACATATAAGATCTAGTAAAACGTACAGATCGTTCCAATGAAAAACTGCCTGTTGTCCTTAAAAACAGCCAGTTTTCCAAAGCCTGCTGGAACTTCTACTACTATTCTTATTCTTATTCTTATTATCTACCACCCTTCATCAAAATATCTCAGGATAGTTCACAACATAAAATCTGGGGCAAAGTCCCTCCTGCACACAGAACCGCTCTTAGATGGGCTTTGCATTTTACAGCACTGAGGACCACAGAGTGGGAATTCCTCAATTGCTGCCACGCTAGCCTTTCCAAAGACCTGGAAATACCAGATGGAAGACTTCACCTGCAGGAGGAAGGACAGCAAGGGGGGAGCTGGTCTAGCTTCTCTAGGGAGGGAGCCACCACCGAGAAGGCCCTCTCCCATGTCCCCACCAAGCTGAGTGAAACCCCTGGTCCACCTAGCTTCCTCTGTACTGCCAACACTGGCTGGCAGTTGTTCTGCAGGGTTTTGGACACAAGTCTCTCCCAGTCGTACGTGGAGATTTCTGCACTTCAAGCAGGGTAAAGGTAAAGGGACCCCTGACCATTAGGTCCGGTTGTGGCCGACTCTGGGGTTGCGGCGCTCATCTCACTTTATTGGCCGAGGGAGCCGGTGTACAGCTTCCGGGTCATGTGGCCAGCATAACTAAGCCGCTTCTGGCGAACCAGAGCAGCGCACGGAAACGCCGTTTACCTTCCCGATTAAGCAGTACCTATTTATCTACTTGCACTTTGACAGCGCTCATCTCACTTTATTGGCCAAGGGAGCTGGTGTACAGCTTCCAGGTCATGTGGCCAGCATGACTAAGCCGCTTCTAGCGAACCAGAGCAGCACACGGAAACGCCGTTTACCTTCCCGCCAGAGCGTGCTCTCGAACTTCTATGTTGGCAGGAGCAGGGACCGAGCAACGGGAGCTCACCCCGTCGCGGGGATTCGAACAGCTGACCTTCTGATCGGCAAGTCCTAGGTTCTGTAGTTTAACCCACAGTGCCACCCGCGTCCCCTTCGAGCAGGGACTCTTCCCCAAATCTATAACCCTTCTCCTTAGCCTGCTGTGGGGCTAAAGTCGCCAGAGTCCTCCTCAAACCTTCAGGGTCCACGACTTCCGTCCTCCAAGCTTCTAACAAGATGCTAACAGGGTTTATTGTCCTGTCCCAGAACAGGCACTCAAGTGAAGTGACCTGCTGTGATGCTTTGGGGGAGGCGAGGAAACACCTCTCCCCAGAGCCTCTTCTCCCTCGCAGCCATAAATCCAGCAGCCAAAGCATCCGCCTCCCTCCCGACAACAAGCTTCTAGGGTTTCCTTCCTGTGTGATCACAGCATATGTTACCTTCCTCTTTCCCCCCCTCACCCCTCTCCAAGGGCATGACTGACGGGGTGCAGCTGGGGGCTCCCCTGTGTGATGCCAAAAAAAAAAAAAAGCAACCACGCTCGGTTTTTATCCCTTGGAGGGCAGGATGGTAAGCGCAGGAAAACTTGCAGAGAAGGCTGGGCAAAAAATGGTTGGCCGGGTGGGGAAATGGGGCGATCGGGCACGGGAAAAGCGTCTTGCCATTTCAGGCTAACTGAATAGTTCGGGAAAGCAAAATGATTGAGGGGGTGGAGAGAGTCCCCTAGCAGGGAAAGTAGCAGCGGTGGGAGGCTTTTCAGCTTAGAGAAAGGGCAAGGAAGGGGAGACATGATAGATCAGGGGTCAGAAAGCTTTTTCAGCCGGCGGCCGGTCCACTGTCCTACAAACCTTGTGGGGGGCCGGATTATATTTTGGAAAAAAAATATGAACGAATTCCTCTGCCCCAGAAATAACCCAGAGATGCATTTTAAATAAAAGCACACATTCTACTCATGTAGAATTACTCAAGGCAATAAACAACTATTTTACTTTTAAAAGACAACTGAAGGCGGCCCTGTTTAGGGAAGTTTTTAATGTCTGCCGCTGTATTGTTTTTAATATTCGGTTGGACCCACCCAGAGTGGCTGGGGAAACCCAGCCAGATGGGAGGTGTATAAATAATAAATTATTATTATTATTATTATTATTATTATTATTATTATTATTATTATTATTATTTAAAAACACGATGATTCCCGGACCATCCATGGCCCAGATTGAGAAGGCGATTTGGCCGCATCTGGCCCCCGGGCCTTAGGTTCCCTACCCCTGTGATAGATGTTTCCAAAATTATGCCTCAATTAAAAGAGTTGTGGGGAAAGGAGACAACAGGCCAGACAGATAGTCAAAACAGGGGGGAAGGGGAAAAGGGGAGAATTGCATGTTGAAAATGTTGTCTAGACGAATAAAAGAAAATGTTATAAATTAGTTTGGAGATGGTATATAACAGGGGTGTCCAACTTTCAAGACACTGGGATCTACTTCTAGGTAGGTCCTGCGACTAGGTAGATCCTGTGATAGACATGTAGATCGCGATTGACCTGTTGGGCACCCCTGGTATATAACACCAGTCAAATGGAATCGAATAAACAAGGGATATTCGGTGTTATGTTGGAGGGGGTGCCAGGAAACCGGGAATTATGTTCACATATGGTGGGGGTGATGTATTTCCCAGTAGTGATGTATGGAAGTGAGAGCTGGACCATAAAGAAGGCTGATCGCCGAAGAATTGATGCTTTTGAATTATGGTGCTGGAGGAGACTCTGGAGAGTCCCATGGACTGCAAGAAGATCAAACCTATCCATTCTGAAGGAAATCAGCCCTGAGTGCTCACTGGAAGGACAGATCCTGAAGCTGAGGCTCCCAGACTTTGGCCACCTCATTGGAATAGAAGACTCCCTGGAAAAGACCCTGATGTTGGGAAAGTTGGAGGGCACAAGGAGAAGGGGACGACGGAGGACGAGATGGTGGGACAGTGTTCTCGAAGCTACCAGCATGAGTTTGACCAAACTGTGGGAGGGAGTGGAAGACAGAAGTGCCTGGCGTGCTCTGGTCCAGGGGGTCACGAAGAGTCGGACATGACTAAATGACTAAAGAACAACAACATGGTGGGGGTGTAAATATGTACATTTTTTCTGGCAAAGGGTGTTTAAGGAGATAGCAGAAACCACGGGGTTAAAGCTGACCAAAAGTCCAGAGGTATCCTTATTATCGATTTACGACGGGGTGGAAGGTTCGCAGGCTTTGAAGGACTTGCTCACAAATTGATTGACAGCCGCACAAATTATGATAGCTAGAAAGTGGAAGGGGCAAGCAGAGTATAAAATGAAAGAGTGGTATGAAGAGGTGTGGGATATAAGCTATTAATGATAAATTAACACATGCCATTAAGGTAAGACGGGGAATATGCAGGAGAAATGATTTTGAGGAGATGTTTGTAGAATTTGTACTGTTCAAACGAAAAGGGGTCAAACCATCACAAGAGGTGTTGAAATTTTGGGAGGTTGGATGGTTACAATGGAATGGTCTTGATGGTGGGGTGCACGTTTTTATTCTTATTTATTTGTGATTATCACTTTGCCAAAATAAAATGGGGGAAAATGGAAAAAGTATGCCTGGCATGGAGAAAATGGATGTAGAAACGTTGGGCTTTCCCCCCAAAACTCATGGAAACCCCATTAAAACTGAATGTTGGAGTACAGTGGATGCTCGGGTTGCGAACGTGATCCGTGCGGGATGCACGTTCGCAACCCGCAGTGTTCGCAACCCGCGTCTGCGCACGTGCGGGTTGCAATTCGGCACTTCTGCGCATGCACAAAGCGTGATTTAGCGCTTCTGCGCATGCGTGACCACCGAAACCTGGAAGTAACCCGTTCCGGTACTTCTGGGCTTCGGCACGTCCGCAACCCGAAAAAATGCAATCTGAAGCATCTGTAACCCGAGGTATGACTGTATTCGAGAAAGATAAAAGAAAGGACTTCTTCACACAACACAGGGTTAAACTAGGACACTCCCTCCCCCAGGAGGCAGGGATGGTTTTAAAAGAGGTTTGGACATATTCAGGGAAGAAGAGACTGTTACCAGCCAGGATGGCTAGGTCCTCTCTGTCTCCAAACTCGGAGGCAGAAATACTTCTGAATGCCCGTTTCTGGAAACCATAAGAAGGGAGAGTCGCTCTTGCCGGCCACGGTGAGAGCAGGATTGCTGGACCAGAAGCGCCCCTGGCCTGATCCTGCAGGCTCTGCTTCTGTTCTAACTTGCATGCATCCAGTAAAACGTTTAAATCACAGCCTTAGCATCATGCAAACAGGGGCAATTTCCTTATCACAAAAGTCAAATGGCAGAGGGAGGAGCGGGTTTGTTGCGCAAGAGCACTAAATCCACTTTAATTGTGCAAGCCGAGTTTGTCTGGTGTGCAGCTGAATCCCACTTGCAACAGATGCAGCCCAGCAGTGCCCCTCTGGGTCTGCAGCTTTTCTTCTCTGTTTTAAGTTTTCATCTGTAAATAAGCACACACACAGGGACGCGGGTGGCTCTGTGGGTTAAACCACCAAGCCTCTTGGGCTTGCCGATCAGAAGGTTAGCAGTTCGAATCCCCGCGACGGGGTGAGCTCCCATTGCTCGGTCCCTGCTCCTGCCCACTTAGCAGTTCAAAAGCACGTCAAAGTGCAAGTAGATAAATAGGTACCTCTCCAGTGGGAAGGTAAATGGTGTTTCCGTGCGCTGCTCTGGTTCGCCAGAAGCGGCTTAGTCATGCTGGCCGCATGACCCAGAAGCTGTATGCCGGCTCCCTCGGCCAATAAAGCGAGATGAGCGCCACAACCCCAGAGTCAGTCATGACTGGACCTAATGGTCAGGGTCCCTTTACCTTTAAGTACACACACACACACACACACACACACACACACACACACACACACAACTCCAGTGATTTCCTGCACAACTTTCATCAACTTTCCTCCATGAAAACGGACCCGCAGCAATGAAGCCGTGCTTCCTCGATGTGGTCTAGAAGCATGCCCAGCCATGATTTGAAAACAGTCAACTTCAAAACGCATTCTTCTTTCCAAGCAGGACTTTCTTTGCAGAGTTCAATGTCCCAAGTTGAAATCTGCCCTTGTCTACCATACCGAAATGGAATTTAAGGAGAGAATAGGCCCATTAGATTCGATGTTCTTCAATCCAAACCCCAGCTAAAGGCAGCCTGTGCCTTTTCATCAGAGCAGATAGGATTAGCAGGTCAATTGCCAAACCCAAAGCACAATCTCTTACTCAAGAACTCAGCCTCCCTAAATTCAATGGGACTTCATCCCAGGTATGCAAACCAAATATACCGAAAACTGGTCTGCATGAATGTAGCCAGAAAGGCCCAATCAGGATCAGAACCACACCATACAAAGTAAACCCAAAGAGTTTGCACTGAATTGTATTATTTACTTGATGAATTTAATTAATACTACATTTTTATATATCATTATAGATATATTACCAAAGGAAATAAATATATATATCAGACCATTGTTTATGTACGCAATTACGGCAGCCAGAATAATAGTGGCAAGAAATTGGAAGAATGAAATCTTAACCAACGATTACAGAGTGGAAAATTCTTATGATAGAATACCTGCAGCTAGCAAAATTGACTGGAAAAATTAGAGGAGTGTCAAACCGGAAGGTATATAGGGAATGGAAAATATTTAAAGAATACTTAAAAACGTACTGCATGAGCAATAAGATACTTGCAGAAATAGAGTGATACTGGTAACCATGGATTACATAAAATGTAATAGTGGATTTTATATATATATATATATATATATATATATATATATATATACACACACACACACACACACACACACACACACACAAAACAAAATAATATGAATCTGTGCAAGGAATACAGATAATATACCGTAAGTAGTATAATGAGAATTATTGGAAGTTATATATTTTAATCTGTCATGCAAGTGTAATATATTGTATTTGTTTATGTTTTGTTTCTTTATCTTTTCTTATTTCATCGTTTCTATTCATTTGTATCGTTTTCTGTTTTATATGTTATGAAACTCGTTTATATTTGTCCATGTGAAAATTAATAAAGATTTTCTTTTTTAAAAAAGGAATCATAGAATTGTAAAGTTGTAAAGGACCCTGATGATCTAGCCCAACCCCCTGCAATGAAGGAAAATGCCGTCGCATACGGGGAATCGAACCCACAACCGTGGGACTTATCAGCACCATGCTCTAACCAACTGAACTATCCACCTGTCGTTAGTCATTACAATTAGCAGTTGTCGCGTTTGTTCGTTTTTAACGCTACTGTTGTTGTATTCTGAGCCACTTTGAGCTGAACGGTTGTTGTTGGAAAAGCAGGATGCAAAGATTAAATAAAGATTTTTTTAAATCACCTTTCCGAAAAGCCGGTTTTTCTCCCAGGAGAGTCTTCTAGTGGTATCAACAGAAATGTCTCTCCTGTGGCAAAAAGCAGTTTTATGGTGGAAGGAGCTATTTTTAACAAGACAGTGACATGGAGAAGGAAAGGAGGTCTTCATTCTTCCTCTGCCCTTTCCACAAAGCTGGTCACTTAACTGTCTCTCTCAGCTGCTATTTGGTTTTTTGAAAAGCTTAAATGTTTTCTGCATTCCATGCCATAAAATCAAGTTTGGCCCTAAGCAAAAAAATGGATTACAGGGCAGGCAGACGTCCGAGACACACTAAGTGCGCACCAATTGCAAAAAGTAGACTTTAACTACCAGGATGGTTCCTCGCCCTGCTGGAATTTCCAGCAGCACATGCTCAGTTCCCATAGAAGCGACAGACTTTTTTGTGGTGGGGTGAGATGGGATCTACATAAATCTAGTGACTGCCACCTAACAAATTATGCTAGTAGAACTACAAGAAGTTTTGTAAGGAGGAATATATGAAATATTGCAAAGAAGATAAGGAAGAGAGATATTAAATAGCAGATATGGAACAGGTCCTACAATGATACTTAAAAGTAATAGTGAAAGTAAGAAATGTAAACTAAGTGGAAAAGATTGGAAAATTTTCAGGTGTGATTGACGGAAGTGAAAAAAATTGTATAAGATATAAAAGTATGTTGTATAATTGTTGAAAATGATATGTTAAAAAACATATATATAACATATATATATATATATATATATATGCAGGTTTTGGTGTCTTCGGGTGTCTTCCTGTGTAAGAGTTGGGGTGTCTAGGCGACGTTTCGACGAGGTCTCACTCGTCATCTTCAGGCTGGTGCTTTCGGCTTCTTGTTACTGGAACAGAGCAGGATCTCAGTGTTTGAGTTCCTATAAATACTGTTGAGGGGGTGTGGTGTATAGCCTCCAACGTTCTGGGCAGAGAGGAAGTTCCCAGGTTAGTGTGCCTTCCTCTCTGCCCAGAACGTTGGAGGCTATACACCACACCCCCTCAACAGTATTTATAGGAACTCAAACACTGAGATCCTGCTCTGTTCCAGTAACAAGAAGCCGAAAGCACCAGCCTGAAGATGACGAGTGAGACCTCGTCGAAACGTCGCCTAGACACCCCAACTCTTACACGGGAAGACACCCGAAGACACCAAAACCTGCATTCCTGTACCCGTGAAAATCTACGAAAGCAAATATATATATATATATATATATATATATATATATATATATATATATATATATATATATATATATATATAAAAATGTAACACAGATGACTTTTTCAAGAGGACTAGTAGATTGAGAACAATTTGGGAGTCCCACAGCAGCCCAAAGGGACTTGAAAGGGAGGTGGACCAGGGTAGATAAAAATTAATGATTAAAATAAATAAATCGGATTTTTAAAAATTTAAATCAGTTTTTTTAAATTGGATTTTTCAAATAAAATGCTTTTGGAGGGGGGGGGGATTCTAAAGATAAGTTTTCTATTTAAGTTACATTATATGCCATCAGAAAATAAGGATTTGTTTAAGTTTTTCATGAGTGCTAAAACTCAGTCTAAGGTTTTGTTTTTAATTGTTTAACCACATCGGTTAACAAATATGGATACATATGCTATAATGTTACTGTTTTAGTTAAACAAATTGTTTAAATTGTTATTAAGGAAATTGTTATTTTTCTCCTTCCAATAAAGTACAGTGGACGGTTGGGTTGCGAATGTGTTCCATGTGGGAAGCGCATTCGCAACCCACAACGTTCGCAACCCGCAGCGCCGCATCTGCACACGCGCAGGTCGCAATTTGGCGCATGCGCAAGCGCCGAAACCAGGAAGTAACCCGTTCCAGTACTTCTGGGTTTGGCGCAGTGCACAACCCGAAATCGCACAATCCGAAACGTCTGTAACCTGAGGTATGACTGTATAGCAGAAAAGTTGTCTGAATATAAGCAGTTAACTTATTAAACCTCACAATAATTTCATAATTATCGGTCTATGTACCTCTAATAGTACAAAAAAAATCAGTAATGTTTGATATAACTGTAAAAACTGCTCTGAAATTTTATTATTCCAAAGACGAAACCTTCATCTGGTTGTAAATATTAAGATTATACCAGCCAGAATGAGTTTGTCTGTTCAGAAATAATAATGGTTTAAATCAAGTCTTACTGACTAGTGATTTAAATCGTGATTTAAATCTGTGGGCAGTCCCAAATAATAGCATCCTCCGTCCCAAAAAAGAGTGGGGAGAGTGATGATTAAGAGGTGCCAAGACTCTTCTTCAGAGTCAGACAGAAGCTACTCCAGTCAATCCAATTTCTATACTTATTATTTGAGAAGCAATTTCTCCATCAAGGAAGAAGACTGTGGTTCAAAAAGCACCGGGAAGCAATTATTATTTCTTCTTTATTATTATTATTATTGGTTTTCACCTATTACATTACAATGCAGATGTACCAAAGCCAACACAATTTCCTCCCCATCCCCTCATACATTTACATTTATATTTCCTCAATCCATCGTATTATTTTCTCCTTCCTCCCACTTCCCTCCGCCCCACTCGATTTCCTCCACATTATACAATTTACAATAATCTTTGCATTCTACAATCTTTTCAAATCATCTGTCTAGTCTTATTATCTTCCCTTACTAATTTTTCTTCCATCCAGTACTTCACATTTTAATCTAGACATATTAGCGTATCTTTTTTTGAGCAATATTTTGCCATAATTCATCAAAACATTTCCACTCCTTTTTCAATTTTTTATTCGTCTGGTTTCTTATTACAGCAGTTAATTTTGCCAAAATTAAATATTCAGTTAGTTTACAAGTCCATTCCTCCTTTGTGGGTATAGTTTGTGACTTCCACCTGGCAGCAATCACTATTCTAGCAGCTGTACTTGCATATAGAAAAATATCTCTTCATCTATCAATCCAAGGAGACATGTCTCTGGTTTCTTTGTTATTGATATTTTCAACATTTCTTTAGTTCTTCATGTACTACTATCCAAAATTTCTTAATTTCCTCAAACCTCCACCACATATGTATTGTTGTTCCTATTTCTCCACCACATTTCCGGGAAGCAATTATTAGTAGCATAATCGTGCCATCCCTGTTGTCCTCCTCCGGTACTTTTGCATGGCTATTGAACCCCATTTTTTTGCCCCTCTAAGGGTCGTACCTGGAAAGGCACTTTGCACATGTTCAGAGGCATCTGCTGTCACCGCCCTGCATATTCTAGGGCAGTGTTGGCCAAACTTGGCCCTCCAGCCGTTTTTGGACTACAACTCCCATCATTCCTAGCTAACAGGCCCAGTAGTCATGGATGATGGGAACTGTAGTCCCAAAACAGCTGGAGGACCAAGTTTGGCCAACACTGTCCTAGGGCAAAGGGGTTGCGACTGAAATTAAGCCCCAAGGAGTTGGAAAGAGAGGCTCTCTGGCAGCCGATCCATTGCATCCTCTTTGGCTCAAGAGTTGCTGGAGAGGAAATTCAATGGCCAGAATTAGAGGTGTGGATCCTCTAAGCCACCACTTCACGGCTGCTTTTATATTAACTGCTCCCCCCACCAAAAAAAACCCCTTACCCACCCCAATCCCCCATCTGGACAACAGTCAAGAGACACACACACCCTCCTTATTATCAGCAGAAAAACCAGGCCTTTCATAATTAAAGCAAGTATAGTGGTACCTTGGGTTACATACGCTTCAGGTTACAGACTCCGCTAACCCAGAAATAGTGCTTCAGGTTAAGAACTTTGCTCCAGGATAAGAACAGAAATTGTGCTCTGGCAGCACAACGGCAGCAGGAGGCCCCCTTAGCTAAAGTGGTGCTTCAGGTTAAGAACAGTTTCAGGTTAAGTACGGATCTCTGGAACGAATTAAGTACTTAACCCGAGGTACCACTGTACAGTCATACCTCGGGTTACAGCTGCTTCAGGTTGCGTTTTTTCGGGTTACGCATCTGCTGAAACTCGGAAGTACCTGAACATGCCGAGAAGCGCTAAATTGTGCTTTGTGCATGCACCAAAGTGCCGAATCGCAACACACGCGTGCGTACACGCACTGCTGCGGGTTGCGAACGTGCATCCCACACCGATCACATTTGCAACCCGAGCGTCCACTGTACTGTATTGGGGGGGGGGGGGAGAGATAGTCAGGAATCCACACACCCCAGCTTAGTTCTTGCAAGGCATTCAATTAATTCAAAGTGTTGGTGCTGACCTTGAAAGCCCAAAATGGCCTCGGCCCAGTAGACCTGAAGGAGCGTCTCCACCCCCATCGTTCACCCGGACACTGAGGTCCAGATCCGAGGGCCTTCTGGCAGTTCCCTCGCTGCGAGAAGCCAAATTACAGGGAACCAGACAGAGAGCCTTCTTGGTGGTGGCACCCGCCCTGTGGTACGCCCTCCCACCAGATGTCAAAGAGAACAACAACTACTCGGCATTCAGAAGACATCTGAAGGCAGCTCTGTTTAGGGAAGCTTTTAATGTACGACATTTTAGTGTATTTTTGGTCTTTGTTGGCAGCCACCCAGAGTGGCTGGGGAAACAACAGCCAGAATGGCGGTGTACAAATAAATTATTATTATTATTATTATTATTATTATTATTATTATTATTATTAATGAAGGGCAGCTGTGAGGGCAGAGCAAGACAGCTCCTGCTTCCATCAAACCTTTCCCTTCCCACATCACCTTCCCCCAATTTCCTGCTTGGGGGGGATGAAAGGGGGGCTCAGCTGAGGTCCCTGGCTTTCTGGGGGAGGGGTGAAATGGGGGGAAGGCTCTCTCACAAGCCTAGGCCATCCATCCCCTTGCACAGGGCTAGTTTCCCTAATTCATTCTCTCTGTCTCTCAGTTTTACCATCCATGAAATGGGTAGAATGCAATTCCCTGGGCAGAATATCGTTGCGGGGAAGTTTATGGCCCAGTTCTCACAAACAGCGAGTGGCTGAACCCGCACCTGGACTGAACACCCCTAATAATAATAATAATCATAATAACATATTATATTTATGTCTCTACTTTATAATATAATAATATATTATAAAGCAGAGGCATCACCTTGCTGACAAAGGTCCGTATAGTTAAAGCTATGGTTTCCCCAGTAGTGATGTATGGAAGTGAGAGCTGAACCATAAAGAAGGCTGGTCGCCAAAGAATAGATGCTTTTGAATTCTGGTGCTGGAGGAGACTCTTGAGAGTCCCATGGACTGCAAGAAGATCCAACCTCTCCATTCTGAAGGAAATCGGCCCTGAGTGTTCACTGGAAGGACAGATCCTGAAGCTGAGGCTCCAATACTTTATCCACCTCATGAGAAGAGAAGACTCCCTGGAAAAGACCCTGATGTTGGGAAAGATGGAGGGCACAAGGAGAAGGGGACGACAGAGGACAAGATGGTGGGACAGTGTTCTCGAAGTGACCAGCATGAGTTTGACCAAACTGCGGGAGGCAGTGGAAGACAGGAGTGCCTGGCGTGCTCTGGTCCAGGGGGTCACAAAGAGGAGGACACGACTAAATGACTAAACAACAACAACAACAACACTTATTTCTACCCCACCCATCTGGCCGGGTTTCCCCAGCCACTCTGGGTGGCTTCCAACAGAAGGTTAAAACATTCAGATTGCGAGAAGCCAAATTACAGGGAACCAGACAGAGAGCCTTCTTGGTGGTGGCACCCGCCCTGTGGTACGCCCTCCCACCAGATGTCAAAGAGAACAACAACTACTCGGCATTCAGAAGACATCTGAAGGCAGCTCTGTTTAGGGAAGCTTTTAATGTACGACATTTTAGTGTATTTTTGGTCTTTGTTGGCAGCCACCCAGAGTGGCTGGGGAAACAACAGCCAGAATGGCGGTGTACAAATAAATTATTATTATTATTATTATTATTATTATTATTATTATTATTATTATTATTAATGAAGGGCAGCTGTGAGGGCAGAGCAAGACAGCTCCTGCTTCCATCAAACCTTTCCCTTCCCACATCACCTTCCCCCAATTTCCTGCTTGGGGGGGATGAAAGGGGGGCTCAGCTGAGGTCCCTGGCTTTCTGGGGGAGGGGTGAAATGGGGGGAAGGCTCTCTCACAAGCCTAGGCCATCCATCCCCTTGCACAGGGCTAGTTTCCCTAATTCATTCTCTCTGTCTCTCAGTTTTACCATCCATGAAATGGGTAGAATGCAATTCCCTGGGCAGAATATCGTTGCGGGGAAGTTTATGGCCCAGTTCTCACAAACAGCGAGTGGCTGAACCCGCACCTGGACTGAACACCCCTAATAATAATAATAATCATAATAACATATTATATTTATGTCTCTACTTTATAATATAATAATATATTATAAAGCAGAGGCATCACCTTGCTGACAAAGGTCCGTATAGTTAAAGCTATGGTTTCCCCAGTAGTGATGTATGGAAGTGAGAGCTGGACCATAAAGAAGGCTGATCGCCAAAGAATAGATGCTTTTGAATTCTGGTGCTGGAGGAGACTCTTGAGAGTCCCATGGACTGCAAGAAGATCAAACCTCTCCATTCTGAAGGAAATCGGCCCTGAGTGCTCACTGGAAGGACAGATCATGAAGCTGAGGCTCCAAGACTTTGGCCACCTCATGAGAAGAGAAGACTCCCTGGAAAAGACCCTGATGTTGGGAAAGATGGAGGGCACAAGGAGAAGGGGATGACAGAGGACGAGATGGTTGGGCAGTGTTCTTGAAGCTAGCAGCATGAGTTTGACCAAACTGCGGGAGGCAGTGGAAGAGAGGAGTGCCTGGCGTGCTCTGGTCCAGGGGGTCACAAAGAGGAGGACACGACTAAATGACTAAACAACAACAACAACAACAACAACAACAACAACAACAACACTTATTTCTACCCCACCCATCTGGCCGGGTTTCCCCAGCCACTCTGGGTGGCTTCCAACAGAAGGTTAAAACATTCAGATTGCGCCTGGGGAGCGGGGGAACACAAAATTAAAGAAAAATTTCCAGTACATTTAGAACAAAACAAGAAACTTGTCAGTCAGGTAGAAGGGTTGTTGCCTTCTGGTGTGGCCTGGTAATTTCTTTTGAACATGAAGGAGCCTTTAGGTCAACTGATGCACCTTTCAGAACGACTTGTTTATTCATTACATTAATATCCACCTTTCCTCCACAGAGCTCCAGGTGCCATAACATGGTTTGGAATCGATGGCAGAGAAACTGCTTTTCTTATCTGTCTATTAAAAGGTTCTTTTTTAAAATTCTATTTGTTACTTTTCAACAACCATCTCGTTTGCGTTTCTAGCTTCTTGCATCTTATCTGTGTTGTTTTAATCACGTCAGAGGGGTTCTGGCCAGGGGACCTTGTCATTATAGGTGCTAAAAATCGTTCTCTTGCTTCATTATATAAGGGGCAGCGCCAGATATAATGCATAAGGTCCTCTACTTCAGGACATCCCCTAATAGAATAGAATAGATTCTTTATTGTCATTACACAAGTGCAACATTGTACAAAGTGCAACGAAATTGGATGCCATCCCTTAAAACATCAAAAGCAAAACAACAACAACAACCAAACAAACCACATTCCAGCCACACCCACACCACACCCATCAAACTCCCAGGTCACACTATCGAGTTACAGCATTCAAAAAGGCCACAGCTCTTGGATAGAAACTGTTTTTCAGTCTATTTGTCTTTGACTTGATGTTTCTATATCTCCTGCCAGAAGGCAGTAGTGCAAACAGACCGTGTCCCGGGTGAGATGAATCCTGCAGGATGTTATTTGCCTTCCTAAGACAACGGGAACCGTACAGTTCTTCCAAAGATGGGAGAGGATGACCAATAATCCTTTGGGCTGTGGTTATGACCTTCTGGAGCACCTTCCTCTCCCTAGCTGTACAACCGGAGAACCAAGCACAAATACAGTATGTAAGAATGCTCTCTATGGAGCCTCGGTAGAAGCACACCAGCAGTCTCTCACTCAGATTGTTCTTCTTTAAAAGTCTGAGGAAATAAATTCTCTGCTGGGCCTTCTTCACCAGAGCAGTGGTATGTGCGCTCCAAGTCATGCCCTGATCGATAGCTACTCCCAAAAACCTGAATTCCGCCACCCTCTCCACCCGTTCCCCGTTGATATACAAGGGCTGAATGTCCGCCTTTTTTTTCCTGTAATCCACCACCAATTCCTTGGTCTTAGCCGTATTAAGAGCCAGATTGTTCTCTCCACACCAAACACAGAGCCGCTCCACCTCGTCCCGATAGGCGGACTCATCCCCTCCTGAAATGAGCCCCACCACCGTAGTGTCATCAGCAAACTTGATGATTTTGTTGCTGGAATAGAAGGCTGTACAGTCATACGTATAGAGAGTGTAGAGCAGGGGACTCAACACACAACCCTGTGGTGAGCCGGTGTTAAGGCTAAGGGCTGTGGACATGTGTGACCCTACTCTAACCCTCTGAGAACGTTCTGACAAAAAATCCAAAACCCAGAGACAGGTGGAGTTGGAGAGTCCAATCGCCTCTAGCTTGGACACCAGTCTATGGGGGAGGATAGTGTTAAAAGCAGAGCTAAAATCCACAAACAGCAGCCTCACATAACTCCCCGGCTGCTCCAGATGGGACAGAGCAGCATGGAGAGTGGTATTGATGGCGTCTTCTGTGGATCTATTTGCTCTGTATGCAAACTGGTAGTTGTCAAAAGTTGATGGAAGACAGGAAATAATGTGACGGCGCACCAGTTTCTCAAAACACTTCATGATGATTGGAGTCAGTGCAACTGGTCTATAGTCATTCAAACTACTGATTGTGGATTTTTTAGGCAGAGGGACAATAGTTGACGACTTCAGGCAGGGTGGGACAATAGACTGGTGTAAGGACTTATTGAAGATCTTAGTAAAGACCCTCGCCAGCTGATCCGCACAGCCCTTCAACACCTTTCCAGTGATGCCATCAGGTCCAGCCGCCTTCCTCGGATTCGCCATCCTCAAAACCTGTCTCACCTCATGTTCCTCTACCGTGAATGCCTCTGTGTCTCCCATCTCTACAAGCAGAGCTTATTGTATTTAATCGTAACTCTGTAAAAGCTTTCCGAAGTCGCAATAATATCAGAGTTTTATTTCTATACGCGGCAACAGCGGCAAGAATTTTGATTGCTAGCTATTGGAAACAAGACAGCATCCCAACTAAAAGAGAATGGTTGGGAAAACTTTGCGAGTACCTGGAACTAGCAAAACAAATGGATATAATAAGGAGAGAATCCAAAACCATGGTTATGGAGCAATAGGAGTTCTTAAATGATTATTTACAAAACCAGGGCTCGACTATAAAAATCTGGTTGTGTTTAGAATAATCTTGTGCGTAATATAAAAAATACAAAGTGAGACATTAAGGAAATCCAGAGGGAAAATATGAAGAACAGAGGTTCTGACGAACGGATTATTAAAAACGTGTGAGGCAAACGGTGGAAGTCTTTTAAAAAACAACACCTTTTAAGGTAGATAAGGACAAGATGAAATTGTACAATTGAATATAAATATAGATGGGAAACGGCTATGTATAGTGAATACTTACCTACTTTAAAAAATTTTCACCTATGATCCTTTTCTTTTACTTATTTTTTCTTTGTTCTTTTTTTCCTTTTTCTGATATCTTATCTTTCATTTCAATCCTTTGTTGTAAATAGCATTTTATAGAGGTATAAATAACTAAATATGAAAAGAGGCAAAGTATTCTCTATTTTTTTTTTTTCTTGGTTATATGCATTTTCTTTTTCCTTTGTATTTTCTTTGGTTGTAAATATGTACCGTATTTTTTGCACCATAACACTCACTTTTTTCCTCCTAGAAAGTAAGGGGAAATGTCTGTGCGTGTTATGGAGGGAATGCCTACGGGTGGCATGCCTACAGATTTTCCTCCTCTAAAAACTACGTGCGTGTTATGGTCGGGTGCGTGTTATAGAGCGAAAAATACGGTATGTTTTCTAATTTGTACTTAATAAAAATTATTTAAAATAATAATAATATCAGAGTCTTCTCCAAGAGGAGAAAGCTTTCAGGACCATGGAGTCCCGTCCGTCCCCCCCCCCCCCGCCGCCCCAAAAAAGTTGCTGTTTTTCACACTCTTTTGGTTGCTTTTTACACTTCCTTCCCTGCCCCTCTCCCAAAGGACACCAAGGGATTTATTGTGGCTTGGAGGGGAGAGAGACATCCACGCTGACCCACCGATGAAGGGGCAGGTGCCAAGAAAAGTGAGTATGTTTTCGGAGGCTTCGTACATAAAATTAGGAAGGTGGTGGGTTGATTCTATTTGCCCAAACGTTCCTGCGCTGCTGCTTCTCCAACTCACAAATGTGGCTAGTGGTTAGAGTGCTCGGCTAGGAACTGGGAGACCAGGGTTCGAGTCCTGCATCAGCCACAGGAAGCCCGTTGGATGACCCTGGGCCACAGTCCCTCAGCCCAACCTACCTCACAAGGCTGTTGTGAAGATAAAAGAAGGAGGAAGGGGTGGCATGCATATTTGTGGTACGACAAGGTTAAAGCTCACAAAGCTTGCAAGAACCATTTTGTCAGGAAGTCAGTATTCAATTTCTGGACAAGATATAAAGATTTATTAGAAAATAAGACCCCAAGGTGGTTGTCACCAATGGAAGCTAAGGCTCAGAAAAGACTTAATATGGAGGCCAAGTGGCCAAAATATTGGGAAATAGTAGAAAAAGATGGAGACACATGGAGAATGCAGAGTTTTGAGAAATTAAAGGATAAAGTGCGAGATTGGTTACATTATGCTCAGATCAGGGAGGCCTTTAATATGGACAAAAAAAAAGGCTTCCAGGTGGAAAAATCGAAACTAGAAACAGAACTGTTAGAACCAAAAATTAAGGTACTCTCAAAAATGTATAACTTGCTGTTAAAATGGAACACTCAGGATGAAACGGTTAAATCAGCTATGATAAAATGGGCGCAAGACAATATTATGTTTGCTGACTGGGAACGGTTATGGACCACCGGTGTGAAATTCACGGCATGTAATGCCTTGAAAGAGAATATTATGAAAATGATATAGAGGTGGTACATGACCCCAGTCAAGCTTGCAAAAATATACCATTTGCCAGACAATAAGTGTTGGAAATGTAAAGAAACTGAAGGAACGTTCTTTCATCTTTGGTGGACGTGCCCAAAGGTTAAGGCTTTCTGGGAAATGATCTATAATGAACTAAAAAAGGTATTCAAATATACCTTCCTTAAGAAACCAGAGGCCTTCCTTTTGGGCATTGTCGGCCAAATGGTGCCAAAGAAGGACCGAACTTTCTTTATGTATGCGACAACAGCAGCAAGAATACTTATTGCAAAGCACTGGAAGACTCAAGATTTGCCCACTCTGGAAGAATGGCAGATGCAACTGATAGACTACATGGAACTGGCAGAAATGACTGGCCGAATCCGAGACCTGGGAGAAGAGATAGTGGAAGAGGACTGGAAGAAATTTAAGGTTTATTTGCAAAAGTATTGTAAACTGTATGAATGTTAGAATGATGCAGGATACAAAGATAACGTGGCATTAGTGATAAATTTGAAAGGAGTATGTAAAAATTGGTTTATAAGAACAAAGGTGAGATTCGAACATTATTATGTTAAGCTCAAATAACTGATAAGAAAAAGTAAAAATTGGAGACGTAATAGCTGAAGTGTATAATTTTAAAATAAGATTTGAAAGAAGGTGAAGTATTGCTGAATAAGATTTTGTAAACAGGAACACAGAAAAGGGAGATGCGAGGGAGTCATGAAAGAGGGCTAGGGAAATAATATTTAAGAAACTAAATCATTTTCTTTTTTATGTCTTTTTATGTCTTTTTTGCTTGGTTTTTTTTGTATGCTCTGTATTTTTTGGGGTTTTTTTGTTTTTGGTTTATGGTGTTTTTCTTGTTTTGGATTGTGAATGGGAAGTTTGTTGTATTGTTTAAAACCCTCAATTAATATTTTATTAAATAAAAAAAAAAGAAGGAGGAAGGGAAGGACGTTATGGGCGATGCATGACAACCGTTTTGCATTTGCAAGAACTCAAGACTCTGGAACTCCCTGCCACTTGAGATCAGGCAGGCGCCTTCACTGCTCTCCTTTTGTTGTTGTTTAGCCATTTAGTCGTGTCCGACTCTTCGTGACCCCCTGGACCAGAGCACACCAGGCCCTCCTGTCTTCCACTGCCTCCCGCAGTTTGGTCAAACTCATGCTGGTAGCTTCGAGAACACTGTCCCACCATCTCGTCCTCTGTCGTCCCCTTCTCCTTGTGCCCTCAATCTTTCCCAACATCAGGGTCTTTTCCAGGGAGTCTTCTCTTCTCATGAGATGGCCAAAGTTTTGGAGCCTCAGCTTCACAATCTGTCCTTCCAGTGAGCACTCAGGGCTGATTTCCTTCAGAATGGAGAGGTTTGATCTTCTTGCAGTCCATGGGACTCTCAAGAGTCTCCTCCAGCACCATAATTCAAAAGCATCCATTCTTTGGCGATCAGCCTTCTTTATGGTCCAGCTCTCACTTCCATCCATCCCTACTGGGAGAACCATAGCTTTAACTATACGGACCTTTGTTGGCAAGGTGATGTCTCTGCTTTTTAAGATGCTGTCTAGGTTTGTCATCGCTTTTCTCCCAAGAAGCAGGCGTCTTTTAATTTCGTGACTGCTGTCACCATCTGCAGTGATCATGGAGCCCAAGAAAGTAAAATCTCTCACTGCCTCCATTTCTTCCCCTTCTATTTGCCAGGAGGTGATGGGCCCAGTGGCCATGATCTTCGTTTTTTTGATGTTGAGCTTCAGACCATATTTTGCGCTCTCCTCTTTCACCCTCATTAAAAGGTTCTTTATTGGTCCTCACTTTCTGCCATCAAGGTTGTATCATCTGCACCTGCTAAAAATGTTGTTAGAGGAGGTAAAGTAAAGGTACCACTGCCCGCACGGGCCAGTCTTGACAGAATCTAGGGTTGTGCGCTCATCTCACTCTATAGGCCGGGAGCCAGCGCTGTCCGCAGACACTTCCGGGTCACGTGGCCAGCGTGACGAAGCTGCATCTGGTGAGCCAGCGCAGCAAAGGGAACGCCATTTACCTTCCCACTGGTAAGCGGTCCCTATTTATCTACTTGCACTTTGAGGTGCTTTCGAACTGCTAGGTTGGTAGGTGCTGGGACCGAACGACGGGAGCGCACCCCGCCGCGGGGATTCGAACCGCCGACCTGACGATCGGCAAGTCCTAGGCGCTGAGGTTTTACCCACAGCGTCACCCGCGTCCCCTGTTGGTAGAGGAGCCTGCCCAGAAATGTGGAATGCTCCTGTGGTTTCTAATCCATTTTTATCTTCCTAATAATAATAATAATAATAATAATAATAATTTATTATTTGTACCCCGCCCATCTGGCTGGGTTTCCCCAGCCACTCTGGGCGGCTTCCAACAAAGATGAAAAATACACTAAAATGTCACATCTTAAAAACTTCCCTGAACAGGGCTGCCTTCAGATGTCTTCTAAACGTCAGATAGTTGTTCTTCTCTTTGACATCTGGTTTGAGGGCGTTCCACAGGGTGGGCGCCACCACCGAGAAGGCCCTCTGCCTGGTTCCCTGTAACTTGGCCTCTCGCAGTGAGGGAACCGCCAGAAGGCCCTCGGAGCTGGACCTCAGTGTCCGGGCAGAACGATGGGGGTGGAGACGCTCCTTCAGGTATACTGGACCGAGGCCGTTTAGGGGTTTAAAGGTCAGCACCAACACTTTGAATTGTGCTCGGAAACATACTGGGAGCCAATGTAGGTCTTCAAGACCAGTGTTTTTACTGGTCATCCAATTGTTTCATCCTCTTTGTAAACTGCTCTGAGGCGCTTTTTCACAATCAAGTGCTGTGTAACTCTTGTGAAATACAGAAAATTAGTCGTCGTCACCACATCAATCCAAAAACGAAATCGATTTGGAAAATCTGGTATGTTGGAGTCTGCCACGAATCGAGCACCACAGCTTGGGGCCAGAGTTTTTCTTCCAGGTTCTGTCCCCAAAGGCATCTCCAGGTAAGGGCTGGGAAGATCCCCCTTTCCTGGACAGCAGCTGCCAGTCAGAGCTGACAATATGGAGCTGGGTGGATCAAGTCGTGACGGCGCTCTGTTTTAAAATGTGAATTTAAAATGCAAAGCGGCAGGCAGATTTCAACAAGAACGCAGTGACAAGACCCTTTCCTTTCATCACAATCATCTGCTATGTTTTTGGGCCTCAGCTCTGTGTTGCATATTGCTTGTATCTGGCTACAAAAACCAACAATAATAATAATTTATTATTTATACCCCGCCCACCTGGCTGGGCTTCCCCAGCCACTCTGGGCAGCTTCCAACAAAATATTAAAATACAATAGTCTATTAAACATTAAAAGCTTCCCTAAACAGGGCTGCCTTCAGATGTCTTCTAAAAGTCTGGTAGTTGTTGTTCCCTTTGACATCTGGTGGGAGGGCATTCCACAGGGCGGGTGCCACTACCGAGAAGGCCCTCTGCCTGGTTCTCTGTAATTTGCTTCTCGCAGTGAAGGAACTGCCAGAAGACCCCCGGAAGTGGACCTCAGTGTCCCTGCAGAACGATGGGGGTGGAGATGCTACTTCAGGTATACTGGACTGAGGCTGTTTAGGGCTTTAAAGGTCAGCACCAACACTTTGAATTGTGCTCGGAAATGTACTGGGAGCCAGTGTAGTTCTTTCTGCCGCTCCCAGTCACCAGTCTAGCTGCCGCATTCTGGATTAGTTGTAGTTTCTGGGTCACCTTCAAAGGTAGCCCCACGTAGAGCGCATGGCAGTAGTCCAAGTGGGAGATAACTAGACGCGGCAGCTAAAAAAGCCAATGCAATTCTGGGCTGCATCAATAGGAGTATAGCATCTAGATCAAGGGAAGTAATAGTGCCACTGTATTCTGCTCTGGTCAGACCTCACCTGGAGTACTGTGTCCAGTTCTGGGCACCACAGTTCAAGAAGGACACTGACAAACTGGAACGTGTCCAGAGGAGGGCAACCAAAATGGTCAAAGGCCTGGAAACGATGCCTTATGAGGAACGGCTAAGGGAGCTGGGCATGTTTAGCCTGGAGAAGAGGAGGTTAAGGGGTGATATGATAGCCATGTTCAAATATATAGAGCATGCATCACTCTGGTGAGACAGTCTGTGGGCAGGTAGGGTCTCAGCCTGCGTACCAGATGGAGCTGGTAGACAGCTGCCCTGGACACAGAATTGACCTGCGCCTCCATGGACAACTGTGAGTCCAGAATGACTCCCAGGCTGCACACCTGGTCCTTCAGCGGCACAGTTGCCCCATTCAGGACCACGGAGTCCTCCACATCTGCCCGCCCCCTGTCCCCCCAAAAACAGTACTTCTGTCTTGTCAGGATTCAACCTCAACCTGCTACCTGTCATCCATCCTCCAACCGCCTCCAGACACTCACACAGGACCTTCACCGCCTTCACTGGTTCTGATTTGAAAGAGAGAGAGAACTGGGTATCATCTGCATAGTGATGAACACCTAGCCCAAGTCCCCTAATGATCTCTCCCAGTGGCTGCATGTAGAAGTTGAAAAGCATGGGGGAGAGGACAGAACCCTGAGGCACCCCACAAGTGAGAGCCCAGGGGTCTGAACACTCATCCCCCACCACCACTTTCTGAACATGGCGCAGGAGGAAGGAGCGGAACCACTGTATAACAGTGCCCCCAGCTCCCAGCCCCTCAAGGCCTGCACAGGCTCTTTTTAAATCAGCAGGCACACCTTGCTCTTCCTCTCTCCCCCCCCCCCCCATTTTTCTTGCTCTAAAATTTCAGGAGCCAAGGAGTCCTTCTGGAGCATGGAATGGCAGGGCGGAACAGCAAATTGTGTTAATTGTGTGCTTCACAACTGAGGTGGATGCCCCAGTCCAGAGCATTAAACCGAGGGCCTGAAATTACATGGCTGCCCCACTGACCTGGCCCAAACGCCCTTCGAGGATGCCATGGGATGGTCCCAGCGCCCCACCTCTGCCTCTAGCTGCAGCAAGCCCCCCAAACAGGGAGGGTCTAAAGAAATTAGGGGCAGGGGTGTGAGGCAGGGAATGCTTCCTGCAGGGGGGCTTCTTCCACCTGGAGGGGGCAGCTGCCCAGCCCTGGAATGCAGCCCCCAGTCTTTCCTTAAGAGCTGAGGAGATGGGTCAGCGCACCTGGTTTAAAGGTGAGAGGTGGGCCAAAGGAAGAGAAGAGCCTCGCCTCTGCCTCTCTCTCTGGGTTTCCAACTCCCACCAGATCTCACAAGGCTGGGTGGAAGGGGCAAGGAAGCCTGAAGAGGCATGCTTGCATATTGTGGGGTTTGGGGGGGCATTGTTCATAGAATCATAGAGTTGGAAGAGACCTCAAGGGCCATCGAGTCCAACCCCCTGCCAAGCAGGAAACACCATCAGAGCACTCCTGACATATGGTTGTCAAGCCTCTGCTTAAAGACCTCCAAAGTAGGAGACTCCACCACACTCCTTTGCAGCAAATTCCACTGTCAAACAGCTCTTACTGTCAGGAAGTTCTTCCTAATGTTTAGGTGGAATCTTCTTTCTTGTAGTTTGGATCCATTGCTCCGTGTCCGCTTCTCTGGAGCAGCAGAAAACAACCTTTCTCCCTCCTCTATGTGACATCCTTTTATATATTTGAACATGGCTATCATATCACCCCTTAACCTCCTCTTCTCCAGGCTAAACATGCCCAGCTCCCTTAGCCGTTCTTCATAAGGCATCGTTTCCAGGCCTTGGACCATTTTGGTTGCCCTCCTCTGGACACGTTCCAGTTTGTCAGTGTCCTTCTTGAATTGTGGCGCCCAGAACTGGACACAGTACTCCAGGTGAGGTCTGACCAGAGCAGAGTACAGTGGCACTATTACTTCCCTTGATCTAGATGCTATACTCCTATTGATGCAGCCCAGAATTGCATTGGCTTTGTTGAGCTTTGTTGAGCAAGCAGAGGGTGGATAAGAGTCAGTGTTCAATATTCACCAGGCGTGTTTTCCACCTGGCTGTGGGCCATGTGCAACCAAGTAAAGATGGCTGGGGGACGTGGGTGGCGCCATGGGTTAAACCACAGAGCCTAGGTTTGCCGATCAGAAGGTTGGTGGTTCAAATCCCCGTGACGGGGTGAGCTCCTGTAGCTCAGTCCCTGCTCCTGCCAACCTAGTAGTTCAAAAGCACATCAAAGTGCAAGTAGATAAATAGGTACCACTCCGGCGGGAAGGTAAATGGTGTTTACGTACACTGCTCTGGTTCACCAGAAGCGGCTTAGTCATGCTAGCCACATGACCTGGAAGCTGTAAGCCGGCTCCCTCAGCCAATAGAGCGAGATGAGTGCCGCAACCCCAGAAGTCGGCCACGACTGGGCCTAACGGTCAGGGGTCCCTTTACCTTTAAAGGTGGCCGGGCACCAGTATGGTGCCCGACGTCTCCACAATCGGGAGATGCATGCGTAGGGAACCTCGGATAGTGACTACTTTCACACACATCCTATAGAAGGACTATTTAGCTACACACCCTGTAGAACTCTACCCATTCTATTTCACCTGCACAATCAGAATGGATTTCAGGAACCTGAAAACGAAGGCAACCTTTGAGCCGACTGGCCCCCAAATGACAACTAGGCTTTCCGTTTTGGCAGCTGCAGCCCTGGTTTAAGGAGCCATTTGTCACCTAAGCTTATATCTCTGAGTTTCTGACACCAATCAGGGTAGAAAAGGAAAGAGTGGGGGAATCAGATGCAGCGCAGCAAGGAAACACTACACTACTGCAATGCTCTCTATGTGGGGCTACCTTTGAAGATGACTCGGAAACAGCAACTAATCCAGAATGTGGCAGCTAGACTGGTGACTGGGACCACATAACACCGGTCTTGAAAGACTTGCATTGGCTCTCAGTATGTTTCCGAGCACAATTCAAAGTGTTGTTACTGATCTTTAAAACCCTAAATGGCCCCATATATCTGAAGGAGCGTCTCCACCCTCATCGCCCAGCCTGGACACTAAAATCCAGCTCCGAGGGCCTTCTGGCAGTTCCCTCACTGCGAAAAGTGAAGCTACAGAGAACCGGGCAGAGGGCCTTCTCGGTAGTGGCACTCTCCCTGTGGAATGCCCTCCCATCAGAAGTTAGGGGGATAAATAATTATACGATATTCTGTAGACATCTGAAGGCAGCCTTGCAGGGGGAAGCTTTTAATGCCTCATGTTTTGTTGTGCTATTTTATATTGTTAGAAGACACTCAGATTGGCTGGGGTAACCAAGTCAGATGGGGAGGGGACAAATAATAAAATGATGATTTCTATTTTAAAAAATCATATTCTGGGGTTCAGGAGAGAGAGACCTTGCAGTAGGTGAATGAGTTGCTAGAGCTGCTATGCACATGGATTGCAGCTACGAATATCTCAGTTTTTAATGGATGGGTGTGGCTGAAGCTGAACAGCACAACAACATCTCAAGGACCTTTCTGCTTGGGGCAGATTACTAGCCCAGCCTTCCCCAAGCTCAAATAAGAGTTTGCTGGATCAGTCCAATGGCATCCTGTTCTCACAGAAGCAGGATCCCAGCACAAGAAAACCAGGAATTGGTATTCGAAAGCACTGCTGCCTCCAGAAGCTGCGAACTACAACTCCCAGCAGACATAATTGTTGTGATGGGAATTGGAGTCCAAAACTTACAGAGGGCACCCATATGTTGAGGGAGGCTGTGCCGGCCTCCATCTCTCAAACAGCAGAGCAAGAGAAGACCCACCTCTTCTCCACATAGGCATTGGAAATGGCCAATCACTTATATAAACTGAAATAAAAACAATTCAAGTCCAGTAAAGAAAACATGTTCCTACAAATGCAGAACTTCAAATGCTGACGGTTGCAATCCCTCACACACTTACTTGGAAGTACAGTCATATTGAATTGTCTTTTGAGTAGACACACTCTGAGGCTACTCAAGTGTCGAATTTAGGACCTTGGAGAACCAGCGTTCAAATCCACTTGTCCATAAAGCTCACTGGGTGAATTTGGGGCCCCCACTCCCTCTCGGTCCAACCTCCCTCACAGGGTTGTTGTGAGGATAAAATGAGGAGAACAATGTATGCCACCTTGAGCTCATTGGAGGCTATAAAAGGTGGAATACTAGTTCTCACCCTGGGCCAGCAGGGGGATACTGTAGATAGTTTTCACTCAGGTCCGCATATGCAAATAAGGAATTGAAAGTGACGTTCAGTGATTGGATAGTTAGAGAAAGTTGTTACTGTTGCTTTGTAGTTGAGCTTTATATACCGTATTTTTCGCTCTATAGGACACACTTTTCCCCCTCCAAAAACTAAGGGGAAATGTTTGTGCGTCCTATGGAGCGAATGCAGGCTCCTTGGCTTCAGCGATAGCAATGCAAAGCCTCCGAACCGCAGAGGGAGCACTCCCTCCGTGCTCCAAAGGCTTTGCGTTGCTTTCGCTGAAGCCTGGAGAGTGAGAGGCGTTGGTGCGCACTGACCCCCCTCGCTCTCCAGGCTTCAGGGATAGCCGCCTGAAGCCTTTGGAGCGCAGCGGGAACTCGCGCTGTGCTCCGAAGGCTTCGGGTTCCTTTTGCTGAAGCCAGGAGAGTAAGACTCTCCTGGCTTCAGCAGAGAGGGAGAGCTGCGCAGCGCCCCTTCAGCGAAGCGGGAGGAGAATTGGAAGGGGCTCCGTTTCTCCTGCCGCTTCACTGAAGGGGCGCTGAGCAGAGAGGGGGAGAATTTTTTTTCTTGTTCTCCCCCTCTAAAACAAGGTGCGTCCTACAGTCCGGTGCGTCCTATAGAGCGAAAAATACGGTAGGCAGGTTGGCTGAACCCTTCAGCCCAGTTCTGTTCTGGCCTGTGAATAAACAAGAGCTGTCTGAAGAATCGCTGTGTTGTCTGATATGTTCACCCACAACTTAACAATTGATGCAGCAAGAAATAAAACACAAGTTTCTGACACGCATACCACACCGGGTGAATCAGAGAGCTGGTCCTTTGCAGCGTACGAGGAGATTTGGAGTTTTTGCACACAAACCACCCTCCATTCCTGAAATCAAATGCAATCCAGGGCCCGCCTGCCAGTCCAGTCCATTCTCCGAACTCCTTGCTCTGTAATTATAAGCTTTCATCCACAAATAGCCACAGGCCAAAAGCAGTGAAGGGGGTGGGGGCTGGTTGAGCAGCAAGGTTGGAGGCTGGGAATGCCCCCTCCCCTTGCATGCTTCACACATGATAGGTACCTGCTGAGGTAATCCAGTTCTTGTTTGGCCAGTTATCAAGCCCCAAATCTGGGCAAACTAGCCGGTCCTTGCGCAAGACGCAAACAGAAAGGTCAGCAATGTTGCACTTGAACACCTCCAACCCGTTTGGGGAAGGATATTTGGACGTAAAACAATGGTTCGGAGGTGCAACCAAACATATGCCTGCACATGCAAAAAACCACACAGCTCTCTAGTCATTTTGCAAGTCCTGTCCCTCCAGATTTTCAAAGTTTTCATTTTTTAAAAAAAAATATTTAAATTTTATTAACATATAAAACACATACATATACGTTTACACAATACACAACACACTACCTTATTTTCATAACATAAAACATACCTACATTACTCTATATAATACCTACCTATACTGTACATAATATACTATACTGTATAATACCTATACTGTATAATACTTACCTATACTGTACAAGGGACACGGGTGGCGCTGTGGGTTAAACCACAGAGCCTAGGACTTGCCGAACAGAGGGTCAGCAGTTCGAATCCCCGTGACAGGGGGAGCTCCCATTGCTCGGTCCCTGCTACTGCCAACCTATAAGTTCGAAAGCACACCAGTGCAAGTAGATAAATAGGTACCGCTCCGGTGGGAAGGTAAATGGCGTTTGCGTGCGCTGCTCTGGTTCGCCAGAAGCGGCTTAGTCATGCTGGCCACATGACCCAGAAGCTGAACGCCGGCTCCCTCGGCCAGTACAGCGAGATGAGCGCCGCAACCCCAGAGTCAGCCTTGACTGGACCTAATGGTCAGGGGTCCCTTTACCTTTTAACTGGTTGGTGGCAGCAGGGAAGCAAGCACAGTGGCAGCACAGGGATCAATAAACTGTTAAACGTCCGGGGACCCCGTGTGATCGCCACAGCCTGCAATGCAGGAATCTTTTGCCCAAAGTGGAGTTCGAACCCACAGCCCTGAGATTAAAAGACTCATGCTCTACCGACTGAGCTATCCCAAGGGGGCCCAAGGAGGGGTCGCCCCCTGTTCACCCCACCCTGTGCAGCAATAAGGCTGGAAGACTGTCTCCCACTCCCACGGGAAACTTTTCCATGCCTCGTTGAAGATTTGCAGGAGGGGTGAAGCTACAGAGGGAAGGGTTAACTCTATGAAACAAGAATGTTCATCTTCCTCTGTTTTAAAAAGCGGGGGGGGGGGGGGAGGCTAGAAGACAAAGAGTGGAAGTGAAAAGTCCATACTGCTCATTCAACCACTGGAGGCTGAAACCACAATATTTTATGCACGTTTTACGCTGAATTTCATATGGGGCATGGCATGTTGCATCCTGATATTCTAAATTTCTTCCTAATAAAAACAAGTTCCTAGTTCCTGTGGCTGAAAAGGCTCGAAAAGGAGCGTGTAATGGAAGGTCGGTGGGATAGAGCACGGTGCTGAAATGCCAAGGTTGCAGGTTCGAGCCCCGTAAGGGACAGCTGCCTATTGCTGCATTGCAGGGGGTTGGACTGGATGACCTCAGAGTCCCTGCCAACTCTGCGATTCTATTCTTGCAAGCTGTCATTTACAATGACCTCAAGGGGTGTGTAACGCCTCGTGCAGCCTGGTGGAGAAGCAGAACAAATATATGCAAATAATATGCATATCTTGCTTAAGACAGGCTGCAGAAATTAGCTCTCTCTTTTTGCAGAAAGAAGCTGCGCCTCTCAGAATTATTTTAATTTAACTAACAGACAGTGTGGTTTTAATAATAAATAATATTTTTTTATTTATACCCGGCTCTTCCCAGTTCAGAAAACCGGGCTCAGGGTGGCTAACAACAAATTTAAAACAATTAATGCAACAAAAAACAGCATAAAATACAGTATAAAACATGAGTAACAATAAATTCAGAATTTAAAAAATCAATTTAGGGGGGAAATCCATCCAATAAACATTAGATGATCACCAGGGCTAGCTGGCTAAATTAGTCCTATTTGGGCCAGCGAGGAGACCAGGGGAGAATTAGCTGTGGGATCCCAGAGCAGGTAATCTTCATAAAAAGGGGAGGGGGAGGGAGGGAAGGAAGGGGAATAAAAGATCAGGCTGAATTCAGATTAAAGGCCAGGCGGAATAGCTCTGTCTTACAGGCCCGACAGAAGGAGGTTAAATCCTGAAGGGCCCTGGTCTCATGGGACAGAGCATTCCACCAGGTCGGAGCCATCACTGAAAAGGCCCTGGCCCTGGTGGAGGATAGTTGACTTCCTTAGGGCCCGGGACCTCTAAACTACGGTTATTCATGGACCTTAAGGTCCTCCGTGGGGCAGACCAGGAGAGGTGGTCCCGTAAATACGAGGGCCCTAAGCCACAAAACCAGCACCTTAAACCTGACCCGATACTCCACCGGGAGCCAGTGCAGCTGGAAAAGCACTGGGTGAATATGCTCCCATGGCAGGGACCCCGTGAGGAGCCTCACTGCAGCATTCTGCACCCACTGGAGTTTGTGAGACAGTTTCAAGGGCAGCCCCACATAGAGCGAATTACAGTAGTCAAGCCTGGAGGTGACCGTCGCATGGATCCCTGTGGCCAGGTCGGGGCCAGAAAGGTAAGGGACCAACTGCTTGATGCGGCGAAGGTGCAAGTGTGCAGTCCACTTGCAGAAAGGAGAGCAGCTTTGCTTCTCCCGGCCCTATCTGCAGCCCCTCTTTGCCCAACCTTCAGCATTAGAGGGCCCAGCCAATGGGCAGTACTGTTCAATAGGTGGAGGTTAGGGGGAGGGCCAGAGGACCCAGCCATACATTTCTCCCACCCCCACAACTGCAGACCCCAGGATGGCAGGCACAGGGGTCCTATTTAAAAGTTATAAACCCTGCCACCCCACAGGACCAGGGGCAGCTTGGGCTGTATTCCGACTTGGGGCAAGACTTTTCCTTTTCTTCCTTCCTTCCACAGCGCCTCCCAATCCCTCTTTGGATAGACGCCTCTTCCAAGTTCTCTCGCACAGTTCTCTTGTTTGCTTCCTGCATCCACACAGACTCTGCTGTTCGTTTTAATGCCATCCACCCACCGAATGGAAAGACTTGTCCACTTGGTCTTTTGAGGTTGCAGGGTCTCCACGCTAAGACCTCATCCCATCAGCCTGAGTCGTCTCTCGCAACATTTGTCCATTGTAGCTTCACAGCCTTTTCCACAATATCTCCAGTTACAGTGGTACCTTGGTTCTCAAACTTAATCCGTTCCGGAAGTCCGTTACAAAACCAAAGCGTTCCAAAACCAAGGTGCGCGTTCCCATAGGAAGTAATGCAAAATGGATTAATCCGTTCCAGACCTTTAAAAACAACCTCTAAAAAGCAATTGAACATGAATTTTACAATCTAATGAGACCACTGATCCATAAAATGAAAGAAATAAACAGTGTACTGCAGTCACACAATCAATCAATCAGTAGCTGAACTGGGTTCCACACACACAAAAACACACAAAAAGAGCCACAGATGCAAGAACGCAAAATAAACAGCAAAAACAGACAAGACCTGAGAGTAACACTCAAAATGGAAGTGTGGCACTCAGAACAGAGCACGTTCGGCTTCCAAAAAAAGTTCACAAACCAGAACACTTAACTTCCTAGTTTGTAGTGTTTGGGTTCCAAGTTGTTGAGTACTAAGGCATTGGAGAACCAAGGTACCACTGTATCAGTTATTCCTAACATTGCACGTTCCATGGCATGCAGCCGTGTTGTTCTTAAGCTGTTTGCCTTTCTCTGTGCCACCATCCATTTCTCCACTGTGGGTCATAGGTGAATGTTGAACGCTTTAGCTTTCAAATCCAGGAAATATTTTTGTTTGCTCTTCGGAGGAAATGTTTTATTTCAAATCCCATCGGGAAAAATTGGGGTACAGTGGACGCTCGGGTTGCAAATGTGATCCGTGCGGGAGGCGCGCAGCGCCGCGTCTACACATGCACGGGTTGCGATTCGGCGCTTCTGAGCATGCACAAAGTGCGATTTAGTGCTTCTGCGCATGCGCCAAAACCTGGAAGTAAGCCATTCCAGTACTTCCGGGTTTCGGTGTGTCCGTAACCTGAAAATGTGCAACCTGAAGTGTCTGTAACCCGAGGTAAAGGTAAAGGTAAAGGGACCCCTGACCATTATGTCCAGTCATGACCGACTCTGAGGTTGTGGTGCTCATTTCGCTTTACTGGCCGAGGGAGCCAGCATACAGCTTCCAGGTCATGTGGCCAGCATAACTAAGCCGCTTCTGGCAAACCAGAGCAGCGCACGGAAACGCCGTTTACCTTCCCTCCAGAGCGGTACCTATTTATCTACTTGCACTTTGACCTGCTTTTGAACTGCTAGGTTGGCAGAAGCAGGGACTGGGCAATGGGAGCTCACCCCGTCGCGGGGATTCAAACTGCTGACCTTCTGATCGGCAAGCCCTAGGCTCTGTGGTTTAACCCACAGCGCCACCTGCGTCCGTAACCCGAGGTATGACTGTATAAATAAATGCATAATCGTAATTATAATTTCCCATTGCAAAGCTCCGCTTTCCAAAGACTTCCCACGGTTTCTTTTTTTGGGTGGGGGTGGGGAGAAATATCCCATAATGAAACCAGAAGATCAGCTGTCCTCCTCTCTCCTTCTCTCTCCGACTGACACTTCCTAAGTGCAAGGCTGCAGGAGAAGAAATTAACACAGTCCTACGACTGCACCCACATGCAAACACGCCCTGCCCCACATCGAGATTCCAAGGGGAGCTGCCTCCATCAGACACTTCCTGACAGTAGATCTGGATAAAGAGGAGTGGGCCAGAGGGAAGGGGGGGTGGAGAGCTGATTTATGTGCTGAGGTCAGGGGGTCAAAGGTCAGGGAGAGAAAGGGGGAAGGGGAGGCAAATGGAAAAGCCACTTCCCTCCTTATCAAATATTTACCCAGCTTGGAGGGCTGGAAGGCCTCCGATGCAACAAAGGGGGTGGGGGTGGGGGTGGGGAGAGCCAGGGGGCAACTGCACTGATCCCCGCCAGGGCGAAGGAGCTGGAGATGGCTGGGTTAAGGATGCTCCCTTACCTGGGGGTGGAAATCAAACCTGGACGGGATGGGGGGCAGAGAGGGGGGTGATTGTTAAATCAGTCTGTGCCCCTTTTCGCTGGCTCTTTCCTTAAATTCAATCCCTGGGCGGGTTGCAAAGAGGAGAACGCTTGTGGGAACATCCTCGAAGCCAAATAAAATCGCATAGGAAAAGACACGCGCAGAGAATCAAAAGGCCGGAAGCAGAAAAGGATTTCCCCCCAAAACAACCCACGCAAATGGGGACACACAAAAAAAACAACCTGAATTATCCTGAAACCAAACGCTGCTTTCAATTGCCTGCTGTAACGAGAGAATGAAAACGGCTTTCGCCGTTTCGTTTATCTTGTTTGTTTGTTTAATTTCATAGAAATTTACACAGCGCTTGATTTAAAAAAAAAATCAACAAGCATGTAACAAACAAAAAATAAAACGATGCTAATAATAATAATAATAATAATGGGCATTTTTTCTGAGCAAAAGCCTGTGTCCAACACAGCTTACCAGTTTAAAAAATGGCAAAAGAGAAATGAACTGTAATGCAAAGTTTTAAACTTTGAACTACAATTTAGCAATAACCTGTGTTGTTTAAAAAAAGAAGAAGAGGGGGCATAAAAAAACCAGAGCCTCCCCACCCCCGGGAACATGGCACAGCTGCACATGAGGTGAAGAGAGAGCTCTGGAGGTTCCTTCCATGCGCCAACTCGCCCAAACCCCAGATACCATCACTCGGGTCCACTCAACAGTTCTGAGCCTTTGGCACTAATTTACCGCGCCAACATTTTCTCCATCGTCCAAAGCAGCATTCCACAACCTTGCGTCCACCGGGCGCTCTGCGCTACAACTCCCGGCACACACACACACACACAGCCAACGTAGGTTGCAGTTCAGAACACCCAGAGGGCACCGGGCTGCGAAGGCGGATCCCAAGGAGTTATTTCAACTGAGCCAGAAATTCAGGCTGCACCGAATACGAGGGGAGAAAACCAGGAGGTCCGAGGTGAGAATGACAGGCAGAAATGATGAGCGACAGCGAATGGTGAGCGAAAGTGACCACACACACACACGGGCCCTGATTCATTGATAAAAAGCAGACCTGAGGGGAGGGTGGCTTTTGAGAAGAGACGCAGCAGGTGGCGTTAAGGAAAGGACTGCAAGATCTCCACGGAAAATCTCCCTCTGCTTCCCAACGCTGATTTTCAGCGAGGGGGGTGGTCCTCACCATGGGGCTGAGATCCAGAGGGGAAGGGGACGACAGAGGACAAGATGGTTGGACAGTGTTCGCGAAGCTACCAGCTTGAGTTTGACCAAACTGCGGGAGGCAGTGGAAGACAGGAGGGCCTGGCATGCTCTGGTCCAGGGGGTCACGAAGAGTCGGACACGACTAAACAACTAAACAACAACAAAACAAGCTATAGTTTAGGGTCCCACACTCTTGGGCCCCCCCAAAAAAATTAAAGGGGAAAAAAAACCTGGATGCACATTTCCAAAATATAAGATAAAAAAACAAATGAAATAAAACCTACATACAGCACCTGTGCTTTGTGTTGTGTAGGCTCCTATGATGTAAGTCATGGGCCCCGCCTGCTAGCCTGCTCCTTAAAATATCACTGGTTCGCTCCTTTCTATATATAGGGTGCTTATATGGACTGGTTCTGCATGGACTGGTTGCATGGCAACATGAAGCATGTAGCTGCAGACTACAGTGCAGCACAGATGAATGTAGGTCAAGCTGTTGTAAAAAGGTAAAGGCAAAAGGACCCCTGACCATTAGGTCCAGTCATGGCCGACTCTGGGGTTGCGACGCTCATCTTGCTTTACTGGCCAAGGGAGCCAGCGTACAGCTTCCGGGTCATGTGGCCAACATGACTAAGCCGCTTCTGGTGAACCAGAGCAGCGCATGGAAACGCCGTTTACCTTCCCGCTGTTTATCTACTTGCACTTTGACGTGCTTTTGAACTGCTAGGTGGGCAGGAGCAGGGACCGAGCAATGGGAGCTCACCCCATCGCGGGGATTTGAACCACCAACCTTCTGATCGGCAAGCCCTAGACTCTGTGGTTTAGACCACAGCGCCACTCGCATCCCCTCAAGCTGTTGTACCTGTTATCTAATACTAAAGAGTGCTTGTCGACTGATGATCAGGCAGCGTAGACTAAGGGTATGAGTCTTATGCCTACTGACTGATTTCATGCAATATATTATTTATTTATTTTTATCCCATTAAGGCTTTAGATACCTATTAGGTCCATAAATTACCATATAGCATATATTCAACACAAAAAACGGTGGCAATTTGTTGTTGACAAAGGACAGCTGGACATATAAAGGGCCCAATTACCTTCAGTAGCTGAGGACCTCATCAAACCTAAATTCGGCCCTGGTCCACCCCCATCTACTGACTTACGTGGGATCCACAAACTGCGGCAAATGGCCCCAGGTAACCCAAGCAAGCAAGTCTGCCAGCCAGCCACTCTGTGCGTTAGTATCCGATCTGGGAGAAAATTCCTTCGAAGCCACAAATAATGCAGTAAACTGGGACAGCAACGGCCACCCACGCAGCCCATCTCACAGAGACATTTGTTTGCATGCAATTCCACAGGCCCTCCCCTTCCTAGCGGGGAAAAATGACCCAGGATTGTTTCTAGGGATTTAAAAGGAGAGGAATAACTTTTTTTCCCCCCTGTTCCCAGCACTCCTAAAGACTAAAGCAGCCAGCTATGCTTCGTCACCGATGTGTGATCTTTTGCTGTATTTCTTGGTTCCTTTTTGGCGGCTTTTCAGCTGCTGCCTTGTGTGTAGTGATGCAGAAAGGCGGTGTACAAATTAAAAAGTGAAAGGAACATGAAACAAACTCTCGCTTGAGCCCAGCAACAACAACAACAACAATTTATTATTTCTACACCGCCCAACTGGCTGTGTTTCCCCAGCCACTCTGGGCGGCTTCCAACAAAGATTAAAAATACATTAAAATGTCACACATTAAAAACTTCCCTGAACAGGGCTGCCTTCAGATGTCTTCTAAAAGTCTGGTAGTTGTTCTTCTCTTTGACATCTGGTGGGAGGGCGTTCCACAGGGCGGGTGCCACTACCGAGAAGGCCCTCTGCCTGGTTCCCTGTAGCTTTGCTTCTCGCAGCGAGGGAACCGCCAGAAGGCCCTCGGCGCTGGACCTCAGCGTCCAGGCAGAACGATGGAGGTGGAGACGCTCCTTCAGGTATACTGGACCGAGGCCGATTAGGGCTTTAAAGGTCAACACCAACACTTTGAATTGTGCTCGCAAACGTACTGGGAGCCAATGTACTAGGTCTTTCAAGACTGGTGTTATGTGGTCTTGGCGGCCGCTCCCAATCACCAGTCAAGCTGCCACATTCTGGATTAGTTGTAGTTTCTGGGTCCCCTTCAAAGGTAGCCCCACGTAGAGCGCATTGCAGTAGTCCAAGCAGGAGTACCCCTCACAACAGCTGTTTAAGGCAAAGGCTTCCAAAAGCTTTGCTTCCTTTGGGGGTACACATGAAGCGCACACCCGGGCTGCCGCAACCCAACCCAGTGCCCTTCCTAACGGAAGCACCTTCCTAAACGAAGCACCCAGGAAATTTCAGCCACAGCCCACGTCAACGGGTGCTTAACCCCTCCTGTGCCTGCCGATTCTTCTACTCCTGAAAATGGGCCACAACAGGTGTGCCCCCGCTGCCACCACCTGCCAAAAGCACTTCTGATTCATCTGAGCGGCAGCACCCCAAAGCTTCATCCCATGGGTGCCCGGCCAACACCCCATGGTGTTGGCCAACTCCAATGGCACAATCTAGGATTACTCCAACGGCTTCCTGCTGCACATGCAAATCGTGAAATATGTGGGTGGGGTGAGAATAGAGAGAGAAGGGGGAATGGTAGCTTGTTCTGGGAGGGGGGCAGTGTCTGCCTGGTAGCCCCATTCCCTTATCTGCCCCTTCCATCTCCTTATCTCCCCCCAAGCACGTCAAACAGCTCAGCTTCTCTCTCCCTTGAGTAAACAAGGCAGGGATCCTCGCCTCCATCCCTTAATTCCAAAGGGCACTTGTTTCCTACCAGGAATTTTAGTGGAAGGCAAAAGGGGTGTCTGGGAATTGTCACCTTCGCTGCCTCTTAACATCCTTAGAAGGCTTCTTGAGCTCCCAGCGTCCATATTGGGGAGCTGAAGCAGATCCTACAACCTTTTAACTGTGTTTTCTTCCTGTGTTGTGAATGACTGAAGCCAAACAACAGCTGCATGATTTGCCTGTTTGCAGCAGTGTTAGAAACTCATACAATCTAATTGCCAAATGGCTCCTTAAACCTACCGTATTTTTCGCCCCATAAGACACACTTTTTCCCCTCCAAAAATGAAGGGGAAATCGGGGTGCGTCTTATGGGGCGAATGCCTGCAAGCCTCGCGCGCCCGGCAGGAGGTCCCATCGGGTGCGCGAGGCTTGGGGCGGCAGCCTGTCGCCCGAAGCACGGGGAGCCCTCTGGAGGGCTCCCCCTGCTTCCGGCGAGTGTCTGCAAGCCTCGCGCACCCGGCAGGAGGTCCCACCGGGTGCGCGAGGCTTGGGGCGGCAGCGGACTGCTTGCCCGCACCTAGAAGCTTGGGGCGCGCTGAGCTCAGCACGCCCCAAGCTTCTAGGTGCGCGCAAGCAGTCCGCTGCCGCCCCAAGCCTTGCGCACCCAGCGGGACCTCCTGCCGGGTGCGGGAGGCTTGGGGCGGCAGCGGACTGCTTGCCGGGATGCAGAAGCTTGGCGCGCGCTGAGCTCAGCACGCCCCAAGCTTCTAGGGGCGCGCAAGCAGTCCGCTGCCGCCCCAAGCCTTGCGCACCCGGCGGGACCTCCTGCCGGGTGCGGGAGGCTTGGGGCGGCAGCGGACTGCTTGCCGGGATGCAGAAGCTTGGCGCGCGCTGAGCTCAGCACGCCCCAAGCTTCTAGGGGCGCGCAAGCAGTCCGCTGCCGCCCCAAGCCTTGCGCACCCAGCAGGACCTCCTGCCGGGTGCGGGAGGCTTGGGGCGGCAGCGGACTGCTTGCCGGGATGCAGAAGCTTGGCGCGCGCTGAGCTCAGCACGCCCCAAGCTTCTAGGGGCGCGCAAGCAGTCCGCTGCCGCCCCAAGCCTTGCGCACCCGGCGGGACCTCCTGCCGGGTGCGCGAGGCTGGGGGCGGCAGCGGACTGCTTGCCGGCATGCAGAAGCTTGGCGCGCGCTGAGCTCAGCAAGCCCCAAGCTTCTAGGTGCGCGCAAGCAGTCCGCTGCCGCCCCAAGCCTCGCGCACCCAGCGGGACCTCCTGCCGGGTGCGGGAGGCTGGGGGCAGCAGCGGACTGCTTGCCGGCATGCAGAAGCTTGGCGCGCGCTGAGCTCAGCAAGCCCCAAGCTTCTAGGTGCGCGCAAGCAGTCCGCTGCCGCCCCAAGCCTCGCGCACCCAGCGGGACCTCCTGCCGGGTGCGGGAGACTTGGGGCGGCAGCGGACTGCTTGCCGGCACGCAGAAGCTTGGGGCGCGCTGACCTCAGCTTGCCCCAAGCTTCTGGATTAGCGCAGGGGTCCGCTAGCCCTGGGAGAGGCGCCCGGCTCTCCCACGCTAGCGGAGACCTTGCCGGCACGCAGAAGCTTGGGGCGCGCTGAGCTCCGCACGCCCCAAGCTCCTGGTGTAGCGCAGCGCACCTGGGGGGGAAATAAAAATTTTTTCCTTTATTTCCCCCCCTAAAATCTAGGTGCGTCTTATGGGCCGGTGCGTCTTATGGGGCGAAAAATACGGTAGGTTACTGTATCTACAATAGAATGTCTAGGGACTTTTTTTAAAAAAATGGATTTATTATTACTACTACTACAGTCGTAGTATTAATTATTACTACGTAGTATTATTATTATTACTACTACTACTACTACCTTGGTAGTATTATTACTACTACTACTACTACCTTGGAAGTCGAATGGAATCCATTCCGGAAGTCCGTTCAACTTACAAAACATTCGGAAACCAAAGTGTGGCTTCTGATTGGCTGCAGGAAGCTCCTGCAGCCAATCGGAAGTCCCATCAGACGTTCAGCTTCCGAAAATCATTCAAAAACCAGAACAGTCACTTCTGGGTTTCGATCGTTCGGGAGCCAAGGCGTTCAAGATCCAAGGTACGACCGTACTACTATTATTATTATCATTCCTATACCACTTTATATTTTGAAGAAATAAATCTCACAGCAGTTTACAATGCATTAATACAGTGGTACCTCGGGTTACATACGCTTCAGGTTACATACGCTTCAGGTTACAGACTCCGCTAACCCAGAAATAGCGCTTCAGGCTAAGAGGCTCCATTAGCTAAAGTGCTGCTTCAGGTTAAGAACAGTTTCAGGTTAAAAACGGACCTCCGGAACGAATTAAGTACTTAACCCGAGTGTAATGGGTATGGGGTTGCTCGTGCGTAAGTTGCCGCCTCTCCTGGCTATGTTGCCTTGCTAAACCTTTCAGTCTGGGCAGCCCTTCACTTTGTGGCTGCCTCAGTCGCTAGCAGAATCCATCAGTGGGTGTTTCTTAAATCTTTTCCAACATAAAAGTTGTTTGACACCCAGTCTCCTCCTACTCTCTCTGCGCGGAAGTCTTCTGCGCAGGGTGGGCGTGGGTAGCGGAGGACCCGTGCTCTCCCCGCTGGTGTCCGTGAAGAGTCCTGGAGCCCTCTCGCCGATTCCCCCATCAGCCCCCCTTTATCCCTGGTGTTACGCTGATTTCCTTCCCCAGCTGATGAGCTGCCTCTCTCCCTGCTGGGTCCTTCTCCAGCATCATTTGAGAGCCTTTCCTCCGCCTCTGGCTCCGATGTCAGTTCCCTGACACCGAGGTACCACTGTACATGAAATAAAACAATCCAGAATAGAAGCAATTCAGGCTTCAAGGAAACTATTTCAGATCCTTCTCTACGTGACATTTTGCTTTCCCCAGTCGCCATCCTGGCATCCAGAGATCTCCACGTGGTCACAAATGGACCCGCACCAGTTGCAAAACACGCCTGGCTAATTTCTAACGCTGGCATGGAGAGGGTACGGCAATAAACCAACGCTAAAGCTTTGCTAGCAGATCTGATGCTGTAAGATCTCTTACAGACATCGGAAGCCACCTTGTCCTGAATCGCATCACTGTTTCATGTAGCACACAGCTCTGCCTGCACTGGCACAGTGAATTGTGGTCCTCCAGATGTTGCTGAACTACAGCTCCCATCATCCCTCACCACTGTCTCTGGATGATGGCCCACCTCTGATCTATACTGACAGGTGTAGATCATTGGTTTCTCGTGATTTCAGCACAAGAGTCTTCTCCCCTCCGGTGGTTTCCAGAAAATGCTGCCTCCAGCTGTGGAGAGCAGTGCAGAGCCATTGAGGCTGCTAGCCATGATAGCACTCTCCTCCTCTGTGAAATCCTATTGTTAGGAAGGTTGCTCAAAATTCCCCAGCCGTATTTTGCTCCTGGCATGAGCCCAGTTGCGACTACATGGGAGATTTCTGAGCACCAGGTTGGTGACCACAGTTTGAAATCCTCTGCTTTAGTCCATAGTTAATACCTTTTTTCCATTTCCACTGTGTGTTTTTCTCCTCGGGACAAGTGAATTGTTGTAAAAGCAAGCGATGTACAGTAGATGCTCAGGTTGCGAACGTGATCTGTGCAGGATGGCATGTTTGCAACCTGCAGCGTTCACAACCCACAGCGGCACATCTGCGCGCACACGGGTTGCGATTTGGCACTTCTGCGCATGCGCAAAGCACGATTTACCGCTTCTGCGCATGCGCGACCGCCGAAACCCGGAAGTAACCCATTGCGGTACTTCCGGGTTTTGGCAGTCTGTAACCCCAAAAAGGGACGCGGTTGGCGCTGTGGGTTAAACCACAGAGCCTAGGACTTGCTGATCAGAAGGTCGGCGGTTCGAATCCCCGCGATGGGGTGAGCTCCCATTGCTCGGTCCCTGCTCCTGCCAACCTAGCAGTTCGAAAGCACCTCAAAGTGCAAGTAGATAAATAGGTACCGCTGTGGCGGGAAGGTAAATGGTGTTTCTGTGCGCTGCTCTGGTACGCCAGAAGCGGCTTAGTCCTGCTGGCCACATGACCTGGAAGCTGTACGCCGGCTCCCTCGGCCAATAAAGCGAGATGAGCACCGCAACCCTAGAGTCGGTCACGACTGGACCTAATGGTCAGGGGTCCCTTTACCTTTTAACCCAAAAAAACGCAACCTGAAGCGTGTGTAACCCGAGGTATGACTGTAGTTGAGATCATAGAATTGGAAGGGACCCCCAAACAGACATTCCGTTGTGGTGACCATAACCTAGATTTAAGGTGCCATCTGGCGCCTATCTTAGATATCTGAGTTTCTAAAACTGGTCCCTCTTCCAAGTGGTAGCAAGATTTCGGGGGCTCCAAGTGCTCACCCAGGGTTGTGTTTCCGTTAGGAAAACTGAGGCACAGCGGCTTGTGTCTTATGACAAATTTATGGATAAACGTGCCAACATTTCACAAGTTTCCATTTAGGAAAGGCTTTATAAATAACTTCTCCCTACTCCAACTGAAGCTCCCAACAAGAGGCCACACACTGTGCTCCTCGTGGCTAGAGCTCTGAAGTCCGGTCGCTGCATCCAGGAAGAGAACGTCCAGCCTATTCTTGGCACAAGAAAGCAGAAGGCGTTTGGGGCTGGACCATCAATCAGCCGGCCACCGGGCTGATCTGACAAATGCTAGCATGCTGGTTCAGAAAAGATTTACACTCAAAACATTCTGCAGGCCCTGTTGAACTTCCTCAGCAAAGTTAAGCAGGCACACAGATTCATTTTGCAGCGAGAGAGAACTAACCCTGCAATTCTCCAGTGTCTTGATCCTTAAGTATTTCATACAAGGCAGACAGAAAGCACCCCGATCCCTTAGAAAGTAAGAGCCCCTTGGCTTGCGCTTTGTTTAAAGTGTCGCCACGTATGAAGGAGCTGGAAACCAACGCTTTGTAACAAGCGACAGACAATCTGCACACCGCGTCGTCTTTCCGACAAAGAAAACATGCAACATCTGAAGCAGCCCAAACTGGTTCCTTTCTTCTTCGCAGGCAACAGTCTACTTCATCAGATGCATGCGATGGGGAGGAGGAAGAAAAAGGCAGTCACAAAAGGGCTTAGTTTCACCCGAAAACAAACGTTAAACATGGGAAGGAAGAGCTAAATATAAGGAGGACACACACACCTTGATGGACAAAGCACTAAAAATACAGTGAACACAATTTGCAACACCAATGAATAATTATTATTATTATTATTATTATTGTTGTTGTTGTTGTTGTTATTTTACATGAAGGGTGTGCCCGTCATCCTTGCCCATGCGTGGATGAACTCAACCAGATGGGTCCAGAGAGTCCATCTCTGTGATGTCCTGGGACAGCCATCCCTGCACACTGTTCTAAGGCTAGAAAACCCAAGTGGTTTGTAATTTTTTACCACCCTTAAGATCTGAATTGCAATGGAAGTTAAGTGCTGTGGATTCTCTCGAGCGTGTCCCGGATCATGGTGCCAACCCAGCTAAAAAGGCAGTTTGTGTGTGTGTGTTTCTAGGATAAAGGAATCATTTGAAACAGGTCTTCCGAGGGCAGAGTTGCAATCGTTTGGCAGAACCGCCAAGCGATTCCAGTACTGTTCCCAAGCTCTCCCAAACCAGGAATCAAGCCAGCTTCTTCCCTCTTGGTGCATCGCAGGTTTTGACAAATCCTAAATTCTCACCGAAAGCCAGCTCCTTCCTCCTTCATCCCACCATGAGAAAGGGGTCTGCGGAAGCAGCTCCAGGAAAAAGTAATCGTAATTACAGATCTGGCAGATTCGGGATATGGAGGGACGCAGTCTTCCCCAAACAAAGCAAGTCTAAAATTCACATTCCGTGAATTCAGATAGGAGCAAGAAGGCAATGGGTGCAGTTTAGTGATGAGCAAAAGATAATCTCTCTCCCTCTCTACTGATAGCTCTCCGAGTGATATACAGTAGATCGGCAAGGAATTCTGACTTCCAGCTGTTCAACAATAGTAACAACAAAATGACCACCTCCCAACCAAATTATGCTGGTGAAACGAAGGACGCTTGAAATATCCAGAAATGGATTTATGTGTGAAAGAACTGATAGCTCGGTTCTGTTCCCATGCACAAAACAAGTCCCCAAGTTCAGAATTCTTTCATTCTAAGTGTGAGACATTTGCAACAGGATCTGGCTAGTAGACTTGGGGGTTCTAATGGGGGGAAAACAAAGTTGACCCCTCAAGCCTGAAGTCTGCTCATCCCTGGCATAAACTACCTTCCAGCTCTAACTCTGGAACACAGCTGTCAACGTTTCCCTTTTTTTAAGGGAAATTCCCTTATTCCGAATAGGATTCCTCGCAAGAAAAGGGGAAAGTTGACAGCTATGCTCTGGAAAGCTCCTGAGTGACTGTAGAGGTCCTCTGGGCAATCGTTTCTTCCCAAACGATGGGGCAAAAAAACCAGGCGTGATGGCCGCAGGGCTGACTCTTTAAATACAGGCACGTCGCAACCATGTATAAAAATGCATGTGTATCTCGATCAGAAATGTTCCTTATTTGCTATGAATTTTCCAAATTGAGATAGAAAGATTAGACAGATAGATAGATGCCGGACATTGTGAAATTGTTGCATTGTTAAAATGGAATATTTTTTAAAAAAAATAAAAATAAAATGCATGCATGGGGAAGACCTGATTTAAAGTGTAAATTTAGCATTTGGGTGGGGGAGAGGAATGGTGACAAGCGCACTCTGCCCCCCTGGCATCACTTCACCCTCGAGACAGTTCCAGTGCCACAAGTCAACCTGGCTGAGAGAAAAGTACCTTCACACGGCGCATAGTTAAACTATGGAACTCACTGCCACAAGAGGCAAAGTTGCCCAGTCCTTTTAAAAAGCAATGGACAAATTCATGGAGGAGAGGACTCTCAATGGCCAGTAGCCGCAATCACTACGCTCTGCCCTCCACAGATGGAGGCAGCAAGAAACCAGGAGAAACCAGCTTGCCATTGTGGGCAAGTGCTGCGTGGCTCAGCGGCAAAGCCTCTGCTTTGCATGCAGAAGGTCCCAGGTTCGAGTCTGGCACCTCCAAGAAGGAAGTGGGGAAGGCTGAAGAGAGCCACTGCGAAGTCAGCGCAGACAGCACGAAGGTAGATGGACCAAGAGAAGGCAATTTCCTTTGCAGTGGGAAAAGTGTGATAGGGGAGGTCCCATGTCCCTTCCCCTGGTTGCATGTTAATTCCTCTCCCCTACTTTATAGGACAGCCTTCCCCAACCTGCTGCCCTGCAGAGATTTTGGGGTACAGCATGCATCAGCAGCTGGAAACATCTGGAGGCTGCTATAGAATTCCTGCAGCCGCCCAGTCGGGACAGAGCAACATGGACCAGGTCTGGAAGGAGCACGTGAGACAGAGGTTTTCAAACACAGGTTGGGAGGCCATCTGTCAGGGATGTTTTCACTGCAATTCCTGCATTGCAGGGGGTTGGACTGGATGACCCTTGGAGACCCCTTCCGACTCAACAGTTATAGTACCCAATCCTTCTGGCGGAGGAAGGGTAAAGGAGAACAAGAGCCCTTTGGGAATTGGGACGTTCTCGGGGGCAAAACATCCCTCCTGAAAGGAGGCTCTAGGAACCCTGGAAAAGGTGCAAAGAGGGAGTAGAAACAGCAGTTGTTTTCAGAATCAAACATGCCACTGTCTGCAGAAGGAGAGACAAGAAGCGAAGGGTCATCGCGAACGCTGCTGTTCTACTTGTGCCGGAGACTCACTTGGCCAACAGAACTTTCCTTCCCTCTCTCCTGAAACCTCTTGTGCACCCCCAAAATCTGTTCCAGGGGTTTGGGGGATCCTCCGAAACAGATTTTGAGGGTGCGCAAGGGAAGAAGAGGAGGGGGGAGTTTGCTATACAGGCAAAACTCCCCATGAGCAGCATTGGATACGGTGGTTTTAAACTGCCCAAAATTCATTTATGGCATTTCTGTTCCACTTTTTCTCCTCCAAGGAGCTCAAGGTTCATGGTACATGGTTCTACCTCCCTCCTAATTTATCTCCACAACAACCCTGTGAGGTAAGTTAGGCCAAGCGTGAGGGACTGCCCCAAAGTTACCTGGTGAATTTTATGGCTGATTGGGAATTTGAACCCTGGTCTCCCGGGTTCATGGCAGACACTCTAAATGCTACACCACACCAACTGAAATAGTTGGTTAAAAACCCAAGATTCCACCACCCTAAAAACAAATTTAGCTGTAGCTCAGCCTTGACATAAAACTGTGAGAGGAATTGTTTTTTTTTTCAGGGAAAAGGCCCTAACAGCTACCTGCGGAGGTACAAGCGGTCCTGTCTCAAAGAGAACTTTATTTGATGCCCTGGTTCTATATATGAGAAATGGCACATTTAAGGCAACAAGGAGACATTGCAAAACTTGAAACATCCATGGAGAGGGTATATACAGGGGGTAGAATACCGAGGGGAAAGAAAATTGATTTGAGAATAAATCGGCGGCATTTGAAGGATTCTGGCAGGCACTGGGGGCTATTTGGGAAGCTAATGCAAAGGTTTGGAAAGAAGATGGAATGAACAGGGGCAAAAGGAGGAATTTGGGGTCAGCTCTCAAGAGGCTTGCAAATGAACCAAACTATATTTTCAGAGACTGGCAGATTGGCGCTCCTGGATCCTTCCTAATGGGTTTGAGATACAGGTTGGAAGCAGCCTAGAATTTTTGGCACCCCAGAATTAGAGCACGGGCTCTTAAGAATGTTGTCTTGACATTTCAGAATATTTCTCCAGACCTACAAACTTTAATAACTGGAGGGGAGGTCAGGATTCTTGCACACCAGCACCTAGGAAACCCTGCCTAGTCGATCATTTGGTAACAATACATACAAACAGGACTGACAACCTAAGAGCGTCCCTTTCAGCCACGCTCTTTTCCAGCATACTCCATTGCATTCCTTCCACCCACCCAGTTTCCCCATTTCCACTGTCCCACCTACAACTGTCACAAGACCACAGCCCCTAAGGAGGCTAGTCCTCATGGGGGTTATTCGTTGTTTTTCCGGCCACATGACCCGGGGCACTGGAAATAAAGGGAACTGTTGTCAGAGTGTGGTGGGGGAAGTAGCTAATGGCGAAAGATTAAGTATCTTTGAAAGAATTAAAAAGAACTGAGAGGTTGACGGCCAGTTTGTGAGGCAGGCCTGAGAGTCGGAGAGGAAGAAGTTGGGGCTCGTTTGCCCTTTCGTGGAGGATGCAAAAGATCTCTAAGCCTCTGGAGAAAGAGACGTCAGCGCCAAAGTTTTCCCTCTGGCAGCTCCGAGGGCGCAGCTGGGCAAGGAGGAGATCTGGGGGCGCAACTGGGATGCGAGGGAGGAGTCCTTTTTAGAGCAGCCTGAGGGGTCCCGTCGAGGGGCGCACACTTGGATGGGGGGGTTAATAACACCGAGATTTGGGGTTCCTGTTGCCTACCTGCTTGAACTGCTCTTCGTAGGTCCACTCGTGGGGCTGCTGCGGCGCCGGGGGCAGCGGCGGCGAGGCGAGGCGCGGCGCGTGTCGGGGCGCGGTGGCGGCGGCGCCTCGGTCCTCGTCGTCCGGCTCGTCGTCCTCCGCTTCCTCCTCGTCGTCTTCCTCCTCGTCGTCGTCGTCCTCGCCGCCGCCACCGCCCTCCTCCTCCTCCTCTTCCTCGGGGCGGCGGCGGGCGGCGGCCGGATCCGGCGCGGGGCGCGGCGGAGGGAGAGGGAGCGCTCGCCCCGAGGGCAGCAGCCCCGCGCAGCGCCCGGCGGCCGGGAAGGGGCGCAGCGCCAGCGGGGTGGCCGTCGGGCAGGCTCCGGCGGCGGCGGGGTGCGGAGGCGGCGGCTGCGAGGCGCGCAACGGAGGCGGCTGCCCGGCCGGGAGCGCCTGGGGGTGGGGGCCGCCGCCGCCGGGGCTACTCCGGGCCGGGGCTGCCTGGGCGCGGCGCAGCTTCTCCTCGAGGCGCGCCGCCTGCGCCCGCTGCAGGTTCTCCATCACCGCCTCCAGTCGGAGCCCCCCGGCGGCGCCCGCGCCGCGCCCCGGCGAGCACGACGGAGCCGACGACGCCGACGGCGAGGAGAAGGCGGCGGCAGCCTGGAAAGAGAGAGAGAGAAAGAAAGAAATAAACGGAGAGGGGGGGCGTCAGAAGGAAGAAAGGACGAAGGAGCCGAGGAGGAAGAAAAGGAGACGGGGCGGGAGGGGGGGAGAAGGGAGGGCGGAGGAAAGGGAAGATGGTCCCCGAAGGGCGCCGGGGTGGGAAGGGGAAGGAGCCCAGGGCGTGGGACTGACCGGGGGGGGGGTCAGGAAGGAAGGAAGCCGCCCGGGAGCGTCCGCTTGGGGACCCACCCACGGTGCTGTCGAGAAGCGCGCGCGCGGAAACTTCACAAGGAAAGCGGGGGAGAACCTTCCCTCCCCCCCCATCAAAAGAATTAAACTGGACGGGAGAGGCTGGAGACGGGGGGGGGGGCACACACACGTGAAGCCCTCCAGAAGTTGGCTTTCCCAGTAACCCGACGCTGACTTCCCCCTCCCACCCGTTAAAACAAGCAAACAAACTCCTTCCAAACTCCACCCGCGCGGTGGGGAGTCCGGGACCGAATCGCCGCCCGCCCCCCCGGGGGGGGTACGAGGGGTGCTGACCCGGCGCCGCTTACCAGGGCGGATTTGGTGGCGACGCGGGTGTTTTCGCCCATCCTTCGCCTCTCCGTTGCGCACCTGGCCGCGCTGGGCGAAAAAATGGACTCAAACTCGACGGGGGGGGGGTGGCGTGTGTGTGGGAAGCGAGGGAGGGAGGGCGACCGCCTGGCCGCCTGAATGTAATTTTAATCGAGACCTCCGCGCTGGCGTTCGGGGTTGGTCCGGGGAGGGTTGTTGGGGGTCTGCCCCTCCCCCTCCTCCCACCCCCCTCGAGGCATGTGTCAGATGCGTCCGAAATATTTCTCTGGGTTCGGATCCTGCGCCTTGTGGGCGAGATCGGAGAGGCGGGCGGAGGGGGGGGGTCCTGTTTTTCGCCCTCCTCTTCCTCCTACTCCTCCCCCCCCCCACTTTGCAACAAGTGGCAGTAGAAGCAAGACTGACCCCTTCCTCCTCCTCCTCCTCTTCCCCACCCCCAGCAGCCGAGAGATCCCCATTTGCTAACAACACGTCAAAGGGAGTGATAAATGGCAGGGGGCCGGCTGGGCTGAGCTGGCGGATCGCCCGAGGGGGAAATTGCTCCAGAGAGAAGATCACCGACGGACCAGCCGGCCGAGACTCCCTGGGCGCACCTAATACCTGGGCGGAAGAAGCTTCCTTCGCTCCTTCCATCAACATGCAAAGACTGACAATCCCGGGTGGGCTTTCTGACTCTTCCCAAAAAAACCAGAGCCAACTCTGTGAAAGCTGATAGTCCCCTAATTTTATTTCAAAGCAGTCACTTGCATCATAAGCCGCTTGAGTTTGATTTTCTCCTAGAAAGGTGGAACAACAAGCAACCCTTTCCAAGCGAAGTGGAGTCCAGTAGCAAAGGACCTCTGCCCTCCACTTTTTAAACTCTTGGTACATGTGGGGGAGGGACGCGGGTGGCGCTGTGGGTTAAACCACAGAGCCTAGGACTTGCCGATCAGAAGGTCGGCGGTTCGAATCCCCGCGACGGGGTGAGCTCCCGTTGCTCGGTCCCTGCTCCTGCCAACCTAGCAGTTCGAAAGCACGTCAAAGTGCAAGTAGATAAATAGGTACCGCTCTGGCGGGAAGGTAAACGGTGTTTCCATAGGCTGCTCTGGTTCGCGAGAAGCGGCTTAGTCATGCTGGCCACATGACCCGGAAGCTGTACGCTGGCTCCCTCGGCCAGTAAAGTGAGATGAGCGCCGCAACCCCAGAGTCGGCCGCGACTGGACCTAATGGTCAGGGGTCCCTTTACCTTTTCATGTGGGGGACCTGTGGCAGTTAGCTCTTGCATTCCAAACCCCATCAGTCCAGGCTGGCAGAGTCAGTGGTCAAGGGTGATGGGAGCTGTAGTCTGGCGGCATGTAGAGGGCCCTGGCTTGGTGGTGGAACATCTGCTTGGCATGCAGAAGAAAGGAAGAGCCCGCTGGATGAGGCCCGTGGCCCACGGAGTCTTGCATCCTGTTCTCACAGGGGCCAACTAGATGCCTGTGTGAGACCAGCGAGCAGGATTCGAACACAGGTGCGCTCTTCCCTCCTGCGGTTTCCAGCAACGGGTATTCAGAAGCTATGCTGCCTGCAGCCGTGGAGACAGAGCAGAGCTATGCTGGCTAGTAGCCATTGATAGCCCTCTTGTCCTCCACAAATTTGTCCCATCCTCTTTTAAAGCCATCTGGGTTAGCAGCCTCCTGTGGGAGGGAGTTCCACAGTGTAACTTTGTGCTGCGCGAGAGACTTCCTACCATCTCCCGTGCTGGGATAAAATTATGCCTCTCAAAATATCTCATTTACTACCTGTCCATAAGAATAAGAATAAGAATATTTTATTTATATCCCGCCCTCCCCAGCCAAACCAGGCTCAGGGCAGCTAACATCATAGTATATAATACATTAAAACATAAAATCCAAATGAAAGAATCCAGAATAAAACATTACTGAAGAAAGTCAAACATAAAGTATACATTCAAAGCAACAAAATTAGCAGGAAACTAAAACGTTTTCTTAAAGTTTTCCAAATAAAAAAAAGACAAAGGAGAATTACGACCATGGAATGCACATTTAACACAGCAAAGTTACCAAAAATGAAAACCAAAAAATCCTAAGGCCCTAAACCAGGGGTCGGCAACCCGTGGCTCCGGAGCCGCATGTGGCTCTTTTACACCTTTGCCGCGGCTCCGGGGCAGATACTAGCGAGGGGAGGAGGCACATTGTGCGCCCCGACACTCCCCACTGTGGCGGGCGCTGTACTGGCTGTGACGTCGCATGGGGGCGGTGCGTGCGTTAGTCAAGCACCGTCCCGACGTCACCTTCCCGCCCGCCCGCCCGCTACATTGTAAGGGGCATGTACGCTGGTCACTGTTTTGAAGGGGAGTGAAGAACACACACACACAAAAAGGTAACTTGTTAATTTAACATTTATTTCTATGAGGAGTAGTAATTCTGAGGGGTCAAACAAAGAAATAATTTAAAAAAGTGACAAAAAAGTTATTTTTATAATGATGAGTTTTGCGGCTCCCTTTTTTTTTTTCTTTGGAAACGGGTCCAAGTGGCTCTTTTTGTCTTAAAGGTTGCAGACCCCTGCCCTAAACCAACACATCCCATGCTACGCCTGTGCGTAAAGCCAATCTGTTTAGCTGGAAGCTAAATTCAGGGCTGCAAATGCATCGGCAAAGCCTTAGAAACTGGATGTTAAGAGTCGCAAGGATGGAAAGAGGGGACAGTGGATTAACCCAGCCACCCTAAAAGCGCCTTCTGTGGATAATTCTCCCTTCTGACACTTTGTAGGGAAACGGCTTGGCCTCTTCTTATCCAGTGGCACATAATCTATAAGGTAATCTATATTTATAGAGTGTTGGTTGTCCAAGGATCTCAGCAACTGGAGTCTATTATTTAACTTGCACTGACATGGACATTCGTTGTGAGCAAATAATAATCTGAAGAGGGTCTGGAAGCAGCAGGAGGTTTTCGGTGAAGCCACAGTTTGTCACGAGGAATCTGTGGCACGTCCATCGTCAGGGGGTGTTGAGCCCAGAGAAATAAAACCACTCGGGTAATAGATGACGTTCATCACAAACTTCACTTTATCTGTAGCTTGGAAGTGGCTCAGACGTTCGTTGAAACAACAGCATAGCATTTCACAGGCTTTGCATGATATGTTAGAGCCTTTAAAGGACTTCCTATGCCATTAGTTCAATGATCCACACAACAGCCTGGCAAGGTAGGGCAGTATTAACAGCCTTTATCCCCTTACGTCCCTGGGAGACACATTTCTGAGAGCTGTTCAATGAACACATTGCCTAAGATCCTGTTATGAAACAATATTCAAATAGCCCCCCCCCCCATTAATATAGAGGGAAGCCTTCCAGTGTGGGACCCTGTGACTCCTAGTGAAACCTGTGAAATAATCTCTACTCTAAAAAATGGGAAGGTGGAATCATTGGAGAAGTGTATAAGGCAGCCTGAAATTGATGGGTATCTATCCTTGCAACTCTATTTACATAAATATTGGTCACTTTCTTTCTCAGTGGAATATTAGCATAGTCATTCCTATCTTTAAGAAGGGTGATCCTAGCAAACCAGCCAATTATCACCCTATTATATACCAAATAGGGACGCAGATGGCGCTGTGGGTTAAACCACAGAGCCTAGGACTTGTTGATCAGAAGGTCGGCAGTTTGAATCCCCGCAACTGGGTGAGCTCCCGTTGTTCGGTCCCTGCTCCTGCCAACCTAGCAGTTCGAAAACACGTCAAAGTGCAAGTAGATAAATAGGTACCACTCCGGTGGGAAAGAAAACGGCGTTTCCGTGCGCTGCTCTGGTTTGCCAGAAGCGGCTTAGTCATGCTGGCCACATGATCCGGAAGCTGTACGCCGGCTCCCTCGGCCAGTAAAGCGAGATGAGCGCCGCAACCCCAGAGTTGGCCACGACTGGACCTAATGGTTAGGGGTCCCTTTACCTTTACTATATACCAAATGCCCGTTAAAGAAATCACGTTATTGGCTTGGAATCTAGTATTAACATTGCAATCTTGTAGGTGGGAACTTAGACTGACAGAGGAGCAGCCTATCTATGGTCTGTCTCTGAGCTCATGGCAGAATTAAGTTTTGAACTCAGGACCGTCTTATTCAAAGGCACACAGTCCTTTAGCCACTGCTCTAGGTCACTGTTACTCAGGTGGGCTATGGTCAAAGGAGCATTTCCATTTTGTAGGCCCCCTCACTCCCTTTGGGTCCAATCCTATGCATATTTCCCTGAAAGCAAGTCCTACAGGATATATTTCTGAGTAAATAAACCACATTGCAGCTTCTCATTGCTCAGTGTTTACTCACAAAGGAAGGTGGGCGCTGCAGCTGAACTGAAATTTGCTCCCCAAATTCTCCTCCATGACTTATGATGTTTCCTAGGACGCAGGTGGCGCTGTGGGTTAAACCACAGAGCCTAGGACTTGCTGATCAGAAGGTCAGCGGTTCGGATCCCCACGAAGGGGTGAGCTCCCGTTGCTTGGTCCCTGCTCCTGCCAACCTAGCAGTTCGAAAGCACGTCAATGTGCAAGTAGATAAATAGGTACCACTCTGGTGGGAAAGTAAACGGCGTTTCCGTGCGCTGCTCTGGTTTGCTAGAAGCGGCTTAGTCCTGCTGGCCACATGACCCGGAAGCTGTATGCCGGCTCCCTTGGCCAATAAAGCGAGATGAGCGTCACAACCCCAGAGTCGGCCATGACTGGACCTAATGGTCAGGGGTCCCTTTCCCTTTCCCTTTCCCTTTCCCTGACCTAGTACCCTCCAGTTGTTTTGAACGACAACTCCCAATGGGAATTGTAGACCGGAGCATCTGCAAAATACCATGTTGGGGGAGGCTAGTCTAGATATTTATTCACTGAATGCTCAAATATTGGCCCACATCCACAAGTGTTTCTGCAGGCTCCTTCATCCTCCTCCATAGCTGGTCCTTCAAAGTGCCTGATAGACGTACAGTTTGCATTTGAGAGTTGCCCTCAAACGATACTGTGGTACCTCGGGTTAAGTACTTAATTCGTTCTGGAGGTCTGTTCTTAACCTGAAACTGTTCTTAACCTGAAGCACCACTTTAGCTAATGGGGCCTCCCACTGCCGCTGCGTGATTTCTGTTCTCATCCTGAAGCAAAGTTCTTAACCCGAGGTACTATTTCTGGGTTAGCGGAGTCTGTAACCTGAAGCGTATGTAACCTGAGGTACCACTGTATTTCACACTGAGCAGTATTTGAGAGAGAGAGCATGCCGTGACCCTGGGCAGTCAAGAGAAACCCAGAGTTCCCAAGACATAAACAGGACATATTTGTCCTGCCCTTTCCTCTTCCTCCTCCCCTTCGCACAGCTGACTTTGTTGTGGGTTAAGCTGCAAAAGGAGAGCTCTTGCAAAGACGGGTGGTGGCTAATAAACTCCATTAACATCCCAGCATCCACCAGCATGTTTATGTGGGAGATAAGCAAGCAGAAAGAGGCAGGGAGAGTTGCAGAGCAGGTGGTCTTGCCCTGGAAGTATCTCAGGTCAGCCTTGTAGGATCGCTGCTCTCCAGGCATCCTTGGGAATCTCGCTCTGCACCCCCACCCTGATCCTCAAAGGTGAAATCCTGCCCTGCAGCAACAGCCCAAAGGCAGTCAAAAGGGGGCATCGATTTCGGACAGAAATACTCAGAACTGCAGGGAGAGGAGGAGTAACAGCAGAGCAAAGCATACGGGGCAGTTGATTTCCTTATGTTCATCTCACAACATTTCGTCCAAGCGTTCTGTGTTACCCCGAAGCTCACATGTCTGTGCACAACACGTTTTATCTGCAGTGGTCTGTTACAATAATACAAAGCAATTAAATGTGTGTGGTTGCTTTATTCTTTTCTCTGGAAGCGTTGACGGAAGAGCAGCTAATCAATATCTTAAATAAAAATTTTAAATGCATCAATTTGATCCAAGGGCTTGACCACACTTGAGCCTTATTTTGCTGTTTATCCACTCTTTCCCCATTTGAATCAGACCAGAGGAGTCCACACCTGCACGCATTTGAATTTGTACTGTATATGAGGAACAACGTAGGTTTTTCCCACTCATGCCAGTAGGCACTCCCTTCTGTGTTTCCCCACCTTCTGATTTGTCGAGTCTGTTCTGCTAATAAAATTCAGACAGCATGCATGCAGATAGGTGCACTTGCACCTTCTAAAAAAACCCCTAAATATCCTGACCCACAAAGTGTGCAAAAGCACAGAGTCAGACAACTGTAAATTTGCTTGTGCAATTTTCTGGTTTTATGAAAATCTGGGGGTTGGAAAGAATATCTATGGCTAGGGCTTTTTGCTCGTGCAGTTTTCCAGTTTTGTTCAAATCACAGGCATCAAAAGAAAAATGGATATGCACATACATATGGAGAGAAAGAGAGGGAGAGATGGTTAAATTCCTGACACACCTTTACTAGCGTACTGGAAAGGAAAAGAAAGCAATTGTAAATTTTCAGCAGCACATGCTTTTCAGATTGCTTCCCAATAAACCTGGAGTCAAAATTTAAAATGTTTGCTTGCACAGTTTATCTGTTTGCACGAATCTGAGGCTTCAAAAGAAAATAAAAACTCAGGGCATTTCTGAGAAGAAATGAAAGCACTGGGAAGCATCAGGCACAGAAAGGGGAACAGGAGGAAGTGGCAAGACCAAACAACACCAAAACAAATCCTTTGCAACCTCACACGGAGCAATTCGGAGCTCTCCCATTTTTGGGATTGTCCCTGTATGGGGCAAACTTGAATTTACTGGGGGAAGGCATCAAGACTGGTGTTTTTTGAGGGTAATGCCATGTACACTATGCAAATTAAGTAGGAATGCACTGTGAATTCTGGTGTGGAAAAGCCCTTGCAGTACCACACTTTTATGAGAAATTCTCTCTTATTAAACCCCAAACAACCCTCAAACCCTCTTCAACCTCTAATTTGTTAAGGAGGCAAATGTCTGCTCTAGCAGATGGATATCTTCAGAAATAAACACTCTCTCTTCTGTAGGGTTCACTACACACTGCCATTTCTGTGACAGATGAAGGCTGTATTCCGGCACACTTTCATGGGGGTGTGGCCCATTGAAAAAGTGAGGCTAACTCCTGAGAAAACATGCTTGGAACCGCAGCGAACATTTCCGCCGTTCCTCTCTACTCGGGCCACTGCTAACCCATTGCTAATTGGATAAACATACTGGCTATCCCATAGTTCAGGATTTGTCAATGTGGCGCCCATCTGATGTTTTGGATGACAACTCCCATCAGCCCCAGGTGAGAAACCAGGTAAACTCTTAATAGCTACAATAATTCCTTTCTGGTACAGGTGATTTAATGTATCTTCTAGGTAGGTATCTCCATAAATATAGATTGATGATGATGATTTCGAGCCCCCTCAGCTCACCACCCAGTGCAGGTGAACTGCCCACGCTGACCGAAATCCAGCACTCTTCCATACCCTCCAACATTCCTCCAATGAAAATAGGGACATCCAATTCCATAATGGTAATATTTTACTATTTATCTTTTACTGGGTTGCCCCAGCCACTCTGGGAAGCTTCTGACACATATAAAAACATTAAAAACACTTCCCTATAACAGTCATACCTCATGTTACGTCCGCTTCATGTTACGTTCTTTCAGGTTACGTCCTGCGGCGACCCAGAAGTACTGGAAAGGGTTACTTCCGGGTTTCGCCACTTGCGCATGCGCAGAAGCGCGAAATGACGTAACGCGCATGTGCAGAGGCGGCAAATCGCAACCCACACATGTGCAGACGTGCTGCTGCAGGTTGCATTGTTTTCATGTTGCAAACAGGCCTCCGGAATGGATCCTGTTTGCAACCAGAGGTACCACTGTACAGGATTGCTTTCAGACGGCTCAGGGGTCGGATAACTCCATACCCTCCAACATTTCTTCGATGAAAATGTGAGCTGCTCTGGTTCGCCAGAAGAGGATTAGTCATGGTGGCCACATGACCCAGAAGCTGTACGCCGGCTCCCTCGGCCAGTAAAGCGAGGTGAGCACCGCAACCCCAGAGTCGTCCGTGACTGGACCTAACGGTCAGAGGTCCCTTTACCTATACAGAAAAGTAGGACATTCTGGGATCAAATCCGAAACTGGGGTGGCTTCTCTAAATCCAGGACATCCCTGGAATACAGGGACAGTTGCAGAGCCTGCTGTTCTGAAAACAAAAGAGATTACTGTGGACTTTAGGAAATGTAAACTGAATATTCAGCCACTCATTATTGAGGGGAAGTGCGTGGAACAGGTCTCGGTGTTTCGATTTCTGGGAATGGAGTTGAGAGATGACCTAACCTGGGGAGAAAACAGTAAAGACCTGATGAAGAGAGCACAGCAGAGGTTATATTTTCTGAAAATCCTCCGGAAAAACTATCTCTCAAAGGACCTGTTGATGGCATTTTACCATTATACTGTTGAGAGTGTATTAACTTATGGTCTGTGTGTGTGGTTTGGGAGCTGCACGGTCAGGGGAAAAACAATGCTGTCCAGGGTTGTAAAGAATGCGGAGAGAATAATTTGGTGCACTCTTCCCACCTTGGATCAAATCTATGCTTCCAGGTGTCAGAAGAAAGCTGCAGAGATAGCACACCCCGGAAATGATCTCTTTCAACTTCTGCCTTCTGGAAGAAGGTCCAGGGTTATAAAGACTAGGACTAGCCGCCTGAGAAACAGTTTCTATCCAGATGCGATTTTGGTTTTAAATGCAGTGTAAGGAGTCTCTGTGGGAGTATATTGTATTTTATTATGGGGTATCAGAGTTTTTAGGGGATAACCAGGCTGGGATAGCAGGCTTGTGGGTTTTTGAATGTCTGATGTAGATTTTCAATTTCGTTGTTCTGTATGGGACAATGATAATAAAGATTATCATATCGTAAGAGTCCTGCTTTGGGGCTTACAATTGGGGCATCGGGTTGGCCACTGTGAGACGAGGATGCCAGACTAGATGGGCCATTGGCCTGATCCAGCCACAGGCTCTTCTGATCTTCTTATATTCTTTAGCTGGTTTTGCCTGCAGGGGGAATGTTGTCATCTGGCTGCTGCCTGGAGAACTGCCTTCTACTATCAAGCATCCCAGGAGAAACAGCCACAAGCTGTTGGGATTTCCCCCCTCCAAGTGATGTTTTCCACCTTTGAGCAGAAACGGTTTTTAAACACTTAGATTAAACGTGTGTTTATTTCACATTTCTCTTGGCATGGGTGCTGCTGTGTTCCTGCAAAAGGTAAGAGAGAGAGAAAAGGAGAAAGAGAGAGAGAGATTCATTCTGGCCCCTTCCCTCCCCTTGAAAAGGGCCAGGCATTTGACTAAAGTTATTCGGCGCATGACTGGGCCTGTCCAGGAAGGCCATTAGGACATGCCAGGGATAGATGCTCTGGGATTAGAGGCGCTGGTTTAAAGCACATCCGAGAGGTAAATATTATTACCCTGCCATGTGTGTTCTGGGGAAACTCAGGGAAGTCTTCATTGCAGCAACAATCACGCCTGTTGCTAGGATGTTGTCACCTAACAGTGATATTTATTGTTTGTTTACATCGTTTATATAAATCCTGCAGCTACCCCCATGCAAACCTGCCTAAGGATTAAGGGCCTGGCTATATATTTTGAACAGGGTTCTAGTGCTGTTTGAGAATGGTTTTGTTTGGGGTTAGTCTTATGTGAATAGCTGAATAAGTCTAACAGATCACATCTTTTTGTTTTTTGTCTTTTTAAAATTGTGAACCATCCAGAGGATGCAATTAATGGGCAGTCTATCAATCTTAAAGGGGGGATTATGATCCTGAGCAGAGGTAATTATCTGAGGGCCCCTGTGAGGTGGGTGGTGACCAGAGAGAGGACCCCCTTATTGCTGGTGGTGCCCACTTTTAGAATACACCCCCCCAGAGACATCTTTTTAGCGCCTTCCTTTTTTTAAACTTCCCAGACTTTTAATGAACAATGCAAACTGATCTCAGCCTGATTTTTTTTTTCACAGCAGTTGTCTATTTCCAATTTTATCTGTCATTTTATCAAGTGACACTGCTGGTTCATCTGTTTATTGCTATGATTCGGTTATTATTTGCATGCATATTTTTAATGCAGTTTGTTTCAATCACTTTTTATGGATTCCAGATTTAAGCTTTTATCTCAAGATTTGAAGGCGGCTATAAATCCTTGAAATGAATGACGAATAATAACCACCATGATACCTGTTATTTGGCAAACTGCCCTTCAGTCTCCAGTAATGCTTGCATTCTGCCCAGTCCTCTCCCATTTTGCACCTACAGTGTGGAGAAACCAACTTACCCTAGATCACACAGTGGGTCCCAGGTGGAAGCGAGACTTGAACCCAGGACCCAAGTACAGCATGACACCCCCTGTCAACCAGCGTGTTTTTTCCTACCTCTTGTTTGCTTTTAAGTTACTCGTTTTAAATATTTTATTCTACCTCCTGGCAGTTTGCAATGTAAGCTAAAACGCTACATTGTATTCTCAATAAAATACAATCAGCACTTAATCAAAAAAAGTCACAAAATAGAGCAGGGAGGCATATTTATTTTTAAAGAAATATTTATATACAGCTCATGAATAAAGAAAACATCAAAGTGGTTAACAACAACTGCACATAAATCCATGCACTATTTTTTAAAAAAACCATTTGAAAAAAGTTAAAATCAGAAATTTAGATAACAATTCCCCAGACATACACAGAATACTGCAGTCTGAAGCAGACTGCAGAAATCTGTAAAAAAATGCCCTGGAAAACCTGGACGTATGGCAACCCATGTCAGCACTGTTGTTTTTGCCGGTTTTCCTTTAAAGAAGGCACGCACTGGATCTCTAGTGGCAAAGAGTTCCACAGAACTGGGTTGACGATGCTAAAGGCTCAGTCTCTTGTTGCTGTTAAATGAGCCTCACCAACAATATCCATTGTGGGTCACAGTGGTGGTTAAGCAGGCAGTGTGGGCTGAGTAACTAATTCTAGTTCCCATAGGCATCTTTGAAAACAGGATGCTGAACTCTGAAGCCAAATCATCCTTGGAGCAATTGCATCAGGGCTCATGCTTGCAAGGGACCCCAGAGTTTGAGAGCTTTCAATTATTTTATAATATATATTTGATCATATTGTGTACCGATTAATCCCCCAGGGTCTGAGAACTTTTGCTCGTCATTCTGCGGCTGTTCCTTGTGAAAATCTGGTCTTATCCACTGAATCAGAACTTATCAGATGCACAGAAAAATCCAAAAAAGAATTTTGCTTTGATTCAGTGGCTAATATCAGATTTTTGCAAGGAACAACGGACCCAGGGAAATTAATTGGTCCACCATATGGTCCAAATGCCCGGCAAGCAAAAGTGCAGATGAGGCCTAAGTCTCTAGCTCTTCAGGAAGGAAAGTTAGGAATCAAAATGTGCAGGGCACCAGCCAGACTGGAGACGAGGTTTTCCTGAAGTCAGGGATGCGGGATTCATATTGCCCTGCAGAGAAACTCCAGACATCGGAAGGGCCTCTGTCCTTCAACTCTGTTTGGCTGTGAAGTCAACCTCTCCCCTTCTCTTGCAGGGATCTCTGAGAGCTTGCGCGGCAGGTAGTTTTCGGCAGCCACGGGTCGGTCCTTGACATTCCTTTTGTGGGTTTGGAGAAGGGTGCTTTGGGGGCGAAAGGCAGCAAAGGAGTGATGGTGGCAGATCACATATTTTGCTGTCCCGAGCTAGGGCGTTTGAATGGGAGTGAGGGAGAAAACTGATGGCAGTTGTGGCTTCCTCTGTGTCTTCAACCACCTGCTCACCTGTGTGCTGGCACACTTGCTAAGGATAGGACCTTGAAGGAGGTGGGAGAAAGAAGTGATATGCCGTGTTCCTTCCAACATCACCTCCTGTGTGTTGCTGGTGTCATGGATCTCCTGCTTTGGCAAGAGAGAGAGGGGAAAGAAAAAGGTGGGGTGATTTCCCTTCTTGCCTAGTTGTGATCTTCTGCAGGGGATCATTGTCCTCGCCAGAAAGATTTGTTGAAATGGGCATTCTGTAATGGAGGAGGAGGACTAAGCCTCTGCTGATTAAATAAAACTAAAACTTGGTGCCCAGATGCAGGAATGGAAACGATCAGGGGCTCAATCCAGACCCCTCCAGGTTTTATCCATCTCCAAAGCAGATTTTCAGGGGCTACAGAGAGGAAAACATGCCATCTAGTGAGCAGATGGGCTAACTGCAATTTGGACTGAATTTGCAAAATGAGAACCAGGAGTCTCATACCGTGGCTGTACTTTCCTGGGAGTAAGCCCCATCAGTGGGAGATCTGAGTAAACTGGGCTGCACAACTTCAGTCGATACAAAATGAGTTTCTTAATTTGTTCTGTCTAATTTTGTTTCATAGTCTCATATGCCGCCGCAGTGCCTTTAAACGTTGAGCTGGCTATAAATGTTTTCATGAGAGAGCTTTGAGCTGCGGTTTTGAGAGCCAGTGTCGTGCAGTGGTTGGAGTGTTGGGCTGGGACCCGGGAGAGACCAGGGTTCGAATCCAGACTCACTCATGAAAGTCACTGCCTCTCAACCTAAACTACCTCTCAGGGTTGTTGTGTCGATTAAATGAGCAGTGGGGAGAACTATGTACTCCACGTGGAGCTCCATGGAGAAAAAAGCGGGATATAAAAGCAATGGAAAATAAATAAATGAAACAGCGAAGCAAAAGCGAGACAAAATAAAAGAGAACATTTGTGGCGTAAAAATTTACAGGATTTCGGCAGGAATGTGTGTACTGCCTGGAGATAAGCAGTGTTGGAAAGGTACTTTTAAACTTTTTTAACAATTTATTATATATCATTTCCCAATATTCTGTTACCCTTTATCAAGTCCCCATCCCAAAACTTCCACAGGTGCAAGCTGTATTGAAAGTGGGATCCACATGTGACTGCTCTGATAGCATCGTGGGCACAAATCATCATGTACGTGCCATAAAAAGGGTGCTTTGAGGGGCTCTTTGTAGAGTTTAGCTGGGTGTAACCCAGTGGGGTTTTTACTTCTGAAGAAAGATGCAAAGAGGATCAGACTGCAAGGGGCAGTGCTGCAGGTTCCTGCAATGTTCCTGCATTATTTCTGTCCAGAGAGGCGCTCTTGCCCTCTAGCTTTCTTTTCTAGAAAAAAAGGAAAGCTTTTAATTATTACATCTCCTCTTCCATTTCCATGCATACCCCTCTTCCCCAGTTGCAGAAATAAATCCACTCCACGGGTTTTCACCTGGTGGTTCATGCCTTTTACACACTGCTAATGGGTTTTAATGATGAATTCTTTTGAGCTGGCCACAAACGCAGAGGGATTGCTCTTATTTGTTTATTTAAATCCCCCCAAATATGGGCTGCTTCCCCTACCTGCCGCCGTAAAGAGAGAAGCAAATGAGAAGGCTGTCGATAAATATTCTGGGCCAACCCTACGTGCTGATGGATGCCGGAGGTAAACGGCTAGACAGCTGCTGCAGACAGACAGATAGCTGCAGCAGATATCCAGATAACTGTAGACTAAGGGATACAGGAGATATATAGACACTTCATGGAGAATCCGGGCAGAGCTCTGCTAGACAGATAGCCCTGTAAGCAAATCAATGGCTACTGTACACAGAAGGAGAGCAAGACAAAGCAAGAGGCAGGAAGAATAGGTTTTGAGGAGCAAGGGACCACATTTGTACATGTCACACAGATTGGAAGCAGCAAAGTGTGGACCTGAAATTTCCCCTTCAGCAGGTTGGAACTATGGGGGCTTCCAAAGTCTTGCTACTTTTTTAGGAGGGGGGTTCTATCTCATACTGGAGAATTACAGCAGTTTGCAAAATCTCTCCTGGAAAAAAAATATAGTTTATTGTTTCCACTACAACCAGAAATATTCAACAAGCCCAGCCAACCCCACAGAAGCACCCAATGTCTAGTTACACTTAGTTTTAGAGTCAGTTCAGTTTTTAAGCAAATGTTTCATTCCACAAGTTGCTGTGTGTTCTCAGAAGCCTATAGCCTTGTTTTATAGAAATTGCGTATGTAATAAAACTAGGTCAGGAAAAGTGGTGGTTTTTGGGTCCATTCAGCTCTCTTGGACATAGGTCGTCAGTTTGTCCCTTGTTATTCGGTCCCAAAGTTGTGAGATCCAGATCTCAAAGGCATTTAGAGCCTTCCAATACCTTGCCACAGTAAGCTACGTATATAAAGCAATCATCAGGTGAGTAATGAGCTTGGCAGCTTTAAGAAAAATGCAGAGAGCAAACCCAACCCTGTATATGGCATTTATTGACCTGACTAAGGCCTTCAACACTTTAAATTGCACTGCCCTGTGGACTGTCCTTTTGAAAATCGGCTGCCCAGGTAAATTCAGCTCCTCCACAGTAACATGGTGGCAACAATTGCGGATAACAGTGGCTCTCGTACGGAACCATTCACAGTGGGATCAGGCGTTAAACAGTGATGAGTTATCGCCCCAACTCTATTTATTATCTTCATCGCCATAATCCCACACTTTGTCGAAGGGAAACTCCCCACCGGAGTAGAAATCATATATCGAACAGATGGAAAGCTCTTCAATCTGAGCAGGCTGAAAGCAAAGAGTAAGGTTACTGTAACTTCCGTCATAGAGCTTCAGTTTGCTGATGACAATATAGTGTGTGCACACTCAGAGGATGACCTCCAAACCATCCTAAATATCTTTGCAGAAGCTTACGGAAACCATAGCTTATCGCTCAATATCCCAAAACCCAAGGTGCTGCACCAACAAGCACAAAATAACCCCTCTGCAGCGCCACAAATCCAACTCAATGGTGTGACGTTGGAAAATGTTGACAGCTTTTCCTACCCGGGCAGTTATCTTTCCACAAGGGCCAACATCAATGCCAAAATCCAGCATCACCTGAGCTGTGCGAGTGTGGCTTTCTCCTGATTGAAGTGTTTAAGGACCGGGACATTCACAGGAAAACCAAAATGCCATTGTACTATCATTGAACATTCATGGGATTACGATATGCTGGCACTTCTGTCCCTGAAATTTCAATAAATATTTTCAAAATAATTGTTTTGAAAAACTTGTAAAAAGGTAAAAGTATACTGAAATGATTTATAATGAATAAAAAAAAATGTTTAAAACTACTTTCCCCCAAAAAACCAGAGTCCTTTTTGTTGGGAATAACCCAGACAGAAATTCCTAGGTGTCAAAAAAGGTTATTTATGTATGTAACAACTGCAGCCCGTGTTTTGTTAGCCCCAAAATGGAAAGTGAGCGAGGTCCCAACTAAAGAGGATTGGCAACTTAAGTTGACAGAATATCCAGAACTTGCAGATTTAACACAAAGAATAAGAGAGCAAGAAGAACATATAGTTGAAGAAGAGTGGAAAACATTTATTGAATATATGGAAAATAACTGTATACAGCTAAAAACACTGGAGGCATTAAGATAAATTCAACAGAATAAATAATTTTTGATGGATGTAAAAGTTTTAAAACTGATTTGAATGGTTTAGTAAAATATGCAGGAATATATGATATGTAACATGAACCATGGAAAGAGAAGGGAAGCCACTGGATATTTTAAAGTTTGTAAAATGTTTATTTGGAATTGTAAAATTAAAAACTTAATATATATTTTTTTAAAAAATACAAAACACCTTTTTCGTAATAGTAAATCCAGCTATGTTTGTTTCACTTTACATAGGAAATCTCGTTTCAATAATTGACTAGCTCTAATGAACTGTCTGCACACCATTTCCTTCTTTTCCCAGGTTGTGAGTATGGCATGTGTTCATGATTGTACTATGTGTTAATGGTCTCATTCCCCCTTCTGTTAAATAGCCCTAGATTTTCTGGAAGGGAGTGGGGCATAATAAAATTGTGCAAACCAAAATGTAGTATCGGTTACATGGTTGCAATTCATGTTACAAAACAAACATCAAAGTTTTCGGAAACGATTACGAAATCTTACACAGGTTAAGCATGAAGAGATGAAAGAGCGTCAAAATTACGAAAGGGAAAGAACTGCGAAACAGGATGGGCTGAACAATTCACGAAAAATGAAGGAAGCGAGATGATATCTCCAATTCCATCCCTAGTCCACAGCTGGGTAAGAACACGACTAGGAGGAACCCAAAAGTCACAAAATGTGACAAGCATTTTGAGTTCACCAGAGCTCTTCATCAAGCAAGACGTTTCACAGCGGGACGAGGAAAAATAGCAATGAAAGAAGTGAAATAATTAGGCTGGATGTTACACTCATGAGGTCTGCTCAGAGATCAAGCCAGAGGTGGCCTGTTTATTGAGCCGTTCATCCTGATGCATTTGCAGGGAGATTAGACGATGTCAACTATTTATTCTGATTTCCTTGCAGGTAGTTTAGACGATGTTGTGTCAAGCAAGTGTTATCCCATGTTTTCCAATGCAAGTAGAGAGAGGCAAGTAGGAGACTATGTTAACACAACAGTCTTCCCCCAAACTGCTGCCCTCCAGATGTTTTGAACTACAACTCCCAGCCAGCGCAGATTCATGTCCTGCACTTCCAGAAATAAGCATGGCAGGGGTTCAAATGGACGAGCCTCTGGTCTCTTCCAACTCTGCAACTCTATGAAGCCATGAGCTAGTGGCAGTAGCGGGAACTGTCTCCCTGCAGATAGGAAGTTGTGCTTGAAGCTTCTGGGCTGTGTGAACGACTTACAGCCTTGAATGGGATTGTTTGACCCTTGACAGCTGAAGCATCACCTGACTTCTCAAGAGTTGACCCCCTGCCAGTATTCCCACTTTGCTTTTCCCCTGCTGGCTGGGCCTGACCCCGAAAGGGACGGCACAATGTCTGCTCCCAAGAGTTAGAAAACCCATCCAGCAGCAATCCGACTGAGAGAGGCAACATGATCTTGCTTCTGCGGGTCACCGTGATGGCAGGGAAGGTCACCGCAAAGGACCGACCCTTCCCGTTAACGGCGTGTTGAGCAGAGTGGCCCCCAAACGCGCAGAGAGACTGCCTGCAATTGGGTTATTGACACACAATCTGCGGAAAACACTATCGAGATGGTTCACACTAATGTTATTTAGCTGCAATACTTCCGTAATAAAAGGAATCAATGGGGGAGAGAAAAGACCTGTCTGGGGGTTTGATTTTCTCATTTTAATGGCATACTTATTTACTCCCGCCAGCCCTCCGATCGGATTTTCATTACACCAGCTTGCGCTGTAAGTGGACCGGTATTGATAGGAGATGCTGACTTCAGCTGGCTTCCCGAGGGCACAAATTAAAAATTACTCATATTCAGTGACACGGCAGTGTGCTAAATGACTGGGCACGTAATGGTTGTGCAGTTATTTGGAAGCACGTAAAGTTTTTAACATACATGGTCATGGGTGTGTACACCAGCCCAAAGAACCATACATGTTTTCCATGGCTTCCTGTATGATGTTGAAGAGAACGCCTTTTTAGGAGCATAGGAAAGAGCCTTTTACTGAGTCCGACCACTGCTCCTAGCTCATGGTTGTCTGTGCTGACTGGAAATGTCTCCCCAGGTTTTCAGCCCTACTTGGAGATCCCAAGGTTTGAACATGGGACCTTCTGCTTGCAAGGGAGAGGCTCCTCCTCTGAGCTACAGACCTTTCCTGGGACGAAGGTGGAGCCTCTAGTTATGAGTGTCCAGGAGTATGGGACACAGAGGAAGGCATTTGAGCAGGGTAGCAGGAACTCTGCTTAGAGGTCAACAGTCTTTGTTCAGTATAAACTGCAGCAGAAGGAGGAAAACAGGGGAAAGGGGGAGTCTGTGAGCAGGAATAAACATAAGAATTTCCTTGTTGGATCAGGCAGAGTCCATCCAACTGCCTTACTTCATCAGAATAGGGGCATCAAAGGCAGGACTTTCTGTGTCCTAGACCAGTGTTTCCCAACCTTTTTTGGGCAAAGGCACACTTGTTTCATGAAAAAAATCTCGCGGCACACCACCATTAGAAAATGTTTAAAAAATTAACTCTGTGCCTATATTGACTATATATAAAGTAACTCTCTTTAATAGGAATCAAATAAACACAAAGAAAGTATTTTATAATTACTTTATTATGAAATAGTAAGTTGCAGAATTTATTCAGCACGCAGAAAATGGCCTTTTGGGGGGTGAATGTGGATGAAGCAGGAAGAGAACTTAAAAAAAAGGCATGCATGAAATCTAGCCCCAAACACACACACGCACACTTTCCCCAAAGTGGTTGATGACGCAGGATATTTCCACATGCTTCTAAAATGCACATTAAATAAAACGAGAGAGAGAAGTGCACGCATTCACCTGCCAGCCTCGGAGCTGTGGAATGCAGCGACATGAAGCAATCTGTGTCCTTCCAGGCGCCAGCTCAGACCTGCCATGCTGTTTCGTTCCCCCGGCGTCGCTGCCTTCATCCAGCCGGATGCCTCTCCTGCCCAAGGGACGTGTCAGCAGCCACCCGGCGTGGGGTAGAGGCAGGGCGGCCCCACTTCCTGCTGCCCACAAGGCTTTGGGGTGAGAAATGCGGAGGGGCAGGAGAGTGGAGGTTGCCTTAATTGGAAAAAGCAGGGAGGTAGGCTGGTGTGCCGTGGGAGGGAGGCGGGCGAGTCGGGCGGCGAGCACACGCGGGGCGGCGAGCGAGCTCCCTCCCACATCCCATCGCCGCTCGCTTCGGCCGGCCTACTGGGCTGTCGCAGGCGGAAGGCCTGCGCATGCGCGAGGTTTTCGCGCCTTCCTCCAGTAGGCCGGCCGAAGCGAGCGGCGATGGGATGTGGGAGCTCGCTCGCTCGCCGCCCCGCGTGTGCTTGCCGCCCGACTCGCCCGCCTCCCTCCCACGGCACACCAGTCAACGTCTCGCGGCACACTAGTGTGCCGCGGAACACCGGTTGGGAAACACTGTCCTAGACTGTAGGGTGCTTTTCCTGGGACAATCCACCAGACCTCCCTTATCTGCTTTGAAATGCACAGCCAAAATGGTTGCCACAGACTTAGTTTTCCCATTTTAATCCCAGCTGAAGGCTGTGTTGGATTGTTTCTGCCGCTCTGCGCTTGACTAGAATTGCTCTGTGATACGTTTAGCAGTTACTTTAAATGTGTTAAAATTCACTGTTGTGTTCATTTGATTAGCCACTTTGGTTGTAAGTTTTGTAAGACAGCAAAGCAGAAGTATGGCAAGAAAATAAATCTGCCTCCTGTTCCCCATGGCAGCCATCCAAATGGCCCTGGGATGCTGCTGAACAAGACCACAATGGACATTTATGATGACTGTGGTGTTCCCAACATATGGAGGACATCAAGCTAGAGACAGTTGAGTCAGTGTCTTGATGGACTGAATGGACTTGATGGGGTTACCAAAGCTTTACCCAGGCAACACAGAAATGCTTTTCATCAGTAGAAACACAGAAGGCTAGGAGCCCACCTGTTCTTGGATGGGGTACTGCAGGAATCAAGAACCTCAAGATTCCAGTCCTCAAGACCCTCTACAGGCCACACCCCTCTCCACAGGCCACACCCCTTAAGAGATGTACATATGGAGACACTTTCATGCGGCTGGAATACAGCATGCTGCGTAAAGTTTGTGTTGCTTCTGTTGCTCTGCTTCCTTCTGCCTCTGACCTTGCCCGCCACTGAAATACAACCCATGGACGGTTGCCCTTGAGCTGGAAATGGTTCCTCACGCACCCCTTGAGAATTCAGGGCTTCCATTCAGATCCATCAGAGGACTTAAGGTGAACCAGGGCTGCAGAGGGACGCGGGTGGCGCTGTGGGTTAAACCACAGAGCCTGGGGTTTGCCGATCAGAAGGTCGGCGGTTCGAATCCCCGCGACGGGGTGAGCTCCTGTTGCTCGGTCCCTGCTCCTGCCAACCTAGTAATTTGAAGGCACGTCAAAGTGCAAGTAGATCAATAGGTACCGCTCCGGCGGGAAGGTAAACGGCGTTTCCATGCGCTGCTCTGGTTCGCCAGAAGTGGCTTAGTCATGCTGGCCACACGACCCGAAAGCTGTATGCCGGCTCCCTCGGCCAATAAAGCGAGATGAGCACCGCAACCCCAGAGTCGGCCACGACTGGACCTAATGGTCAGGGGTCCCTTTACCTTTACCTTTAGGGCTGCAGAGGCTGAGGGCTCGTCCACACTCCTGCTTGTGACATGCCTAGAAAGCAGCTTCCCCCTTCTCCCGCTCCTTTCCATGGGACGCCCCACTCTTTAGTGATAGATCAGGACAAACAGCAATCTGGGGAAACCCATTTGGTTCAACTGAGCACTAAAGAGTGGTCTTCCCAGGGGGAAAGTAGCAGGACAATGCTTTCTAGGCATGGGACAAGCAGAAGTGTGGGCCAGCCCTGACTATTAGTTCTTGAAACCCCGGCATGCCCCTGAGAAGAGGGGTGCCAAGTGCCTTTGCCTCACCACTGTCTTTCCACATTGAATCTTTGCAAATATCCTGCACCCATGACTGGGCTACCCAGCCAGATGGGTGGGGTAAAAGTAATAAATGTTGATGATGATGTGAAACCAGGCAACAGGGGTCTTCTTTGCCCCGAGGGTGGGATCGGGGCGTCTAGGCATGAGCCCCAATGCTGACGTTTTCAGAAACTAGTGGATTTTTTCAGTCAATACTAGCCTTCCCTTCCTAACAGAAAGTGAAGCTCAAATGCTTTGTAAACAAGTAAAGACTGCTATTCTGCATTGATTTTTTAAAAATACTTATTGTACTGTATTGTACTACTGTACATGCTGTAATGCCTTCTGGAAGCCCATGACAGATGATTTTCCACACCTTTAAAAACATTTTTCCAGACAGTGTGAAGGACGGTATAGAAATGTAATTAATAATAATGATAATAATAATAGTAAAAATTAAAACTTTTGGCCTTCCAGATGTTGCTGAACTCCCATTATCCACTGGGCTTGCTTCCTGGGTCTGATGAGTTTCAGATTCCCCTCCCCTGAAGTATATGAACTGTCTCTCAGTTGACTCCTAATCTTTGAGGATCTGAGGTTTCTGCAGGATTCTGTTCACAGAAATGGCTCTGCAATAATTAATCCCATTGTTCCCAGCATACACCTGGGAATATGTTTTTAAAAGAAGATGTCCGCAAAGTGAAACTGTGAGGGGAAATTAAGCTTATCCAATTTAACGGTTTTAGGTTATTTTAAAAAGCAACACTGTTTTGAAAAGTAGAAAATTGGCTCTCAGAAACGGAGTGAGGGAGGTGAGTTGATGTATCAATTTTCTGTGAGAGCATCCAAAGACAACATCTAGTACCTACTATGTCAATGTTCTGTGAAACACAGTGGACTATAAAATACAAGAATATCTGTGTGTTTGCGGATAATTACCCAAGCGTTGTATTGCAACTTGAACAACTAGCAGGACCAAGCAGCATCGAGACAAGACGACTCCCGGTTGCTCTGTGCATTATGCACATAAATTTTTTATTTTTGCATTGTGATCCTAAGCCCATATTCTTCTGTGCTATGGTTCCAGTCACCCAGCAGCTGCAATCTGCAGTTATTTTTACCAGAAATGAAAGCACATCTACAAGAGTTGCTGAGAATAAATGAACAACACAGGGAAGCTAGAAGGAAGAGCTTTAGGATGACAACAGAGAGGTGCAAGGGGATGTAGAAAAAACTGTGCCAATTGATACACACAGAGTTCTACCTGTGACCCATCTAATTCCCCACCCAGACCCACCTGTAAACTCACTAAGGGCAAATTCATGGAGAACAAGGGTATCAATGGTTACTAGCCATGGTGGCTGGGACGTGGGTGGCACTGTGGGTTAAACCACAGAGCCTAGGATTTGCTGATCAGAAGGTCGGCAGTTCGAATCCCCGCGACGGGGTGAGCTCCCGTTGCTCGGTCCCAGCTCCTGCCAACCTAGCAGTTTGAAAGCACACCAGTGCAAGTAGATAAATAGGTACCGCTCTGGCGGTAAGGTAAATGGCGTTTCCGTGCGCTGCTCTGGTTCGCCAGAAGCGGCTTAGTCCTGCTGGCCGCATGACCCGGAAGCTGTACGCCAGCTCCCTCGGCCAATAAAGCGAGATGAGCGCCACAACCCCAGAGTCGGCCACGACTGGACCTCATGGTCAGGGGTCCCTTTACCTTTACCTAGCCACAGTGGCTATGTTCTCCCTTGCTGGAGGCAGCAATGGATAGAGAAAAGTTTTCCTCCCTCTCTCAAACACTAGGGCTTATGGACAACCCCTGAAGCTGAAGGTTGGGAGATTCAGGACGGATAAAAGGAATGTCTTTTTTTTTTCATGCAGCGCATAGTTAAACTATGGAACTCCCTGCCACAAGAGGCAGGGATGGCCACCCAAATTCATGGAGGCAGCGAAGCCTCCGGATCCGGCTTATGGCTTGTCCCATTAAAGGCCTCATCCCACCCCGGGGCTCTATCTTCAGTTCCCAAACTTTAAATGGCACTGGCAAGCGGCGAGAGAGATGCTCTGCCTCCCTCAACTAGGTGCCCTCCGTCGCTTCCGGACTCCATTTCCCAGCATTCCCAGCGCCGCGGCAGCCGCAGCTGATGGGAGTTGATCACTAGTCTGATCACTAACTGATCACTAGTCCTCGACCTCGGGAGGCGGCAAGGCTTTCCGCGACGGATCCGGAATCCCAGGGCAGCAGCCCGGCCTCCCCCGCCCTGGCTAAAGTTCTCTTACCCGGGGCCTCGCAGCGGAGAACTAGGCCTCGACGTCTCCATGGCAACGCTGAAAGCCGCTTCCGGGTCGCGAGAGGGACAACTTCCGGGGCTACGCATAGAGAAGCTTGAAGAGATAGGGCAGCGCCGTTAAGGAATATGACGCCATCACGTTCCCCCTCCGAGGCCCAGCCCTAACTTCCGGCGGGCGTCGCTTCTGATTGGCTCCCTTCCCGCCCGGCATCCGCCGGCGCTTCGGGTGTTGCCAAGATGGCGGCGGCGGCGGCTGTGGAGGTGCAGCAGCTTCAGGGCCGGCTCGACGCCTTGGAGGGGCGCGTCTTCGGGGCGCCCGCGGGGAGTGAAGGCGCGGCGGGGGCCCGAAAGGTATTTCTGCGGCCGTGTTTATTTCTAGCTATAGCCATATTTATTTATTGGTAGGCCGCCTTTTTCCCCTGTCAGGGACTCGGGCGGCTTGCAGATTAAAAGTCAGAAGAGCCGCTGGCAGAATCCGAGACCAGGGAGAAGAGGCGGTGGAAGAAGATTGGAAAAAATTTAAAGGCTATCTACAGAAATACTGTAAAATTAACGAATGTTAAAGGGATGTTGGATTGAAAACAAGTGGTGTTGGTAAAAAGATTAATAAGAATATGTAAATATGGATTGATAATAATGGAAAATGTATTTTTAATACAGGTTAAGATGTTGAGTAAGGTTAAGTGATAGAGGGTAAGGATTTGCTGAACTAAATATCTCAACTGGAATACAAAAAGGGAGGTGTGAGGAGGTCAAGAAACTAGTGATTGAAAGATAAGATAAGATAAGAAAATACTAATCTTTTTTACTCTTTTGCTCTTTTTTCTGTTATTATGTTAACTCTTTTTATTGTGTATTTTGTATGTATTTTGTTTTGTGATTTTTCTATTTTTGTTATTTCTATTGGCTTTTGTATTTTATGTTTAAATTTTGAACTTACTGTTTTTCTATGAAACTTTAATAAATAGCATTTTAAAAAAAAAAAGTCAGAAGAGCCGAAAGCGGGTCATCTTCGGGCCTGGCTCCGGGACCAGGCCTATATCTCCGGCCTCGGGGCTAGAACTGGCTGGCAGCCCCTCTCCGGGCGATTCCCCAGTTCCTACATGGAAGCGCTGCCGGTGACAGAAGCAACCGCCTCGTTCTGGGCCAGACCCTTGTTTATCGTTTTCCAAAGCAACTACTCTATTCCGAACTTAAAAATGGAAAGCGTAATGCTGGTGGTCAACAAAAGAGGTTTAAAGACTGTTTCAAGGCGAATCTAAAAAATGTAGTATAAACACCAAGAATTGGGAAACACTGGCCTGCCAGCTCTCCAGTTGGAGAAAAGCCTTGACCAAAGGTGTCATGGGCTTTGACAACACTCAAACTCAGGACGCAAGGGAGAAATGTGCCAAGAGGAAGGCACGCTTGGCAAATCCACACCGTTATCAACTCCCGCCTGGAAACCAATGTCCCCACTGTGGAAGGACTTGTGGGTCCAGAACTGGCCTCCACAGTCACAGACTCATTGTTAAAACCGTGTTTATGGAAGACAATCTTACTCGTCTAGGAGGGATCGCTAAAGAAGAAGATGATTTATTGAATTTATAAACCCAGAGTTCTCAGACCCGTGGCTTGTCCAGCTCAGCATGGCCTTTGTTGGTGGCTCCCCTTGGTTCCTTAAGCTCGTTTCTGCCCCCATTCTCCAAGGAAGAAAACTCTCAAGCTGACGGAATGCCCAGTTTTAATAATGATTTTTAAACCGTGTCATATAATTGCTGCTTTTCAATGCATTTATGCTGCTTCTTTTTTTGGCAATGGCTTCGAGTACACAAGCAAATCATATCCATAGCCAATCATCCCCAGTGGCCCCTACCCTATTAAAAAGCATTGTTCAGAATAGCTGTTTGCACAACACTCTACTCCCAGGTATTCCCACCATGGACAGCACTCCCTCACACACATGCATGCAGTCATGCCGTCATGCATAAACTATTGCATACAAACACCCAAGCACACATTCGGTATTTGCAGCCCTCCCCTCTCCAGCATTGGGGTGAGGGTGGCAGAAACACTGCCTTTTACTCTCAAAGAGGAGGCATAGGGGTTTTATTTCCCAACTGGAGATGAAGCTGTAGGTGTGGCGGGTCACTCACTGTATCTGGTTTACTTGACCAGATCCAGCTCGGTGCTTAGCCACTCCTGCTGTATGTAATTTGTCTTATAAGTTGTTAACAATGTCTTTTCTCTTGTAGATAGCAGATGGCTTGGTTAAAGTCCAGGTGGCTTTGGGGAACATTGCAAGCAAAAGAGAGCGAGTTAAAATTCTTTTCAAGAAAAGTAAGTACCGTTTATATTTTTCAAAACAAATCAATCTGCAATAGGCTTAGGAGCAGCTGAAATAAAGGAGGTCTCATGATTGTCAGAGATTGCAGAACTCTAGAGAATGGCAGCAGGGCTTATTGTGAATGTCCCTTGACCCTCATGGCAAATTCATGGCTAGAAGTCCTAGAAAAATTATTGAAAGTCATAACTGGCTCTGATCTGTTTCCAAGTATTCTGCCTAATCAGACAATACTTTTTCTGTCATTGCTATGTTCTAAATTTCTGATTTTCTCTTCTTTCTGATTCAAGTTGAAGATGTCATAAAATATTTAGATCCCCAGTACATTGATCGAATGGCTATTCCAGATGCTATGAAGCTGCAATTCATTTTAGCAGGTAATTCACAACATGAAATAGTTTTGGGGGTTGTTGTTTTGTTTTGGGTTATTCAATGTGCAGTGCATTCCTAAACATATCTGTCTAGAAGTAAGCACCACTGAATTCAGTGGCACTTACTTGAAGAAGAATACTTGCACTCTTAATGTCATATTCTAGATACGTTAATCTGTTCTTTAAGCATTCTGTTTTGCTTCAGCCCAACTAAAGAGCCAGCTCCTTTCATTCGTTCATCTGCTGTGCGATTTGCTCTGTTGCCATTGAATGACAAAGTCGACTACTCTTCCCTCCACTGATGTATGTCATTCTGTACTTCTCCAACAGAAGAGCAGTCCATCCTGGCTCAGGCAGCACTTCTGGAGCAAGTCAACAACCTGCAGCCATATTTGGACAGTGCACATATCAAAGGCAAGTCTTGTCCCTGATCAAAGTACCAAGAGCTAAGATACACATCTGTTGCGGCTGGTTCATTCTGACTCACATTATGTTTTTATGCATTTACAGGCATTTTTGTGAAAATCATTGCATAATAATTCCATCTTCTTGTTTTGTAATATTGTTATGTACAAGCCCAGGTTATATGTCTTTAAAAACAGAATGCCAAGCTAGCCCAGAAGAATTGCTCCCTGCCATTAAATGGGGGGGGGGGGCTGGATCATTGGCCTAATTCAGCAGGCTATTATTCCCACCAAGAAGAGAGGACGTATTCATAGACATTTATAGCTGAGCTGCTTGCCACCTTTCTTCCTAAAACTAGCCCCTTAGTTGTCTATATACATATCCCATATGGAAGCCTGTTTCAAGGACATTACATCAGAACACCTAATAGTATGGAGTACCATTCCTGAGAATCAAGAGCCCGACACTCATTCTGTGGTCTCTTGCAGCTGCTCCTGACCACGCTACCAAGCTGCAGAGGCTTTCACAGATCCACATTCAGCAGCAGGTAAGCTGAACAAAAGCAGAGAATCATTGTTTGGTTTCCTCCGCTCTTCTCCAGTCGAAAAACTTGGCAGGAGCTGACACAGTTATCCTCTAGCTTTATCTTCTGTCACTCATAAGCAAAGCATATGAAGAAATTCTCCATATGCCCTGGACAAATGGCCCCCTGCTTACTCGGCATTCTAGGCCAAGCACTCTGGTATTTTGAGGTGCTCCTTCTTACACCAGAGCCAGTGTGGTGTAGTGGTTAAGCGTGGTGGACTCCTAATCTGGTGAACCAGGTTCGCGTCTCCGCTCCTCCACATGCAGCTGCTGGGTGACCTTGGGCTAGTCACACTTCTTTGAAGCCTCTCAGCCCCACTCACCTCACAGAGTGTTTGTTGTGAGGGAGGAAGGGAAAGGAGAATGTTAGCCGCTTTGAGACTCCAGGTAGTGATAAAGCGGGATATCAAATCCAAACTCTTCTTTTACACAGCTGCATAGTTGAGTTTTCTAAAATCTGGACTCAGATGTTCTGATGCCGCACAGCAGGAGCCTCAAAGTCCCCAGCTGTATTGATTCCCTCCCCCCTTTTAGCAGTGCATCAGGAAACGTTGCCATCCACACTTAAGAATGTCTGCCCATGTGGCAGCTCTTCTGTGGGAAGAAACAACCCTTGTTAGACTTATATCTTAGCACTGAAACACCAAATTGGCAACATCATAAAACCCTGTCTGACTGAACCCTTTCGCTGTTGCAGGATCAATGCGAAGCAGTGACTGAGAACGTCCGGTTTCTCCTAGAAGATTACAACAAAATGGTATCCTTTTTGCCGCAGTGCCTCTGTGTACATCATCCCGCAGGGTGTGCCTTTGCTGGCTGCCATGTTGAGGGACATCTGCCCCAGCAGTGTCAGCTCAGCTTTCCACTACCTGCTGCAATACTTCCATCTCGGACTATTTCCGGTCTTCCCTTTAAAGTCCTTCCCTTTTGGTGCTCTCTTCTTTTTTTGCTGATTGTGTTTGTCAGACTTCCAACTTCTTTTCCTTAAAAGATTGCCCCAGACACTTCTTCTTTCTAAACAGTTTGTCCAGTGGGACGAAATGCTGACCCAGCTTGAAGCAGCAAAGCAAGTCAAGCCTGTGCCCGAGTGAGGGCAAAGTGGCAGCTGGGTATCAGCTGGCACCTGTGGCTTTCTAGTATCCTCCATTCATATTCTCCTTGAATCTCGCAGAGGCTCTGCTGGTGGTTCTTAGAAATGATATCATGGGTATTCATCTGTAAGCCACATTTTCTCCTTTCCTGGCCTTACTGTGGGGCTCAATGTCTGTATATATTTCTTTTCCAGCTTATTTCCTCTTTTATTTATTTTACTCAACCAGTAGGTTGAAGGAGCATGTTCTGTCACACTGTGGACAACAATAAAATCCTAACAACCCCCAGTGCTGATGTGGCTGTTGTGTAGAGAAATGAGGCAATTCAGCTCAGCGTTTGCATTTCATTCGTATTTGTTTATAAAAATTAATAGTTCACTGTTCTCGGTGCACACGGCAATTGCATTAAGGAACACACTGTTATATGTTAAATTTAAAAAACCTCATTAAAGTAAAACCTAGTGTGTTGGAACTCCACCCTACAGCATCCTGAGCTACCCAAAATATTATCCACAGCTTCTAGAAGGTGGTTCCCTTCACTTCTGGAAATTGTCAAGAGGGGAGAATTCTGTGAGTAAGAGGGAGCCAGCAAGGTTGACTCTACATGCAAATGTGATACATGCACAAGAAGATGGAGAGGGAGCTCTTGGTAGCTCTTGGAGAATGTGTGGGGATTGCAGGTCTCAGATGGGTTGGACCCACTTCCTTTAAGAACTGACACTTCAATTTGAGTCCAGATGGAGCAGCTTGAACGTAGAACTGTGGCATAATCTGTTTCCGGTGACCAGCTCTTTTGCCAAAGAAGCCTCTGCTATGCCCTGGTCGAAGCTTTTGAACAATGCTCAAGAGTTTGTAAACTCTTTCTGTATTTTTATGTTGTGAACCACCATGAGATCTTTGGATGAAGGGCGGCATACAAATTTAACGAATTTTAACTGTGTAATAGTGCCACTGTATTCTGCTCTGGTCAGACCTCACCTGGAGTACTGTGTCCAGTTCTGGGCACCACAGTTCAAGAAGGACACTGACAAACTGGAACGTGTCCAGAGGAGGGCAACCAAAATGGTCAAAGGCCTGGAAACGATGCCTTTTGAGGAACGGCTAAGGGAGCTGGGCATGTTTAGCCTGGAGAAGAGGAGGTTAAGGGGTGATATGATAGCCATGTTCAAATATATAAAAGGATGTCACATAGAGGAGGGAGAAAGGTTGTTTTCTGCTGCTCCAGAGAAGCAGACACGGAGCAATGGATCCAAACTACAAGAAAGAAGATTCCACCTAAACATTAGGAAGAACTTCCTGACAGTAAGAGCTGTTTGCCAGTGGAATTTGCTGCCAAGGAGTGTGGTGGAGTCTCCTACTTTGGAGGTCTGTAAGCAGAGGCTTGACAACCATATGTCAGGAGTGCTCTGATGGTGTTTCCTGCTTGGCAGGGGGTTGGACTCGATGGCTCTTGTGGTCTCTTTCAACTCTATGATTCTATGAATAAATACATAAATAAAAAACCCACTCAGGGTGCTTTTCAGGAGCCTTTAGTCTAGGAAAGCCTGGATGCTGGTCTTGTGATCTGGCATAACAGCCTTCTTTCCAGGCGGAGTTGGTCCTGGCTCAGATTTCTAGGCACAGCAAGAGAGTGACCAGTATCCCAAGGTTGGAACCCTCATTGACCAAGATAAGCTGAGTTGTGTGGGACCTGTGAAGGAGGATGGTGTTGCAAACTCCCAAGACTTGCCAGGCATAATTTTCAAGTTGGTTTGAAATGCCTTCTGATCGATTCAGCCATATGTACGCTGGCTCCCTCAGCCAATAAAGTGAGATGAGCGCCGCAACCCCAGAGTCGGCCACGACGGGACCTAATGGTCAGGGGTTTCTTTAACTAGCTGCCAGAGGAGAACAACGGTGTTTCACAGCTGACGCTTCCCAACAGTCTCCATACTTGCAATAGCCACAATGAGGGTTAGTAGCTTAGCTTTCCTTCGAAACAAAAACTGACCCCATGCCCCCACTTTGTTTACTTACGATGTACTCCTGGGGAAAAGGCAGCGCCTGAGCCCAAGAGCAAGTCAATCTTACCCAGTTTTCAGAGTCTGGGAGCAAACTCAACAGCAATTTGTCCCAGTATGATTCCCATCAACCTGTATTCAGAAGCATTACTGCCTCACAACAGTGGAGGAAGATCACAGTCCTCATTGCTTTACTAATCTGATCTGCTGATTTGTTACGTATTTTGTATTAAATTTTTGAATGTAATTTTATTGTTGGTTCAGTGCTGTTCGTTGCAATATTTTTTTCTTAATGTTGCTGTTTTACAAATAAAATTGTGACTCTGATGGGGCATCTAGGGATTGGGATGGGATTTCCCAACAATTGGACTACAGTGGTACCTCAGGTTACATACGCTTCAGGTTACAGACTCCGCTAACCCAGAAATAGTGCTTCAGGTTAAGAACTTTGCTTCAGGATGAGAACAGAAATCGTGCTCCGGTGGCGCAGCGGCAGCGGGAGGCCCCATTAGCTAAAGTAGTGCTTCAGGTTAAGAACAGTTTCAGGTTAAGAATGGACCTCCAGAACGAATTAAGTACTTAACCCAAGGTACCACTGTATGCCGTTTTTATGATAGTATTCTTGTTCTGCTGCTAAAGGCACTTAGAATAAAACACAGCCCCCTGGTTCTGCTGTGTTACCGGCTCCTCCATAAAGCTTTGATAACTTCTGACATCAGAAGAACCTGCTGGATCAGGCCAGTGGACCTTCGAGTCCAGGGTCCTGTTCTCACAGTGGCCACCAGATGGGAGAAATTGCAAATTGTACTAGAGCGCAACAGCGATTCCCAGCCACTGGTATTCAGAGGCATAAAGTTTCTGACAGTGGAGACAGAACACAGACAGCCTGTCTAACAGCCATCGATAGTCCTCTCCATGCATTTGTCCAATCCTCTTTTAAAGCCATTGATAGCCATTGCTGCCTCTTGTGGGTGTGAGTTCCATAAGTTCAACTATGTGCTGCGTGAATAAGCCCTTGCTTTGATCTCTCCTGATCTCCAACATTTCTCCAGGGCATACATCCTCTTGGAAACTTCTATCGCGTCTCCCCTTCCTCGCCTTTCCTCTAAATTAAACCATCCTAAACACTGCAACTTCCCCTCATGGGAACATTGCATAGAATCTTAGAATTGCTGGGTTGAAGGTCCTCTGTGTTGATATTTTCACCCCCTCCCATTGCGAGAATCTCCTGATCTGGTGTTTTGAGAAAGGAGGGGGCGGAAACTTCTATTCTTCCGCTCCTGACTCTGTGTGTGGAGAGAGTCTTATCTATGTAGTGACTAGATGGCTGAGTGGGAGCTGTGACACTCATGCAAGCCAGTAGTTCTTTAGCTTGTAGCAGCTATTAGAAATAAAAGGAGTTATGCTTCGCAGCTAGCTTCCGCGTTATTTATACTCTTCGTGAGTCTGGTGCTCACAATGCACAGTTGTGAGTCCAGTTCAATGAGACCTGCGTTCCAGGATTGGAAAGTCTCTGAAAGTGCTCCAGTCGCCTAGCCCAGTTGGGGCAGAACCAGTTATTGAGCCCAGTCGCTCACATCGGTTGAAAGGCGTACTGACACTCTAGTCCAGGGGTCTGCAACCTTTAAGACAAAAAGAGCCACTTGGACCCGTTTCCGAAGAAAAAAAAACTGGGAGCCGCAAAACCATTGTGACATTTAAAACAAATATAACACTGCATATATTGTTCCTTACCTTAATGTCCGATCTGACAGCGGGCGGGAAGGTGACGTCGGGACGGTGCGTGACTAACGCACGCACCACCCCCATGCGACGTCACAGCCAGTACAGCGCCCGCCACAGTGGGGAGTGTCGGGGCGCACAATGCGCCTCCTCCCCTTGCTAGTATCCGCCCCGGAGCCGCGGCAAAGGTGTAAAAGAGCCACATGCGGCTCCGGAGCCGCGGGTTGCAGACCCCTGCTCTAGTCCAACCTGCTGCAATGCTGGAATCTCAGCTATAATCTACATGACGGATGGCTATCCAGCCTTTAAAAAACTCCAAGGAAAAACATTGGGGCGTTGCTGACAGAGGAGGGGAAAGGGTTGCGTGTGGGTCTTTCTGCAGCAAGCCTTTCGCGTGACTCTTGCGTCATAAGCGACGCTGCCAGAGCTTGGGGCCATGGAGGGGGAGTGGAGGGTTGCATTTTGCTTTCGCTTCGTCCAGTGAGAGCTGCCAGACAGTCTGCTCTGAGCTCCATGAGGAACTTCCATCGCTGTGCATTGTTAAAACTCTGTGTGGCCTTCCTTCCTCAAAAAACAAGGTCAGTGTGGTTTTTTTTAACCACAAGGGATGGGCTGGCTTTCTTATTAATGGTATTGCATAAAGGTGACTCATCAGTCAGTGGATTTGGGTGCTGCTAAGGGTGGCACAGGAGAAGATCTGATCTCTGTGACAGGAGCTTTTCCCCCTGCTTAACCCTCACCCAGAGGTGTGCGAGGACACCTTGGGGTGCAACTCCCATTCACCTTAGCAAGGCTTGAGCCATGTGCCGTGCCATGTGAACCGTGGGCAAGTGCGCTTCTCATTTTGGACTTGGCAAATGTTTTGGGGACGGCTCATAACGGCAGAAGAGAGAGTGCGCAGAGAAGAGGAACGACAAGAACAGGAATGCAGACTTGTTTTAAGGGGAAATCCCCGTTTGGCCTCCGAAAGAAACCACATGTTTTTGCGCCGCAATGCTTCTGTGGGGGAAAGGAGGTGATGATTTCTAGGCATCAAGGAGCCTGAGGAGCGAGTGGGGAGGTGTGAGCAGAGGAAGGGGGAGATGACTTGGGGGATGGGGCCAGTGATTTGTGGGATCCAGTGCCATCAGTGAGGAGAAGCCTTCCTCCATCACCAATGCCTTCCTTGTTTCAAGGGAGTTTGAGTCCTCAGAGCCTTTAGAGCATGGGTAGGCAAACTAAGGCCTGGGGGCCAGATCCGGCCCACTCGCCTTCTAAATCCGGCCTTGGGGCGGTCCGGGAATCACTGTGTTTTTACATAAGTAGAATGTGCCCTTTTATTTAAAATGCCTCTCTGGGTTATTTGTGGGGCTTGCCTGGTGTTTTTACATGAGTAGAATGTGGGTTTCAGGTTTCAGAAATACATATTATATAAAAATAAGTTGGGCTCAGGCAGCCGTTTTTCACCGCTTTGCCGTTTTCACAATTGGTGGTGATCAGAAAAAAACAGCTCAGTTGAAACAATTCCATACAAAACATACCAGAAAACACAGATCTTTAAAGTTCTGGAATCAAATGCCTTTTTAAAAATGGAGCAAGCCCACAAAGTGACCTATAAATACATTGTAACTGGGTTTGAATACATTTATTTTTATTTGGTGTTTTCCTCTAAGCCCAACCCTCTCGTGGATTTTATTATGAGACTAAATCATAAAGAAAAACAAATTTCATTTTCAAAGCAGCCTTACACATTTTGTCCAACTGTTATTTAAAGGCCTTCTTTGGGAGCTATAAAAACAAAGACCAGACATCATATGAATATTCAACATTTGAAAACAAACTAAACTGATTGTATACAGGTTGCATATAAGCTTGCAGATACTTACTCAAAACCCAAAAGAGCCTGCAGAGACCTCTGTTAATTGCATCATCTGCTCACATAAACAGGGGGCTGAAGTTATTATCTGAAGGCAACAAATTATATATTTTCTTAAGAACTGTACACAGGTGGTTTTAATATGTGGTAAGGAATCAAGGGCCTGGTGGATATGGGATCAAATCCCCACTCATCCATTAAGTCCAGTGGATGATCTTAGGCCGTTCACCTCCTTTCATCCTGACCTACTTCACAAAATTTAGGGAGGGTAAATAAGGAGGGAGAGAGGGAGAGACCCATGCATGTACCTTCAGCTCCTTGCAGGTGTAATAAAAATCTGCCCTTATTCCCTTATGAGGGACACAAGAGCCCTTATAGAGTCCGTTGTAGGTTCTCCATCGGTCGGAGAAAATAACAGGCCAAACAGAATGCTGAGAAGCAAAGCAGCTCGTAAGCCTGATCTTTATTGATCTGTTGCAACAGGGTGCTCCCCTCACATGCAGGAAAGGAGGAGGACCCAGAACCAAGGTGTGCCCGCCCTTATATAGACATTTTAAATTGCCCGCCCTGGAGTCTAAGACCACCCCCCAGAAACATCATACCTACATCACAGAAAGGGGTGTAGCTCAAAGCCACCCCCAGATACATCATACCTAACATCACAGAAAGGGCAGTCTACAACAGAAATCTGAGTGCGTTGTTTATCTCCTGTCTGCCAGGTTACCTGTTTAATGGTCACTTGATTGGATTGCCTGGGGGGCCTGGCCAATCTTTTGTAATGATAAATACTTAGTTCCTGAGCCAGGTCACAGGCTCACCCTATTCAAACACAGACAGACATACCCTTAAGACAGGATTTGTGAACAAAAAGACAATGGGGAGGCTTTTCCATTTTCCTTCGACCTTGCAGAGAAATATTTGAGGTCAATTTGGGAGGGACAATATGGTTTCAGGACTTTTTCTGTGGGGTTTCAGACATGTGGTTTATATATGCAGTTATGAACATTTATTATACATATATATATATATAAAAGACCTTAAATATTTTATTTCACAGGAAAGGCAGGATAGAAATGTAATAAAAGAATAAATAAGTTAAATATATCTGAAACTTCAAAAGCTAATTGATAAAGCCTTTTTTGTACTTTGTTCAGTGTTGGGTCTCGATTCATAGTTACATTGCGGGAGCCTCTTGTGGCTGTTTTAATGTTTAACGGTGGCCTGTTCCTTTAGTTGATGATTAGCAGAATGAAAAACGAAAGTTGCCACAAGGAGGTTTCCATTCCTGGATAAGCTTTTTGCTTTTTGTGTTTGTGCAGTGAGATACCAAGCCCAGGAGCAGAGGCAGTCTAACTCAGTCTCTCCCCCCTCCCCGCTTCCCATTTACAGACACCTCTTGACTTGAAATGGAAGATTCGGGAGAACCCCTGGAAGATGCCCTCCTCTTTGCCCTGGACAACCTCTCTGCGGAGAACTTCAAGAGGTTCAAGAACAAGCTCTGCTTCCTGAAGATGGAGGGCAGAGCTAAAATCCCCCGGAACAAGCTAGAAAGCGCAGACACAATGGATACTGTCTGGCTCCTCTTGGATGCCTATGGCCAGGATGGGGCCTGGGAAGTGGCCGTGGCCGTCCTCAAGGCGGTCAGCTTGCGAGATTCGGCCACCAGGCTCCAGAAATGGAAACGGAACGGTAAGAGACTTGCACTCTGCTTACTAAGGTTGCATGGGGTGAAAAGTTCAACAACTTTGGGCCATCTCCCCTCATTTTCTTAAAATTGAGCCTCCCAAAATAGGGGGGATCTTATACATGGGAGCGTCTTATAGACAGAAATAGAGAAAGAGTGGAGAAATAGGAACAACCATACATATGTGGTGGAGGTGTGGGAAAATTAAGAAATTTTGGGTAGTAGTACATGAAGAACTAAAGAAGATGTTGAAAATATCAATAACAAAGAAACCAGAGACATATCTCCTTGGATTGATAGACGAAGAGATACCACGGGGGGTGGGGATTTTTCTATATGCAAGTACAGCCACTAGAATAGTGATTGCTGCTAGATGGAAATCACAAACTATACCCACAAAGGAGGAATGGATTTGTAAACTAAATGAACATTTAATTTTGGCAAAATTAACTGCTGTAATAAGAAACCAGTTGAATCAAAAATTAAAAAAGGAGTGGAAATGTTTTGATGACTATATGGCAAAATATTGCTCAAAAAAAAAAGACACGCTTATATGCCTAGTTTAAAATGTGAAGTACTGGATTGAAGAAAAATTAGCAAGGAAAGATAATAAGAACATGTAGATGATTTGAGAAGATTGTAGCATGCAAAGGTTATTGTAAATTGTATAATGTGGAGGAAATTGAGTGGGGGCGGAGGGAAGTGGGAGGAAGGAAAAAAGAATAATACGATGGATTGAGGAAATATAAATGTTAATGTATGGGGGGATGGGGAGGAAATGGTGTAGGCTTTGGTACATCTGTATTGTAATGTAATAGGTGAAAACCAATAAATAAATAAATAGAAAAATATGGCACTTGCTAATAAAACAACTTATTTCCCCATGCTGTGGCCCCTCCCCTGACACCCCTCTCATTGTGTGATTACATTAGATCGCAGGAAGAAATATAAAAGCTGTATCCAAGAGAACTTCGGGGGCATTCTTGAATGTGACTCCCCTTCTTCCGGCCAAGTGGTGAGCCTCCCCCAAAGATACACAGAGTTGCTCTTCTGCAGGAAACGGGATCCTCAACAGAGAACCCAGGAGGTTGCATCCATGGAGAGGAAGCAACGAGAGTTAGAGGTTCACCAAGGAGACGGGCCAGAAGAAGTCAGCATGGAGAATTTGTTTGGTCCAGACGCTCAGGGGGAACGCTCCAGAACCGTTGTGCTGCTTGGTCCCGCTGGGGTGGGGAAGACCACAGCCCTGCGGAAGATAATGCTGGACTGGGCATCTGGCAAGTTCTGTCAGGAGAGGTTCGAGCATGTCTTTTACATCTCCTGCAAAGCAGTGAACTATGGCAAGGGACCCATGACCGTAGCTGAGCTGGTACTCAGCAGCTGCCCTCCAGGAACTCTCCTAGCAGAGGATGCCTTCATGAACCAAGACAGCATCCTCATCCTCATTGACGGCTTTGATGAGCTGGAGACCAGCAGGCTTCCAGGTGACATTACGTGTAGCGACCCCCACAAAAAGCAGGCCGCCGTGTCTTTGATGATGGGTCTACTCAGGAGGAGGCTCCTTCCCAAGTGCCATCTCATTGTGGCCACGAGGCCCGTGGCTTTGGGGGCACTACTGCCATGCCTGAGGTCTCCATGGTTGGTGGAAGTGTTTGGATTTCGACCGGCTCAGAGGGAGGAATATTTCCAACGCTTCTTTGAGGCCAAGGAAGACGCCACTCGTGCCTTTGAAATCGTGAGAAGGAATGAAACTCTGTTCAGCTTATGCTTCCTCCCTGCTCTGTGCTGGATTTTCTGCACCGCCTTCAGGCGGAAACCCCAAAAGGATCTCCTTAATGCTATCCCGGAGACTGCGACCGTCACGGAAATCCACCTGCATCTCCTCTTTAGCTTCTTGGGTTGCAACCCAAAGCAGAGCAACTTGAAAGGTCTCTGCTCCTTAGCCAAGGATGGTGTTCTCCATAAGAAGGCGAGCTTTGGCGAAGAAGAGTTGAAAGAACATTGTGTGGGCTGTTTGGACTCAGAAACCCTTTCTGTCCTCCGGAAAGATGTCCATGCGGCAATAACTTACAGCTTTGTTCACTTAAGTTTCCAGGAATTATTTGCAGCCTTGTTCTACCTGCTGGACACAGATGGGGACTCATCATTCAGGATCCTGAACGAGCGACTGGGAAACAAGAAAGAGGGCAGAGGCAACTATTCCACGCTGGTCCGTTTCCTCTTTGGCCTCTCCAACGCAAAGAGGATGGACCTCCTGCAAGAAGCATGGGGCTGCCAGATGTCCAGGACCAGGCTCTGGCAGGAGATGCTGAGATGGGTGGACCAGGAAGCAACACGCCAGTCCTTTGGGAGAGGGGAGCAACTCCTGGAGCTCTGCCACTGCGTCTACGAGACGGAGGACCCTCAGTTTGCCGAGAGCATCCTGAGGCACGTCCATGATTTGGACCTCCGAGACTTGCTCTTCTCCAAGCTGGATTTTGCTGCTCTTTCGTTTTGCCTAACAGCTTCTCCGTCTCTCTGCTCGCTTCGGCTCTCTGGCTACGGGTTGGGGCCCACAGCATTCCGCCAGCTCTTGCCAGGACTGCTGAAGCCCTTGGAGATCCAGTAAGTGCATCTGAAAGACCCACCAGTGATCCTTGTTGGGTCAATGGGACTTAAGTAGGGTGGCCCTCTGTCCAGAATAGGGGCTCACCTCGTGGCTCAGTGAGTTTAGCCACCCAGGGCTCAAATCAGAGGGACGGCCCTACCATTGAGCAGAGTGAGGCAACTGCTTCAGGTGGCAGAAGCTTGGGAGACAGGAAGCAACGGCTACTGTTTTACAAGGCTACAGTGGGCCACTATTTCGGCTGAAGTTGCAGGGAGTCAGAGATGGTGCTTGCGGTTTCCGTTAGCAGCCTTTGCCCTTCACAACTGAACCATGACTGGATAGTTGAGTTGGTTAGAGTAAGGTAACCATATTTTTTTCAATAAATCCACGGACACTATAAATCAATCAATCAATCAATCTACATGTTCAGGATGTTGATGCTGCAGTGATGGCGGTGGCAGAGGGGCGCCACCGCCTTGACCTCAATCGCCACGTTTCCCCTTCCTCCGAGGCTTCTATCTCCTTTCTCCATGAACCTGGGCAGCCCCTGAGTAGTTGGTTCTTCGGTGGTGGTGGTGTGGAAGCAGTGTGTGGTGGGTCAGGCATGGAATGCGGAGAAGGAGGGCTTGGAGTGGCGGCAGAGGAGAGGCTCAAGCAGCGCAATGCCTCCCTTTTCATTGGAGCAGCCCCAATTCCATTCCTACTTGCGTGCAAGCAGGAGGGGGCGGGGATCTCTCAGCTGGGAAGCGAGGCTTCCTGTTGCCTAACTGAGAGATCCCTGCCCCCTCCTGCTGGCACGCAGGCTCTGATAGGCAGTGTGAAGCCTCCCTTCACAGCTTGGTAGCTGGGGTCAGGAAGGTGGAGGCAGCCCGGAAGCTGCATCTTTGAGCCCCTGCACCACCATCACATGGGGACCTCCGAGCAGCTCCTGAAGCCAGCCAGAGCCAACTGCTCCGGGCTCCTGAGACTGCCGTTGCTGTATTTCCCGGGGACATTAGATGAAACCCAGGGACATTCCGGGAATGGAATTTGTCCGGGGACTTATTTGCAAATCCGGGGACTGTCCCCAGGAAACGGGGACGCCTGGTAACCCTAGGTTAGAGCGTGGTGCTGATAACGCCAAGGTTGCAGGTTTGATCCCTGTATGGGTCAGGTGCATATTCCTGCATCACAGGGGTCTCGGCTAGATTTTCCTCAGGGTCCCTTCCAACTCTACAAACATATGATTCTATGGCTGGCTGCCCCAAAACAGAGGCCCTTGCGAGGAGAGAGGGTCCCTGCTCCATCAAACCAGAAAACTAAAGACCACTTCCAAAGGTTTATATTGACTTGTGGATCACTAAATGGGAACATTTTACAGATGTATACTGATACCGTTTGTCCTTTGTCCTAATCCTCCTGCTTTCGGTTTTCTCCAGGCTGAACCGCTGTGGGCTCCTATCTGCTGCAGGCCAAGATCTTTCCTCTGTCGTAGCGGCTAATCAGTGTCTGACCAGTCTGGATCTGGGTGAAAATCCACTGGGAGATTTGGGCGTGAGCCACTTATGCCAGGGGCTTCTCGATCCACACTGTCAACTACAGAGGCTCCGGTACGTGGCTCCCTCTTCCCCAGCATTAAAATAGAGACACCCCAGACACGTCCTTCCTTTGATGCTGGAGGCTGCACATAGCATCATTCCTAGCCTTACGCTTTATGAGTAGCCTTACGCTTTATGAATTTATTTCATCCCCTTTTAAAGCCAACTTGGCAGCCATCGTTGCACCTCTTCCTGGTAACGATGAATGTGAAACGCAAAAGAATGAACGTTTTTGCAGTGCCTCTGCCTGCCTCGCCCGCAATAACAAGAAGGAAGTGCTCACTCTTACATTGTGTCCTATAGAACTCATTGCCACAGGATCTTGTGGCTGTTTGTATATATGGCTCTTTGTATATATGGGTGTGTAACGTTTGTAACCTGGCGTGCTCTGGTCCATGGCGTCATGAAGAGTCAGACACAACTAAATGACTAAACAACAACATGTGGTATAATAAATACATGGGATACAGATCTAGCAGGTGCTCAATAATAATTTAATAATAATTTATTATTTATACCCTGCCCACCTGACTGGGTCTCCCCAGCCACTCTGGGCAGCTTCCAACCAAATATCAAAAACAATACAGTGTCAGACATTAAAAACTTCCCTAAACAGGGCCGCCTTCAGGTGTCTTTTAAAAGTAAAATAGTTGCTTATTGCCTTGACATCTGAAGGGAGGGCATTCCACAGGGCAGGCACCACCACCGAGAAGGCCCTCTGCCTGGTTCCCTGTAACCTCACTTCTCGCAATGAGAGAACCGCCATTCCCTTGGCGCTGGACCTCAGTGTCTGGGCTGGATGATGGGGGTGGAGATTCTCCCTCAGGTATATAGGACCAAGGCCGTTTAGGGCTTTAAAGGTGACGTCTCAACTATCTGCCCCCCATCCCCTTAGCGGAATCAACAAGCATAGGTAACATTAAAATCACAGATCATGCCCCAGTTGTAGTCACTGTTAAAATCGGAGAGGGAACACAAACCACCCCATCATGGTCCTTCAGCCCCATCCTAACTACAAACAAACAAATTAGAGAGAGTCTCACAAAAACTGTACAAAACTACTTCAAGAAAGCATTCCTTAAAAAAACAAGCCTCCTCAAAAATTAACAAAATAGAACAAGACAACTATCTGCCCCCTCCCTTCTGGTTCTGTTGTCATTATCTTGTAACTGGGTAACTCCTCCCCAAGCTGTTCAGCTCCTGTCTCTTCCTCTGCATCTGAACATGCTACGGACAAGGGGTGCGCGTGACTATTTCCCCGCCAGCTCTCCATCAGATAGAAGCTGGTCTGCCATGGAATGTATTCCCCAGTCCTCGTCTTCAGACCATTCCCTGACAGGGAGCTTGGTATGATTAGCCCCATATTATAGATGAAGAGACTGAGAGTGTGTTCAGTTTCTGCCAAGATACTCAGTAAGTTCACACTTGGTAGTGAAATTTGGACTGAGGATTCCTCTGCTCACAGCAAATGATCATAACCACTTGTAGCTTTCACGAGCACATTGCTCTGATCACCAAAATTGCGGCATCTGCTGCTGCAAACAGTATGTCTCTGGTTACCAGATGTCGGGGAAGTAGCCCTGTGACGGAGATATCCACATTCCGCTGTTAATCTTATTTCGTTTATTTTATTCCGTTTATGAATTGCTCCCCATAAAATATCGCAATGCAATTTCACAACAGAAACAACCAGCAATAAAAACAATGACACCATTTCGTTGATGAAAACCATGATCATTTGTTATTTGAAAAAACCCATCCAAAGCACTTTCATATGTAGAAACAATTTCAATGGTTATGTGGATGTTAGCATCACATGGCTGCCTGTGAATTTATCTGTGGCACGTGGCTGGCCATCTTCGTGAGACTCAATGCCAATATCCAAAACTGCCCCATGGATATTCAGGGTAGAGGAGATCACATACCATGAGACCCACAAGCGTCTCATTAGCTTTGTGCTTCCTGAACGATGGGAGGAAAAGGTTACGGTCACATCCCAGCCCCGCGCTGTGAGCGCCTATCCCAGCTGCAAAGCCCCTTTCTGGAGCTCATTTCCACCTCCATCTCCTGCAGGCTACATTGCTGCAACCTGACGGCTGGCGCATGTGAGCCCCTTTCAGAGGTCCTGGCATCCAAGCCGTCTCTCTCTGAGCTGGATCTGGGAGAGAACAACCTGGGCAATGAGGGGATCAGGACGCTGTGCGATGGGCTGAAGCACCCACAGTCCAGGTTGCAAAGACTCACGTAAGTGGCTTCTTCATCATCTCTGCTTATTCCCCCACCTCCAAGAGCTCTTCTCATCATTCCACAACTGTGCCCTGCAAAAATCCGATCTGCATGTAACAAATTTCATAGAATTGTAGAGTTGTAAGGGACCACAAAGGAGGGACGTGGGTGGCGCTGTGGTCTAAACCACTGAGCCTCTTGGGCTTGCCGATCAGAAGGTCTGCAGTTCGAATCCCCGTGACAGGGTGAGCTCCCGTTGCTCAGTCCCTGCTCCTGCCGACCTAGCAGTTCAAAAGCATGTCAAAGTGCAAGTAGATAAATAGGTACCCCTCTGGTGGGAAGGTAAACGGCGTTTCCATGTGTGCTCTGGTTCACCAGAAGCGGCTTAGTCATGCTGGCCACATGACCCAGAAGCTGAACACCGGCTCCCTCAGCCAATAAAGCGAGATGAGCGTCGCAACCCCAGAGTCGGCCATGACTGGACCTTATGGTCAGGGGTCCTTTTACCTTTACCTAAGCGACTACAAGGACCATCTAGCGCAGGCAAGTCCAACTTCAAGTAGGTTGTGATCTACTACCCAGTATCAAAAACTGGCAGTGATCTACCACACTCTCCCATTCTCATTATTCACCAAGTGTTCCCTTCTCCCACCCCTCCAAAGTCATTTAAGTTTGTTTAATTAGTTAGTTAGTTAATTAATTAATTAAGGGATATTTATTTCACAGAGACAGTAGTTCTGTTTGGATATCATCATGACAGATCCAAATAGTTACTAGATGGACAAGTAGCTAAACAAGTGAGAAAAGTTAAACTATATTTTTATATTAGCTTACACAGATCTAAGAGGCCAGTTGGAGCGCTCGGCTTCTTTCTCTCTCTCTCCTTTCCCCCCCCCCCCCACCAGCCCTTTCTCTCTCTGAGGAGCCATTTGGAGCGTGCTGGGCTTCAATAAATCGACCAAAACTAATCCTGTGATTGACAGGTCGATCGTGATTGACGTGTGGACATGCCTGATCCAGCCCCCTGCAATGCAGGAATCGTTTGCCCAACCTGGGGCTCAAAGCCACAACCCTGAGATTAAGTCTCATGCCCTAGCAACTGAGCTATTTGAACAAATTAAAACGGGCGTAACCTTCATGTATACATTTGAAAAAGATCAGCCAAAATATAACTAAACCAAACTCTTCTTGTGTGTGGCATTTGGGACGTTCAGGTCCCAGTTTGTTATTTTGCCTGTGGGACATATTTTCTCTTCATTCAGTTTCATCTTTCCAGGTGTCGCAAATCCCCTTTGTCTTCCTTTGCAGGTTGCACCTTTGCGGTCTCACAGCCGGGGCGTGTGAGGATCTGGCCTCCGTCCTGGAATCCCACGAGAGCCTGGCGGAGCTGGGCTTAGGGGGGAACAGCCTAGGAGACGTGGGCGTCAGACACCTGTGTGCCTCACTGGCAAAGCAGCACTGCAGACTCCAGAGGCTGGCGTAAGTATTCCCCTGCCCGACCTCTCCCATCTTCAGCTTTTCTGCATGTTGTTTAGAGTTCATAAGGGACGCGGGTGGCACTGTGGGTTAAACCACAGAGCCTAGGGCTTGCCAATCAGAAGGTCGGCGGTTCGAATCCCCGCGACGGGGTGAGCTCCCGTTGCTCGGTCTCTGCTCCTGCCAACCTAGCAGTTCGAAAGCACCTCAAAGTGCAAGTAGATAAATAGGTACCGCTCCGGCGGGAAGGTAAACGGCGTTTCCGTGCGCTGCTCTGGTTCGCCAGAAGCGGCTTAGTCATGCTGGCCACATGACTCAGAAGCTGTACACCGACTCCCTCAGCCAATAAAGTGAGATGAGCGCCGCAACCCCAAAGTTGTCCGAGACTGGACCTAGTGGTCATGAGTACCTTTACCTTTGGAGTTCATAGTCATTCATGTTCAAAAGGACAATCTTAAGTTCTCCAAATTTCCCCCTCAGTTTGTGATGTCACTCAAGTCAGTTGTCTCTCCTGCCCTTCTCATCATCGACACACCCTGGTTCCTCCAGGTTGTCAGTATTATTATTGGGGGCGGGGGTCTTCAAGCACATACCAGAAATTTAGGTCTGCACAATTAAAATGGATGAAAGCACTGTGAGACAGGGAAATGCACTGCAAAGTGTAGGGCGAACAAATGATTAGCAGGAAGACGCATGAACGATGCACAATCTAATCATGGAAGGAGCCCCCTGCGAGGAGGCAGGGCAGAGGATGACCGTTTGACAACTTAATCGTGGAAGTAGAACCGGAATCCTAACAATATAGAACTAATTGGGAAGATTAATTTGGAATAGCTAGGAATTGCTAACTTGACCACCCTGATAGGAAGCCAAGAGAATTACAGTGGTACCTTGGTTCTCAAACACCTTGGTACTTGAACAACTTGGAACCAGAATGCTGCAAACCCGGAAGTGTTCTAGTTTGCGAACTTTTTCCGGAAGCTGAACGTGCTCCGTTTTGAGTGCCACGCTTCCGTTTTGAGTGTTACACTGAGGTCTGATTGTTTTTGCTATTTATTTTGCGTTTTTGTTTATGCGACTCTTTTGTTCTGTTTTTGTGACTGTGTGGAGCCCAGTTCAACTACTGATGATTGATTGTGTGACTGCAATATAGTTTATTGCTTTCATTTTATGGATCAGTGGTCTTGTTAGAGAGTAAAATTCATGTTAAATTGCTGTTTTAGGGGTTGCTTTTAAAAGTCTGGAACAGATTAATCCATTTTGCATTACTTTCTATGGGAAAGCATGACTTGGTTTTGGAATGCTTTGGTTTTGGAACGGACTTCCAGAATGGATTAATTTTGAGAACCAAGGTACCACTATATAAAGGTAAAGGTAAAGGGACCCCTGATCATTAGGTCCAGTCGCGGACGACTCTTGGGTTGCGGCACTCATCTCGGTTTCCTGGCCGAGGGAGCCGGCTTACAGCTTCTGGGTCATGTGGCCAGCATGACTCAGCCACTTCTGGCGAACCAGAGCAGTGCATGGAAATGCCATTTACCTTTCTGCCAGAGTGGTACCTATTTATCTACTTGCACTTTGACGTGCTTTCAAACTGCTAGGTTGGCAGGAGCAGGGACCAAACAACGGGAACTCACCCCGTCGCGGGGATTCGAACCTCCGACCTTCTGATCAGCAAGTCCTAGGCTCTGTGGTTTAACCCACAGTGCCACCCACGTCCCTCAGCACTATATAGAGCAGTCCTACAGCTGGAGTGGTTATGGGAGAGAGTTAGGACCATAACTGTCAACGTTTCTGTTGACATCCCTGTTTCTGGCGTCAGCTTAGAGGCTTCCAGGTCTCAGTCAAACTAGCCAGTTGGCATCAGCTTTGGCAGCCATGAGCCTCTTTGCCTGAAAGCTTCGCCAAGTGGATGACCCCACTAGAGATTTGCAAGCAGACTTTTCCCTCTTGGGGGAGCCTCCTTTCTGATGATGCGGTTTTTCTCCTTCCTCCTTCCAGACTTACAATGTGGACCCTAAATCGCATCACCCAGAAAAAACTGCAGGCAGCTCAGGCTGCACGCCCTCAGCTGATCCTGACCTCCTATTATCCACCCGGCTGTGCCGCCTTCCCAGGGGACGAGTAATGGGATAGTCACACGACTTACCACTCGAGCACCAGCAGATTGCTTGCAGATTGTGTGAAACCAGAGCCAAGCACCACCGATGATTGCCGCCCACCAGGTGTTGAGCTGCAAACAGCCACTTGAACATTGCACTGCTTACATGCATGTGTGAATTGGCCCAAGGCTTCAGCAGTACTTCATTGTGGCTGGTGACCCTGCCAGGTAACAGCCCCTCCAGCCTTAAATGGAGAGCAGCAGGCCATCGAAATGTCTGACCTACACAGACGAGAAACAAAACCTTCCAAGCTACTTCCAACCTTCCAAGCCATGTTCAAATATATAAAAGGATGTCATATAGAGGAGGAAGAAAGGTTGTTTTCTGCTGCTCCAGAGAAGCAGACACGGAGCAATGGATCCAAACTACAAGAAAGAAGATTCCACCTAAACATTAGGAAGAACTTCCTGACAGTAAGAGCTGTTCGACAGTGGAATTTGCTGCCAAGGAGTGTGGTGGAGTCTCCTTCTTTGGAGGTCTTTAAGCAGAGGCTTGACAACCATATGTCAGGAGTGCTCTGATGGTGTTTCCTGCTTGGCAGGGGGTTGGACTCGATGGCCCTTGTGGTCTCTTCCAACTCTATGATTCTATGATACCCAATGACCTGGATTTTCCAAAATCAGGTGTGGTGCCTCCAGGGAGCGAGGCAAACGTGGCTTATTTTTGGCAGCTATTGGGCTTTTGGCTTTCTGCCCGGACGCTGAGGTCCAGCACCAAGGGCCTTCTGGCGGTTCCCTCATTGCGAGAAGCAAAGCTACAAGGAACCAGGCAGAGGGCCTTCTCGGTAGTGGCACCTGCCCTGTGGAACGCCCTGCCATCAGATGTCAAAGAGAAAAACAACTACCTGACATTTAGAAGACATCTGAAGGCAGCCCTGTTCAGGGAAGTTTTTAATGTGTGACATTTTAATGTATTTTTAATCTTTGTTGGAAGCCGCCCGAGTGGCTGGGGAAACCCAGCCAGATGGGCGGGGTACAAATAATATATTATTATTATTATTATTATTATTATTATTATTATTATTATTATTATTATTATTAAAGTCAGTGCCACATTCAAACTTGTGATTTATAAGGGAAGCCCTTCTAAGGGCAACAGCATAGTATTGTTAGGAATTTGGGGGCTCAGTCTAGATGACACCCCAAGTCCCTTCCAGTTCTTGGGATCCTGTTTTGCAAGGGGTGGAATGTGTAAGGGAAACTTTTCCAATGCAGTCCCTTTGTCTAGGTCAGTGGTGTCCAAACTTTTTTCAAAGAGGGCCAGATTTGATGAAGTGAAGGGCCATGGGGGCTGACCAAAATTGTTAACAATTTTTTTAGGATTGAAGTTGTTGAGCTTCTTTTATGATTTTACCCCAAAGTTGTTGAACTCTTTTTAGGGTTGAAGTTGTTGAAGGTTTTATTAGGATTTTACCCCAGTAAATAAACTGCCACATGGGCCAGATTAAACCGGACTTTGACAACACTGGTCTAGCTGACAGGGTTTTTGGCTGACCAGTTAAGCACCGCGATGGGCATACCCAAAGAAGCTGCTCTGTGCCATAGAACAAATGAGTGAGCTCTCAGCCATGTGCTAGGTAGGACAATAACCAAGAATCACGTGAGAGCGCTGAGCTAGGAGCAGGCTGGAAGGTGGAGACACAGAGACCTGCTTGCTCTGTGCTGCGACTAAGACAGAAGTTGTTCAGGCTGCGAGCCCCTCCTAGCTTATGCTCAGGTTGTTCCAATAAAACCATATATCCTAAAGACAGCACTATCTCTACTGAGCTTCATTCCAAGGAAACCAATTCCTTGTGTACATAATTGTCAGGGAACTGACATTGGAGCGAGAGGTGAAGGGGAGGCTCCCAGATGATGCTGGCGAAGGACCCAGCAGCAGGCGGAGAAACAGCTCAGTAGAGGGGGAAGCCAATCAGCGCAACACCAGGGATAAAGGGAGGCAGACGGGGGAAGTGGAGAGAGGGCTCCAGGACTCTTCACTGGACATCAGTGAGGAGAGCCTAGGTCCTCCGCTACCCACACCTTCCCGGCGCAGAAGACTCCCGCGCAGTGAGAGGAGGAGGAGACTGGGTGTCAAACAACTTTTATGTTGGAAGAGGTTCAAGAAACGCCCACTGACGGATTCTGCCAATGACTGAGGCAGCCACCATGAGAAGGGGCTGTGCAGTCAGAAAGGTTTAACAAGGCAAATTAACCGAGAAAGGCACCAGTTTACGCACGAGTAACTCATACCTATTACAATAATTTTCAGAAAAATGTAAGAAGAGCCATGCCGGATGAGGCCACAGGCCTCTCTAGTCCATCATCCTGTTTTATTTATTACATTTCCATACACCTCTTCATCTGAGGACCCCAATACACAGTTTAAAAGGCCATGGATTGTTTAATTAGCCCAAAGGCCTGGGAGAAGGGGAATATTTTTGACTGGCACCTGAAGATATGGAATGAAGTCTCCAGCCAAACCTCCCTGGGGACAGCTTGCCACAAGCAGGGAGTCACCGTAGAAAAGGCCTGCTCTTGTGTTGCCGCCCTCCGGACTTCTCGTGGAGGAGACACACAAAGAAGGGCCTCAGATGATGAATGCAGAGTCCGGGTGGCTTCATATGGGGAGAGACGGTCCTTGAGGTCTTGCAGTGCTCAGCCATTTAAGGCTTTAGAGGTCCAACCCAGCACTTTGAACTGGGCCCAGAAACTAACGGGCGGCCAATGCAGTTGGGCCAGAATCGGTGCAACTGTTAGCATTCCTGCTCCATGATTGCAGTCATGGAATTTTTGTCTATCACATGATGATATATGTTTTGACTCCACAGAGTGAGAAGTGGCGAAGACAGGATGTTTGTGTTGCCGTGTTCTGTGAAGTGGGACTATTGTCCTTTGCTCTTTGCTGTCTGATGCTAGAGAGAGAGGGAGCCATGTTGCAGTGCTCCGTGTGTTTATCTGTAAATAAAGTAGATTAGCCAAAATGCTGAGTTGCTGAGGTCTGTTACGCAAACTGCGAACACTCTGCGGATCCCTAGGTGTGCTGGTGTCAGTTAGCATTGGTCGCTGTGATGTTCGGGCTGAAGAAAGCTTATGAAACTCCCGAACGAACGACCAGGAGGGAGAGAACATGCCAGCCGGGCATGTGTCTCTGCCAGGGTGCTACTCAAGTATAGGCTGAACTCCTGACAGCAACCTGCTCAAACCGTCCTGCACCATTGAGCAACCTTGGCAGCTGGATTCTGCACCAGCTGAACCGTCTTCAGAGACAGCATTGTCGTATCTAGCGTAGAGGTTGCCAGAGCATAGGCAACACATGCCACACACCCTAACCCCACCGGCCAAGTAGATGCACTCGTGTCCTGCTGGTGGTCATCCCAGAGGCAACTATGGTATGTTCTTCCCACGCATCTTCCCTAGAAATAGTGCCTCTGATACCAGGCCATGTGCAAGGCCTTCTCCATGAATTTCTCTGGATCTCTTTTAAAGCCACCTAAGTTGGTGGCCATCAGTGCTCCTGTGGCAGGGAGTTCCAGAGTTAAACTATGAGCTGTGACTTTCTTTTATCTGTCCTGAATCTGTCCTCATTACTAAATGTCATTTATGGGCTTGTGAGCACCACAAGAAGCATTGGTCTGCATGATGCTTACACAGGAGAATAAAAGCGCCATCAAAACACACCTGTGGAGACAGAGGTGACCCATGATTACCTGTGATGGTAGAAGATCCCTTGTAAAAACAAACAAACCACATATTCATGTTTTGCAGCACAGCTGCCCTGGAAAACATTGGCTCTGAGATGGGAACTGTGAGTTGATGGTAGCTGGCATGATGGGAATTGTGTTCCCATACATCTGGGGGGCATTAGGTTGGAGAAGGCTGCTATAGGGTCACCTGTGAGTGGCTTGTGTTAGGATATTTCCGTTCCACCTTAAAAGGGAGCAGGCTTTGTGAGTCAGAGAGTCTGTGCATGTCCTGTTCACAGGATGTTTATGTTTCTATTGCTTTCGTTTTTTTCTCTCTCTGTCGGAGACACTGACGCAGACAGTCATGTCTTTCTTTGTTCTGATCAACGGTGAATAAAGCTTGTAAATAATGCTCTCCTGCGTGTGACTTCTGCTGTACTTTATCAGCTGATAGAGTGTGCATGAGCTCTAGAATGTGGCAAGATAACTTCTAGAAACTCATGTCGCTAATCGATGATACTGCGTGCCTACCAGAGATCGATGGATCGTCCGGCACACGGCTTGGGGCCATGATGGACTTTATCTCCCTGGCAGTATCCCAACAGTTTGTGACCTTCGTGTCCGTCAGCAGCCCTGAAGAGTTCGTTTTTATTTATTTCATAAAATTTATACACTGCTTGATTGTAAAAAAGCAAAAACAACCCAAAAGCTCAAACCGGCTTACGAAAAACAGATAAAATTATAATTCTCAATAAGAAAAAAATAACTCAAGTGTCAGGGAACCGCAGGCAGCGAGGCAGGAAAGAATTAGAGGATACAGGGAACGATCCCCACTGATCAGTACTGAGTCCTCCTCAGAAGACAGAGAAGAGGATAGTGAGTCTGGGGAGGAAGGGGTGCTTCGGAGAGAAGGGGATCCACGTCACAGGGGAAAACGGAAGGGGCTGAGCCATTGGCTCTGTTGGTCTCGAGGGAGAGGGAAAAGAGAAAGTAGTTAGAGCAATGCGCGTCATGAGAGATGGGTCGCTTTGTTTATTTGGCATGTAATCTTGTCTGAAGAAAATAAAGAAAGGAATTTATGGCTGGCTGCTGGGAGTGTTTTTCTGCTAAGTGCAGCAACGCATGCAGCTGGCAAGCTGACATCAAGTTTTCCAGAATTGAAACTAACAACAGACTAAAAAGAGATTAAAACTCACATCAACTTTTTAAACATCTGGGCACGCTTGTGTGAACAAAAATGTTTTTATCAGGCGCCGGAAAGAGTACTATGAAGGTGCCTGCCTGGTATCTATTGGCAGGGAGTTTCAAAGTGTAGGCGCTGCCACTAAGAGATTGATTTTTTTAGAAATGAAGAACTAACTGTTGAGAAAGTGGCATGCCAAGAACAGGTGCACTGCAAACATGGGAGCCCCCAGAACACAGCGCTAATGAGCTAGGCATTTATTGGTGAATATTACAATATGCAACCTTCCCGTTTAAAACCCAGAATTCTCTTACTTGCTTCGCCTCTCGCCAACATGTCTGAGGACCCGCAACCCTTGATCCAAGGACAGTTTCCTCTCTAAGATCTTACTAAGGAGGGTCACTTTCTCATCAGAAGGAGTAGTGCCTGCGAACTGCGAGCAGCGGCTTTGCTCCCCAGATGCTCCCCTTTGACCAAGGGCCACCATCCCTCCCGTTACCTCTTCTGCTATTGCCCGCTGTGGCTCAGAAGCCGATTCCGTTGCCATATTACTCAGGACGAATCTTGCTTCCCAAAGCAAGGCCGTTTGGGAAGATTTTGCCTTCTTCAGGGACGCCAGGGAATGGCTGCTGGTTGGTGAATTTTCACGCCTGCGGCTCCCCGTTGCTTCTCGGCCTGCACCTGGCCAATTGCCACCACTGCTGCCTCCTCCTCCTTCCTCCTCCTCCTCCTCTTTTACCATCCAGTCGCTTCTTGCGAACCCTTCCTCCTTGCTGTCCCAGTCCCCGACCTGCTCCCACTCCCACTCGGTGCTGAACTGCGACATGCTCTCCACCGACACGGGGCGTTGCTCCTCAGAGCCCGAGGAGGTGCCCTGCTCCTCCTGTCCTTCCACCGCCGCTTCGTTGTCCGGGGCCGAGTGCCTCTGGAACCCTCCCTCTGCACCCAGGAAGCCTTCCTTTGGAGACGCAGGGAGCGCTTGCCACTTGGAGTCTTTGGGGCTGTCGCTCAAGGCCTCCTCCAGGCCTCGGGCTCCTTGATGGAGCGGGGCCACCACAGAGTCCTCCTCGCTCCCTTCCTTCCAGGAAGGAGATTTCAGGCTGAGGCATTCCTGGCACAGGGACTCCGAGGACCATCTTCCCAGCTCCTTGGTGGCGGAAGATGCTTGGCGCCCTGTGTCGGTGGCCCAGTCAGCATCTCTCATGGTCTGGCTGGGCGAGTCCATCCTCTTCTCCCTGCCCCAGCCCACCTTCCTGCCTCCTGTCCGCAGGCCGCTCCTTGACTTCACCTGGCGAATGCTGCCGGCCATCCTGTAGGTTCTGGCCACTACCTCCTCATAGGACGCCTGGGGTTCGACGGCATACGCCTGCTCCAGGAAGGCCTGTTGGGGGGCAAAAAGGCTAGCTTGCTGCACACTCTCTGTCCCCTGCAGAGGCCTGAGGTCTGCCTCAGTGGCTTCTTGCTCTGGCAGAGAAGCATCCCTGATGCTTTCTCCAGACGATGGACCAGGAACTTGCTCAATATCCTCTGAGAGCAGAGAAGAGGAGCCTCCCTCTCTGCCATTTTCTGCACCTTCCTCTTGCTCCTGCTGCTGCCATCTCTGCTCTACTGCCAGCTGTGAGGAGGAGGAGGTGGCAGCAGTGGCCTTCCTCGAAAAATGGGACGGAGAAGAGCAGTTGGGTAGCTTGAAAACCTTCCTGTGCTCCCAGCCAGCTTCAGAGCCCTTTGGCAACTGCGGAAGCTGCCCACGTGGAAGGTGGCTGTCGTCTACCATCCCTTCAAAGCTACCCTCTGGCTGCCATGGAACCCTCCTCGTCGTCTTCTTCTTCCTCTTCCCAAGGGATGTATTTGAAGAGCGTGCTGCCAGGTGAGTGATTCTTCCGCAGGTATATCTCACCCTCTGGGAGCTGGGATTCCTCTCCGGCCGATGGCTGGCATTGTGTACGTACTTTGGGGGTCTGCGAGTGGGCTGCGAGAGAGGGGGGACCCCAGGATCCTGCATCCTGTCAGGAATACTTGAGCGCTGCACTTGCCTGGGCTTATTCAACCAAGACCCCTGCAAAGGTTTCTCCTGCAATCGGCGCCTGCGGGGAGCTTCTCTCGGGGGCCCCCAGCCACCCCTTGCCTCCTGGGCAGCTGTGTGGTTCCGCGTTTTCCCACAGAGGCAGAGGGACGGCTCTTCTGTTTCCACCCACGACGCCTCTCCACTGTCTTGCCCTAGTTCAGGAAAAAGCTCTGCGTGGTAGATGCGTGGATCTTCCCAACTCGAGCTGGATTCTTGTTCCGTTTCCATCTTAAATGGGGTGTCTGATGTGTCGAGGGTCTGCTCATACGTGGACGGCTGTTCCTCTTCCTCCTCTGGTCCATGAGCATGAAAAATAAATGCCCTCGCCGACTCCTGGACCACTTTGGGAACGTGCCATCGGTGCTCCACTTTCAGGCCCCGGATGTGCTTCTCCAGATGTTCCTTTGTGCCTACATGCAAGAAATGCAGCTGTTTGGCACCAACTTGGACCTCCTTGCCTTTGCGTCCTTTCTTGGTGCCTGCTCTTGTTCCTGCGGCAACGCCCTTTGCTCTTGCTGCAGCGATTCTTGCTCCTGTGCCGGTCAAAGGACTCTCCTGTAGTCCCCGGGGAACTGGAGCAAATGCACGTAGCGACCTCTGGACGGTGGCTGGCAGGCCCCAGTCATGCTGGATCTTCTTGCGTTGAATGTGGAACTCCAGAAAGTCCTGGAGATGGCCAGCAAGGAAAGGCAGCTCTCTTTCACAGCTTATGCTTGTTGTAGAAGTGGCAGACGGGGTCGCTGCCAACAGCGTTTCCTCCTCCAGCTCCCCTGACACGTTCTCCCTGTCCTGCCGTTTCCGCACAGAGCTTCCCAGCTCAAACGGGGAGCGGATACGAAAGGCCTCTTGATAGTCACAGGGCTGAGTTTCCGGCCCCATTTCTACAACAGAAGGGGGCCTGGGAAGCCGAAACGCTCTCACGGCTTCCTGAGCGTGTTTTTGGAGGTCCCACCTGTGTCCTGCAGTCAGACTCCTCACGTGCGCTTCCAGACGCTCCTTCACCTCCGAGTTGATGAACAAGAGCCCCCGAGTCGTAATTTTGACGTCTCCCTCATCCCAAGGAAACGGATGCGCTACGCTCTTTCTTGGTGGCCTTTTCTTGTGCGACTCGAGGGGAGGAGGGGCGAATGCCTGCAGGGACTTCAGCACGGCGGAGGGCAGGCTCCAGGAATGCTGGAGCTTCTTGCGTTGGATGTGGAACTCCAGAGCATCCTGGGCCTCATGCGGCAGGAAAGGAGACGTCACCTCAGGAAAGAAGAAAGTTGACACATCAACATGGGCAGCTGCAGCAGCTGCTTCTCTCTTGTGGTGGAGCTTCTCCGTTGCCTCTCTGCTGGAGTCGTCTTGATTGTCTCCTTCCGTCCCAGAAGCCAACTGGTTGTCGCCTTCAGTCTCTGAATCAGCCGCATCCTGGGGGGATTTTAAGGGAGGAGGCCAGGGCTGCCGTGACCGACCCAGTTCAGGTTGGGAAGCAGGCCTGGAAGTCATGAAGGCCCTCAGCGACTGCTGGACGCGTTCTGGAAGGCCCCACCTACGTTTCTCAATCATACGCCTCAAGTGGCCATTCAGATGCTCCTTCCTTTCTGGGCTGAGGAAGGAGAGGCTCCGACTAACACTCTGCATGTCTCCTTCCTCCCATGGAATCCGACCGGCCACAATCTTTCTTGGTGGCCTTTTCTTGTGCGACTCAAGGGGAGGAGGGGCGAATGCCTGCAGGGACCTGAGCACAGCGGAGGGCACGCCCCAGGAATGCTGGAGCTTCTTGCGTTGGATGTGGAGTTCCAGAACATTCTGGGCCTCGTGCTGGAGGAACGGCAGCCTCACCCCGGGAAATAAGAAAACACCCGCTTCATGCCCCACACGTGTCGCTGTTCCCCGCTGGCCTTGCGAGAGGACCTTTTGCTTCTTGGTTGCTCTCCTCCTGCCCTCTGTTCCTTGAGGAGAGCCTTTGTTGTCGTCGTCACTCGTCTGATAATCGTCTCTGGCCGCCTGCCAGGATTTGCACTGGCAAGGCAAGAGACCCACTTCAGATCGGGAGGGGGGCCTGGAGGCCAGAAAGGTCTTCAGGGATTGCTGAACGCGTTTCGGGATCTCCCACCTGTGTCTGGTGGTCAAGGTCGTAATGTGGGCCTCCAGGCGCTCTTTGGTGTCTGGCTTAAGGAACGAGAGGTCGTTGGCGATGACCCTCACTTCTTCTCCATCCCAACGATGCGTCTTGGGGGCGTCCTCTCCCCAGTGGAGGGCAAACGGGGCCAGGGCATCGAGGGACTTCTGCAAAACAGACGGAGTGGCCCACGCATGTTGGATTCTCTTGTGTATGATGTGGAACTCAAGCAGCTGAAAGGCCTCATCCGTGAGGAAAGGTGGCTGCAGCGTGGGCGATATCTCGGCAGTCGTGCCCACGTTTCTGGCCGGCCGTTGTTTCCTCTGATGACCCTTTGGCTTTTGAGGGGATGCTTTTTTGGACAGCTGCAGTGCCAGGGACTCTTTGCCCTCAGAATAGGAATAGATTTCTTGCCGCTGGGACGAGACGCGATGGTGTTTGGAGACTTGTACAGGAGACCTCCTTTCTCCACCATGGAGAAGCCCCATCAACTCTTCATCCTCAGAATGGGAATGGATTCCACACTGCTGAGAGGAATCACGATGGTGTTTGGAGACTTGTACAGGAGTCTTCATTTCTCCACCATGGAGAAGCCCCATTGACTCTTCTCCCTCAGAATGGGAATGGATTCCACACTGCTGAGAGGAGTCACGATGGTGTTTGGAGACTTGTACAGGAGACCTCCTTTCTCCACCATGGAGAAGCCCCATCGACTCTTCTCCCTCAGAATGGGAATGGATTCCACGCTGCTGAGAGGAGTCACGATAGTGTTTGGAGACTTGTACAGGAGACCTCCTTTCTCCACCATGGAGAAGCCCCATTGACTCTTCTCCCTCAGAATGGGAATGGATTCCACACTGCTGAGAGGAGTTGCGATGATGTTTGGAGACTTGTACAGGATACCTCCTTTCTCCAGCATGGAGAAGCCCTGGTGACTCTTCTCCCTCAGAATGGGAATGGATTTCCTGCTGCCGGGGGGAGTCATGATGATATTTTGAGAGTTGTACAGGACGCATGCTTTCTCCAGCATGGAGAAGCCCTGGTGACTCTTCTCCCTCAGAATGGGAATGGATTTCCTGCTGCCGGGGGGAGTCATGATGATATTTTGAGAGTTGTACAGGACGCATGCTTTCTCCAGCATGGAGAAGCCCTGGTGACTCTTCTGCCTCAGAATGGGAATGGATTTCCTGCCTCCGGGGTGAGTCGTGGTGACGTTTTGAGAGTCGCATGGGGTGCTTTTTTTCTCCCGCACTGGACTTCTGTTGAGCAGGGAGAGCCGCCCTCACTGAACGCCGAACCATCTGGGGCAGCCCCCACCTGTGCTCTGTGGCCCACCTCTTCACGTGGGTTTCCAGGCAATCCTTTACATTTGGACACAGAAAACGCAGGATCCGTCGAGGAATCATTGCCTCCGTCACGGACTGTGGTGGGTGGGCAGCTGCGCCCCCTTTCCCTTGGCCCCCCGATTTCTCAGGGCTGACGAGTACTACTGCTCTAGCCTTTGCCGGCCCTTGCAGCTCAGGGGGAGGTGGGGCAAAGGCCCGTAGCGATTTCTGCACAGCGGACGGCAGGCTCCAGTCATGCTGGACCCTCTTGCGCTTTACATGGAATTCAAGATATTCCCTGGCCTCATCTGTAAGGCATGTTGTTACCACTGGCAACAGGTCTAATTCTCTCTTTGGAGTCTCTCTTCCATGCCGTGAGGTTTCCAGGTGCCTCCCTCCTGGAGATAGCTCTGAAGGTTGCCCTCCTGTTCTGGGTAGTTGCTGCCGTTCACTTTCCACCTGCTTCTCCAGCGGGCTCTGGGTTTCTCCTCCAGCTGCCTGGAGGCCCTGGCCACCTGTGCCCAGTGGCATTTGGAGGTCTTTGCTGCAGGTGTATAGTGGAATTTGGTCAGCTTGGGAAGGCGATGCAGCTGCCCAGAGGCGCTGGCCACGAGTGCCCAGAGGGGTTTGGAGGTCTTTGCTGCAGGTGCATAGTGGGGTTTGTGCCTGATCAGCTTGGGGAGCAGACCCAGGAGGCAGGAACACCTTGACCGACTCCTGGACCAGTTTGGGAAGGCCCCATCGGTGTGCCGCAATCCGGCTCTTCAAATGGGCCTCCAGGCTCCCCGCTGTGACGGGATCCAGGAAGACCAGGCGCTGGGTTGTCACGACCCTTACTTTTACTGCACGGGTTGGAGACCTTTGAAATTTAGAGGGGGGCCGCAGGAAAGCAGAGAGGGATTTCTGAATTGTGGCTGGCAGGCCCCACGTGTGCTGCAGCTTCTTCCGCAGAACGTGCATCTCCAGAAGATCCAAGGCGTCCTGTGTGAGGAAAGATGCCCCCCACTTCCAGGGTTTAAGGCCTGTTGCTCCAGGGCCCTTGGGGGTTTCTAGTGGAATTTGGTCAGCTTGGGAAGGCGATGCAGCTGCCCGGAGGTGCTGGCCACGAGTGCCCAGAGGGGTTTGGAGGTCTTTGCTGCAGGTACATAGTGGGGTTTGTGCCTGATCAGCTTGGGGAGCAGACCCAGGAGGCAGGAACACCTTGACCGACTCCTGGACCAGTTTGGGAAGGCCCCATCGGTGTGCCGCAATCCGGCTCTTCAAATGTGCCTCCAGGCTCCCCGCTGTGACGGGATCCAGGAAGACCAGGCGCTGGGTTGTCACGACCCTAACTTTTACTGCACGGGTTGGAGACCTTTGAAATTTAGAGGGGGGCCGCAGGAAAGCAGAGAGGGATTTCTGAATTGTGGCTGGCAGGCCCCACGTGTGCTGCAGCTTCTTCCGCAGAACGTGCATCTCCAGAAGATCTAAGGCGTCCTGTGTGAGGAAAGATGCCCCCCACTTCCAGGGTTTAAGGCCTGTTGCTCCAGGGCCCTTGGGTGTTTCTCTCCCCAGGACCTTCGCCGAGCTTCTGACTGTGGCGACTTTTCCTGGCAGCGGCGGCCCAGGAATTTTTCCGTACATCTTGGTCAAGGATTTGATTTGCAAACTGGGTAGGCCCCAAAGACACATGAGATGCTTCTGCTTGATGTTCAGCTGGATCTTCAACAGAGCCTCTTGCTCGACAAAAAGCAGGAGGGGCCTTCTGGGTCTCACCCCAGAGGGGAGGGAAGGAGGTTTAGGGAGAGGGGCTCGTCTGATGGGGCCGGCAGGTGCCTTCATCAACTGGAATTTTCTCTCCAGAGCCTTCTTCTTGAGATGGGTATCCAGAGTAGCTTTGGTGGAGCTCTCCAAGCATTGATTCTTCACTGGGGGAACATTGCAGGTCTTCCTCCGCCTCGCATCAGCCGCCCGGGATCCCGTGGCCTTTGTCAGTTTCTTTTCCTTGCCACTCTGAGGAAGCGGAGCCCTTCCTGGGGGAGGAGTGGGGAGAAATTGCTGCAGGGAGTCCAGGACCTTCCGTGGCAAACCCCACCTCCGCTGCAGCTTCCTCCTCTGAATGTGAAATTCCAGGAGGTGGCACATGGCCCGAGGAAGGAAGAGCAGCTCTTGATGCAGCACGCAGATCTGAATGCTGGTCTTGGGAAGGCCGGGCAGCCTGGGTGGTCCCTGCATAAAGCCCCAGAGCGACCTCTGCACGAGGGCAGGAAACTCCCACATGTGCTGCATCCTTTTCCTCCTGACGTGCAGCTCCAATTCCTCTCTGGACAACCTCTGGAAGAACAGCGTCTCCACTGCCAAAAACTCGAAGGCGGCCCCTCTGCGCCTGGCCGGAGTTCGGAAGGGCGGCCGGGGAGCCATTGCAGCCACCGCCTCCACGTAGCGTGTCCCCAGCCCCCACAGGGAAGCCAGATAGTTGTGCTGCACGGCCAGTTCAATCTGACCCATTTGATCTACACTGAACAAGAGGCAAGAGCTACGGGGTCTCAAGGTTGCCAAGCCGGGACGGATCAGCCTGGGGAGAGTCTGGCTCAGGGACAGCGATGCCCTTTGCCTAGAGTGTCTGGGCACAGCAGGGAAGGCTCCTAGGTGCACCTCCAAACTCTTCTTAGTCACGTGAAGCTGCAGCTTCTCCAGAGACATGCCCTCCAGTGGGAGACACAGCTTGGCGGAATGCGCGGCCGCACCCACCATCCTTCTGCCCTTCTCCCTGACCGGCTCAGCACCCTTGGCACCAGCTGTCCACGGTTTGGCACAAGCCCCAAAGCTGGACTCCCGCGAAGTGCTTCCTGCCGGCAGCATCTTCTCCCCCGGGAACAGCAACTGCAGCGATTCGAGGATCCTCCTGGGCAACGCCCACTGCCTCTGGAGCTTCAGCCGCTGGATGTGGTGCTCCAGGCGCACGCGGGTGCTGCGAGGAAGAAACAAGAGCTCCCCGTGCAGCGCCTGGACCCAGATCTTGGTTCTGCGGGAAGCCCCTGGAAGCGGCACCTGTCCTGGGAGGGGGGGACCTTGCATGAAAGCCCTAAGAGAGCTCTGGACAGAGACGGGGAAGCCCCACTCGTGCTGGAGCTTCTTCTTTCTCACATGCTGCTCCAAGGACTCTCGGTCCTCTTGTGGGAGAAACAGAGTCTGGGCCTGGGAGAACCCAAGAGAAGCCTTCCTGGACCTGGGAGGTTGTGGGTGCGGCGCAGGGGCCATTGCGCTCAGGGCCTCCACGTACCGCTGGCCTAGCCCCCAGAGGGAGCTCAGGTGGTAACGCTGCACAGACACCTCAATCTTCTTGAAGTCCTCGGCCAGTACAAAGGTCAGGACGAGCTTCCGGGGCTGCAAGGGCTTGACGCCACGGAGAATCCGCTTGGGCAGAGGCTGCCTGGATGTCAAAACCACCCGTCTCCAAGAGCTCACAGCAACGGCCGGGAAAATCTCCCAATGCACCTCCATGGACTTCTTGGCCGAGTGGACCCTGATCTTCTCCAGGTTCTGGCGTCCCACACTGGGGAACCCCTGGGACACTGCGTCTGCTTTCCTCTTAAGGCAGACGGCGCAGAGGGTGCCCACGATGGGGGTGACAGGGAGGCTTTCAGGCCCAACTTTCCTGCGCGTGCTTTTCGCCCCCCGTTCAGCAGGTGATTTCTGCCGGTGGGCAGCAGCCTTGAGCTCCGGAAAGAGCGACCTCAGAGACTCCACCACCCTCCTTGGCAGCCCCCAAAGGCGCTGCAGCTTCATCTTCTGCACATGCAATTCGAGGCGGTTGCGGAAGCTCTGCGGAAGGCACATGTCCTGCACCAGGACACGGGCAGAGACCCCCGGCTGCCTCAGGGGAAGCAGAGGGGGCGGCTCACAAACGAGGTACCTGAGCGACCTCTGGACAAGGACTGGGAAGCCCCACTCGTGCTGGAGCCTCTTCCTGCTGACGTGGCGCTCCAGAGCTTCTGCTTCCGTTCGTGGAAGGATCGTCACTTGCACTCCGCTGAAGGTGAAGGCTGTCCTCTTCCGCCTGGAAGGTCCAGGGGACCTCATTGCCCTAAGTGTCTCCGCGTAGCGGGTGCCCAGCCCCCACAAGGATGCCAGGTGGTTGCATTTCACCGCCACTTCGATCCGGCTCACCTGCTCTGCGAACACCGAGAGAGGCAAGGGTCTGCGCGGCAGCAACGGCTTGTGGCCCGGGCGGATCACCTTGGGGAGAGGCCTCCTCAGAACGAGGAGCCTGCATCTCCAGGAGACTCTGACGGCAGCAGGGAAGACCTCCAAGTTCATCTCCAGGCTCTTCTTTGCAAGGTGGGGCCGCAGGACCACTTGAGTCTTGGCCAGCTGAGTGGGCGGGAGCAGCGGTGGGGCTGGAACAACCATCCTCTGGGCCTTCTGCCTTCTCTGCCGACCGACAGCACAGGGCTTGGGGCCCGTTATGTTGTCAAGCTGACCCTGTGGGTAGAGGAGCTTCATGGAGTCAAGGACCCTCTGGGGCAGCCTCCAACGCTGGTTGACAATCCTTTTCTGCACATTCTTCTCCAGCTCCCTCTGGGTGGCCCTGCTGAGGAAGGAGAGCTCGGGTATGGAAATGGACACCTCGCTAGCCCTGGCGTTCCTGGGGCGAACCTGATGGCAGGTTGATAGGAGGATCCGGAGGGACCTTTGAACGAGCCCCGGGATCCCCCAGGCGTGTTGCAGAGTCTTCCTTCTGACATGCCACTCCAGCTCCTCTCGGGCCTTCGGACAGAGGAACCGAATGTGTGTTGAGGTGAAGCCAAACGCTGCAGATCTTCTGGGCAAGGGGAAGGTGGGCGCTTGAAACACAGCACCCGGGAACATCTGGGCAAGGGACCTATGGTACAGCGAAGGCAGCCCCAAGCGATAGGTCAACTTCTTGTGGGTAATGTTGAGCTGGATGTGACCGAGAGCTTGCAGGTCCAGAAAATGGATCTGCTGGGATCTCTGCTCTGGAGGTCTCAACCCGGGCGGGATGACTTTGGGGAGCGCAGGCTTCGGAGCTTGAGGGGAGGCTTTCCGAAACTGCTGGATTTTAGGAGCGGACACACCCAGCTGCTTCTCAAGGGCTCTCTTGGCCAAATTCTTCTGCAACGCCTGCTGCTTCCGGGCACAGCTCAGCGCTGAGCAACTCTCCTTTGCAAGCTTCTTGGAGGAGCTCAGCTTGGAGCCCGTTATGTTGTCAAGCTGACCCTGTGGGTAGAGGAGCTTCATGGAGTCAAGGACCCTCTGGGGCAGCCTCCAACGCTGGTTGACAATCCTTTTCTGCACATTCTTCTCCAGCTCCCTCTGGGTGGCCCTGCTGAGGAAGGAGAGCTCGGGTATGGAAATGGACACCTCGCTAGCCCTGGCGTTCCTGGGGTGAACCTGATGGCAGGTTGATAGGAGGATCCGGAGGGACCTTTGAACGAGCCCCGGGATCCCCCAGGTGTGTTGCAGAGTCTTCCTTCTGACATGCCACTCCAGCTCCTCTCGGGCCTTCGGACAGAGGAACCGAATGTGTGTTAAGGTGAAGCCGAACGCTGCAGATCTTCTGGGCAAGGAGAAGGCGGGCACTGAAAACACAGCACCCGGGAACATCTGGGCAAGGGACCTATGGTACAGTGAGGGCAGCCCCAAGCGATAGGTCAACTTCTTGTGGGTAATGTTGAGCTGGATGTGACCGAGAGCTTGCAGGTCCAGAAAATGGATCTGCTGGGATCTCTGCTCTGGAGGTCTCAACCCGGGCGGGATGACTTTGGGGAGCGCAGGCTTCGGAGCTTGAGGGGAGGCTTTCCGAAACTGCTGGAATTTAGGAGCAGACACACCCAGTTGCATCTCAAGGGCTCTCTTGGCCAAATTCCTCTGCAACGGCTGCTGCTTCAGGGCACAGCTCAGCGCTGAGCAGCTCTCCTTTGCAAGCTTCTTGGAGGAGCTCGGTGTCTTCTTCTGAGGGAATGTAGGCGTCTCTCTAGGCTGTGAAGGAGGCTTCATTTGTCTTAGGGCCTCCTGCACCCTCTGGGGCAGCTGCCAATGCTTCATCTGGACCATTTTCTTCAGGTGGAGCTCCAGCCTCTTCTTTGCTCTCTCAGCCACAAAGGAGAGGGCTTGAGGACCCGTCACCACAGTAACACCCACAGGGCCCCGCTGGGGCGCAGGACGTGGAGCAGAGGGCACAAAGCCTTGGAGGGACCTGAGGAGGGCCGATGGCAGCCCCAGAAGGTGCTGCACCCTCTTCCCCAGCAGGTGCGATTCCAAGTTTGCTACCACGGCCTGGTCCAGAAAGGAGATGTCAGCTGCTGTAAACACGAATGGCTGGGCCCTGCTGGAAGATGGGTCCGTCGCGCTACAGGGGGCTTTGCTCCTTCCCTCTCGAGGTGACGGCGTCTTGCGTCCCCGGCCATGGCTGGCCTCACTGGGCGAGCTCTGCGAGTACATTCTCATCCGGAGAAAGAAACTCTCTGTGTCTCTGCCGCTCGTCTGGGACGCCGCAGAGCTCTTGACCCAGCCGGAGTCCCTACGGCGCTTGCGCGGTTTACGGGGAACCTGGCCGCACCTGCAAGATTTGCCGCCCTCCAAGCTGCTGAAAGACAACTCGGACAGGTTGGAAGCAGACGCCGTCCAGCTCATCTGTGACATCTCTTGCGTAGTGGATGAGAAGAGGACTTCTTGCTCCTGTCCGATTAGGCCGCCAGAACGGTGGCTGCTTCCCCTTGAGCCCTCGGAAACACGCTCTGCGATGGAGAAGGTTTGCTCCCTACTGTCCGCCGGGAAGTTGGAGGGATGTAGAGGCCTGCCGCACGACGCCGGTCTTGTCGGGGTGACGGGAGGATCTCTAGAGATGGGGTCAGGAGCGCTGGCACTCTGTGGGAAGGAATCAGGTGTGTCAAGCTGGAGTGGGCGCCCCACACAAGGCCCATGGGAGAGCGGGGCCCGGATGCTGGGGAAATTGTAGCCGCCTGCTCTGCTGCCGCTCATCAGCTGCGAGGCCTCCTGAGCTGCTTGCTCACACACCTTGCAGGCCACGTCATCACACAGCAGTTGGCGGACAGAGCTCCCAGGAGCCCTCTGGGCGATGCCGTCTGGTAGCCTGCAAAACACCTTGTGCCTGATACCTGCGATGGGAAGAAAAGGCTTTATTAGATTTGTAGGCCACCGTTATCTTCCAAGGATCTCAAGGTGATGTTCATGATTCTCCTCCCCATTTCATCCTCGCCACAACCCACTGAGGTAGGTAAGGCTGGTTCCCAACATTGTGATAGGTAAAGGTAAAGGACCCCTGGACGGTTAAGACCAGTCAAAGGTGACACTGTGGTTGTAGTGCTCTTCTCGCTTTTGGGCCGAGGGAGCCAGTGTTTGTCCACAGACAGCTTTCCAGGTCATGTGGCCAGCAGGACTAAACCGCTTCTGAAGCAATGGAACACCGTGATGGAAGCCAGAGCGCACAGAAACACCGTTTACCTTCCTGCCACAGTGGTACCTATTTATCTACTCGCACTGGTGTGCTTTTGAACTGCTAGGTTGGCAGGAGCTGGGACAGAGCAATGGGAGTTCACTCTGTTGTGGGGATTTGAACTGCCATCCTTCTGATCAGCAAGCCCAAGCGGCTCAGTGGTTTAGACCACAGCACCACCCGCTGTGATAGATCAACATTGTGATAGATGACAAGCTAAACATCAGTGATATTCTGGTTTAACACTATGTCTGAAATAAGGATGGCTTCATGGTTTTCCTTGCATCGTGCTGAGGCAGCAGAGTTAATAGGCTGTAGGAATTGAGAGCAACAATGGTTGGCTTCATGGTTTTTCCCACATTGTCCTTTTTGCATAGCAAACACACACACACAAATCACAATTCACAATATATTGCTACCTATTCAACTCAGTACATAACATAGGTCAAAAACCAATATCATGATATGGACCTCAAAGTGGTTTTGGATGATACATTGATATATTGCCCAGCTCTGGAGGTAGGTTAAGCTAAGAGATAGTGACTGGCCCAAGGTCACCCAGTGAGTTTTGTGGCTGAGTGGGGATTCGAACCCTGCTCTCCCAGGTCAAAGCCCAAAACTCTAACCATTACGCCACCCTGGGGCTCCTGCTCCCAGTTAATGGCGCCCTTCTGGAGTTTCGTCATGGTGAATTTATCTTCTTTCTTTCGAACTTTAATAAGTAATCAAGAGAGTTCACAACAAAGCAAAGAATCAGGTGGCAACTTCCTGTTATAGTTCCATAGGAAATGGTTGGATACGACCTCAGGATGTGAAGAGGTTTGATCAAAAGCCAAACAAAATGAAAAATAAAAATAAGGATTCTTGTTCCCCTGCAGGAACAAAGAGGACTAGCTGTAATGGAGATTGGTATGTAACCAGTACCAAATAAGACCAAATTTGGTGGGGATGTGCCAGCCCTCAGTCCATCGGATTGGTGGTGCCTCGTGAAACACCCATAGGAAACACAAACACTTGTTTTTCCCTCCCTCCCTCTTTCCTTTATTTCTAGCCTCGCTTCATTTCTTTCTTCTGCTTTTTTACTTATTCCATCTGTAACTTCTGTCATTGCGATTTTACTGAGTTATGGGGAAAGCTTAATAAAAAATCTTAAAGGAAGGAAGGAAGGAAGGAAGGAAGGAAGGAAAGAAGGAAGGAAGGAAGGAAAGAAAGAAAGAAAGAAAGAAAGAAAGAAAGAAAGAAAGAAAGAAAGAAAGAAAGAAAGAACTGATGCCTTATTGAGCAGTGGGGGGAGGAAATGTCTGGCCCTTCTCTACCCCTGCCATCAATCCGTGTTCATGAAGTGGGGCAGTTGCCCCCTAAAAAATAACAAGATCCACCGCAAAGCACCATCTCCCAGCCTTCTCTTGGCTGGTAAACAGCAATGGGCAAATCTATCCATTTTGGTTCCTACTGCCCTTAATGACACAAGACCCCCATAAAAGTGCGTGGTTTAAAATTGTGCACCAAAAACTCCTCTCCTGTGGACTCCACCCACATCAGCTTCTCATGACGGGCTTCATTAAAGCAAAAAGGCTAATTGGACAGCGTCTGAAGGACTTAGAGCAACAGAACAATCTGGCCATTATAAAGAAATTCTGTCCTTGGCATGCCTTTTCCCCCCTTCTCAGTTTGATTCCCTGGCACCATATTTGTATAAATTAACCATCCCAAAATACAGACGTGCCTTCTTCACACTGGCCAGACTGGATGTGATGCCCTCTGCCGTACTTGAGGGCAGATACCAAAAGACACCAAACGACTCTGCCCCTGTGGAGATGGCAATCTGGAAACCGTGGCTCATGTTCTCCTGTCCTGTCCCCGTTATAAAGATCTGAGGAATGAGATCATCACCCCACGCTTACTTTCCATCCCAGGCCACCCACCTGAGGCCACATTGTTCTTTCTTTTATCAGATCAAAATTATCAGAGGTTGCTAGGTTCATCGAGGGTGCAGTGAGATTAAGGGCCACTATTTGAATGATAATCTTGGTCATTTGATTGCCCTTTTTACCCATTGCTGACTTTTTAATTTGTATATATTTTATTTGTATATCGCTTGTTTTATGTCGCTATGGCCGTTGGCTAATGTGAATAACGTTTATCTTATCAAAGGTCTGCACCCGAGGAAAAGAGCTGCGGCGAAGAAGCTGGGGGCCTGGAAGGAGACCTCTTACCTTCCTCGATCTTCTTCCGCCAGTCTGTGACCTTCCGAAAAAACTGCAACGAAGGAAAAAACACAAGCAGAGAGAGGTGTCTGTCTTGGCAGGGAACAAGGGAACAGGAGGCCTCTGCCTTTATTTCTCCCCACAGCCCTCCCCATCCCAAAAGACTTCTTAACCTACATCAGTGGTTTTCAAGCAGGGTGCCATGGCACCCTGGGGTGCCTTGAATGGTGGTCAAGGGTGCCGCGGGCAGCACTGGCCTCAGTCCCTCTTCCTTTCCCTTCCCTCTCTCCTCTGATGCCCTCTTGCATCTGTGATCCCAAAGGCTTGCACAGCTGTTTGTTGCAGCAGCCCTGGCTACAAGCTCCCCAGGCGAATGGTGTGACTGGAGCTGGCCAGGCGGTGCTGGGTTAGGGTTACCAGATGTCCCCGGTTCCTGGGGACAGTCCCCGGATTTTCAACTCTGTCCCCGGACAAATTCCGTCCCCAGATTTGCAAATCTGTCCCCGGGAAACGTGGCAGCGGCAGCCTCAGCAGCCTGGAGCCAGCCTGGTACTGCAGTTGGCTCTGGGTGGCTTCAGGAGCTGCTCACTGCCACTGCCACTGCCAGAAAGAATGTACTGTATTTTTTGCTCGCTAAGACTCACCTTCTCCCTCCTAAAAAGTAAGGAGAAATGTGTGTGCATCTTATGGAGCGAATGCAGGCTGCGCAGCTATCACAGAAGCCAGAACAGCAAGACGGACTGCTGCTTTCACTGCGCAGCGATCCCTCTTGCTGTTCTGGCTTCTGAGATTCAGAATATTTTTTTTCTTGTTTTCCTCCTCCAAAAACTAGGTGCGTCTTGTGGTCTGGTGCGTCTTATAGAGCGAAAAATACTAGTTGGTCGAGGGAGCCGTGGACTCTGACCTACATCATTCATTGTCTCCCTCCCCCGCAAACAGAAACAGAGCGCTTCCAGATCACCAGTTTAATAAGCATTCGTCCTGATTTGGGGAGGTTAAATCAGGTTTCATCAGGCAAGTCTCATCCTACATTTCCAATATGTTTCCCAATCACTTTCCTTCATGCAAAAGGTACACAATCTTTCGGGGGAAGTGGGATTTGCTGCACAAGGGTTCCAAATCCGCGTTAATTGTGCAACTGCAATATGCTAGCATGAGACGGAACCCCACAGAAAAATAGCAACATGTCAGGGCTTTGCACATCTCGGCGTGCGCACACAGCATGTCTAGGAGTTAAAACCCCCGCACACCCCAGCTCTCTGATCAAACCCACCTGTCAGCGTTCCTTTTGACCGAAGGCTGCACACAACCCGCACAGCCATGAACTCCCACGCTAACACACCACCCAGTACTGAGCAAGCAATCAAACCTGATGCATTTTTAAATCTTCCAAGTTTCTAGTTCTCATGACAACTTTGAGTAAAGTTTGATTGAAAAGGTTGGCAATGCCTCATTCCCACACCCCGTTTTATACAGCAAAATCAGCACAAATTATATTTTCACTTCCTCACCCCTTTTCTAATTTTGGCATCCTAACCAGGGGATTTGGTTCCTCTCCCGCTTTCCCTAGCAGACGATAACTGCACAGTCTTACGAGGCGCCAGAAGGCGCCACATTCATGAGCATCCTGCCGAAAGCAGAGGAACAAATATTTCCTTACTGATTTCCAGCAGACAGAACCCTTGGACTATGGCTTTTTGCAAAGACTCGGTGGGCCAACCAAGGAGACTTACTTACCGGTTCTGTGAAAGAAAAGAGCTTTGGTGAAATTTCAGGGCAGAACGAAGGACGTCTGCAGTTTTTCCGCAGCCAGGAGTAAGCGCTGGCCAACATAGGGAAACCTCCCAGAAGTTTCCACATGATATAGAGGACCAGCACCAAGACGGCATTCCTGCTCAGGGAGGAGAGCAATTTCCAAAGGAAAGCGATGCTTTTGTAGGAAACCATCTCCAAAGTCGAAACAAAAATCCACGGCATTGCGTTCCTGGCCAATGCTGGATTTGCTTCTGAGCCGAATGCCGGGAGCATTCTGGAGCGCATCACAAACGTTTCCGTGCAGGCGGAAAACACCTTTATTGCATCATCGTTGAACGTAAGAAAGGTCTGCTGGATCCGGCCAAAAGGGATCCATCTAGGGCAGCCAACCATTTGCCCCAGTGGGAAAACCCACAATAAGGATCTGAGCTCAAGAGCCTTCTAGCAACTGGGACGCAGAAGCACGGCTGCCTCCAACTGGGGATAGCAGCCATCGATAACACTCTCCACCATCAATTTGTCCAATCCCATAATAATAATAATAATAATAATAATAATAATAATAATAATAATAAATGTTTATTTATACCCCACCCTTCCTGGTTAAAGAACCAGGCTCAGGGCGGCTAACAGCAAATATAAAACATTGATTAAAATACGACTTAAAAACAGCATAAAACACAATATAAAATGCAGCATCAATATCAATAAAATTCAAAAATTCAGGGGTAATTCTTTGGGGGGAAACAAACAAACCCCAGCCAGTAGACATCAAATGATCACCAGGGCTAACTGGCCAAGTTGGTCCTACTATGGCCTAACCTGAAAGTCCGTTGCCCTGTTGTTATCTTTTCATTCAGCAGCCTTACAGCCCATGGATAGAAGCTGTTCTTTACCCTGTTGGTACGACGAATCATGCTTCTATATCTTCTGCCCGAGGGCAGGAGATCAAGAAAGTGCCGGCCAGGGTGTGAATCATCCCTGAGAATTTCCCTCACTCTCCTGAGGCAACGTTCTTCCGCAATGTCATCCAGCAGATTCACGGGACAGCCCATAATTTCTTGTGCTGTATTCACCACCCTCTGTAGGCAGATCCTGAAGCTGAGGCTCCAAGACTGTGGCCACCTCCTGAGAAGAGAAGACTCCCTGGAAAAGACCCTGATGTTGGGAAAGATGGAGGGCACAAGGAGAAGGGGACGACAGAGGACGAGAGGGTTGGATAGTGTTCTCGAAGCTACCAGCATGAGGGAGGCAGTGGAAGACAGGAGTGCCAGTGTTGAATAGTGGGTAGACATGGCAGACGACACAATGATTTCTCCAAAGCAGCTCTTTATTTTGTAAGCTGGAACAGAACAGAACTGCGGTCCGTTGTCGGAGACAAGGACATCAGGACACCCATGCGTCGCAAACGGGCCTCACAGCACCCGGATGACAGCCTCGGTAGTGGTGGAGGGCATCAGGGCCACCTCCAGTGACTGCAAGAAGATCAAACCTCTCCATTCTGAAGGAAATCAGCCCTGAGTGCCCACTGGAAGGACAGATCCTGAAGCTGAGACTCCAAGACTTTGGCCACCTCATGAGAAGAGAAGACTCCCTGGAAAAGACCCTGATGTTGGGAAAGATGGAGGGCACAAGGAGAAGGGGACAACAGAGGACGAGATGGTTGGACAGTGTTCTCGAAGCTACCAGCATGAGTTTGACCAAACTGCGGGAGGCAGTTGGAAAAAATTTTAAGACTACTTGCAGAAATACTGTAAAATTAATGAATGTTAAAGAGATGTTGGATTGAAAACAATGCGGTATTGGTAAAAAGATTAACAAGAGTATGTAAATATAGATTGATAATGGTGGAAAATATATTTATAATAGGTTAAGATGTTGAGCAAGGACAAATGACAGAGAGTAAGAACTTGCTGAATTAAATATCTGAACTGGAATACAAAAAGGGAGGTGTGAGGAGGTCAGGAAACTAGTAAATGAAGTATAAGATATGAAAATATTGATTTCTTTCTTTTTTTTCTTCTTTTTAACTGTTTTCTATTTTGCATTTTTCATGTGTTTTGTTTTTGTATATTTGTGGCTCATTTTTCTTTTATTAGGGTAATTCTTTGTTTTTATTTTTTAGGTTTAAACTTTGAAACTCTTATTGTTTGTAAAATTTTAATAAATATTATTTTTAAAAAAACAAACTGCGGGAGGCAGTGGAAGACAGAGTGCCTGGCATGCTCTGGTCCAGGGGGTCACGAAGAATCGGACACGACTAAACAACAACAAGTTTGTTGTTAATGTTTATCTGTTTATTGTTCCTTTTTTCCCCATTCCCCCCCCTTTTTTCGTTCATTGATGTATTTTTCTTTTTTTCTGTTTTTGTGTATCATTTTGCTTTGTGACTTTTGTTATTATTGTGGACAATCTAATAATTTTTTTATTATTATTTAAAAAAGAAAAAACTCTGAAATGAAGAATTTTCATTTTGGAAAAAGAGCGACGCGCTGAGAGCCTTCCTCCTCCTCCCGCGGAAACCCCCCCAACGCCCCCCCCAGGGGGAAAATCTTATTTGCAAGGACCCCGCGCATCTTCCGCGGCTGGGATCTCCATCTCCCGCAGCGCCCCCTGCAGGCGGCCAACCCGCCCTGCGCGGCCCGCCCGTCTGCGGCAGGGGGAGGGGCCCGCCGCGCCCTCGCCCAATCGCTCGTCGGGGGAGGCGGGGCTTCCCTTCGCTGCCTGTCTCTCTCTCTTTCGCCCCGCCTCCTTCCGGCTCGCCGCAAGATGGCGGCCCCGCCGCGCGTGCGCAGTGCGGGAGAGCGCCGCCCTCTCGTCGCTTCCGCTCCCCGAGGGGCCAAGAAGGCGAGAGAGCGAGAGAGCGAGCGAGGCGGCCGCTCCGTCTGTCCGTCCTCCGGCAGGTATGGTCCCTTTGGTCTCTGCCTGGAATGCCGGAGAGGGGGGCGTGGAACGGGGAGGCCGCGGGGGCAGACGAGGGAGCCTCTGGGCGCGTGCAGAGAGCCGCCTCCCCCCCCCGGCAGGAAAACACTCTGCGCATACTCAGGGGAGTCCTCTGCCGGCTTGGCCTAAAAGAGCTGCGGTACCTCCGGGTGGGGTGGGGTGTTCTGTGTGAGCGCGTGTATATATTATGTTGTGTGTGTGTGTGTCTGTGTGTGTGTGTGTGTCTGTGAGTATATATATTTGTGTGTGTGTGTATGTGTGTGAATGTATGTGTGTTTGTGTGCGCGCGCATATATATATATATATATATATGTATTTTGTGTGTGTGTGTGTGAATGTGTGTGTGTGCGCGCATATATATATATATGTATTTTGTATGTGTGTGCGTGCGTGCGCGCGCATATATATATATATATATATTGTGTGTGTATGTGTGTGAATGTATGTGTGTGTGTGTTTGTGTGTGCGCGCATATATATATATATATGTATTTTGTGTGTGTGTGTGTGTGTGTGTGTGTGCGTCTCACTGTGTGTGTGTGGTGTGTGTGTGTGTGTATATGTGTGTGTGTGTGTGTGTGTGTGTGTGTGTGTGTGTGTACAGTGGTTACAGATGCTTCAGGTTACAGACTCCGCTAACCCAGAAATAGTGCTTCAGGTTAAGAACTTTGCTTCAGGATGAGAACAGAAATCGTGTTCTGGTGGCGCAGCAGCAGCAGGAGGCCCCATTAGCTAAAGTGGTGCTTCAGGTTAAGAACAGTTTCAGGTTAAGAATGGACCTCCAGAACGAATTAAGTGTGTAACCCGAGGTACCACTGTATGTATGTATGTATGTATGTGTATATATGTGTGTGTATGTGTCTGTGTGTGTGTGCATATATGTGTGTGTGTGTGCGTGTGTATGTATTTGTGTTTGTGTGTATACATACATATACATATATATGTATATGTATATGTATATGTATGTATGTATTTTTGTGTGTGTATATGTATGCGTGTGTGTGTATGTGTCTCTGTGAGTGTGTATATATTTGTGTGTATGTATATGTGTCTCTGTGTGTTTCTGTGTGTGTGCGCATATATATATGTGTGTGTGTGTGTGTGTGTGTGTATGCATGCAGTCTTTTGTGTATAGAGAGATGTGTACTTCTTTGTGTACTTGTACTGCATCGTTTGTCTCCCTCTCCTCCCTGCATGCATGCGCACAACCACCCCGCGAGGTAGGACAGGGACGAGGCAGGCCGTGTGTGAGTGTCTTCCAAGGTCACAACTGAGTAGGAGGATCTGGGCCCTGGTCTCCCCCCCCCCCCCCGGTGCTAGTCCAGCGCCCTCAGCACTCAGCTTTGGGGGTGGCCCCTGAGCACCCCCCATCCATCCCCTATGAAGCACATGCTCACCTCAGCCATCCTGGCAGCACAGTATTGGGGAGCCCCCGAGACCTCTGGAAGCGACAGAGTTGAAGGAGGCTGCCCCGTCAGATCCCCAGCCTTAAGCGTGTCTGCATCTGCCTCCATCCTTTTTGAGGTCTCCCTCCCTCCTCTTTCATTGTAATCTGCTGAGAGGCAGAGGCCTGACTTGTGACCCCCTGAAATGCATAAACCGCCTGTGGTTGGGTAACATGGCATTCGGTCCAGAGTTGGCATATGGGGCAAATCTTTTTTCTGACACCAGCTCAAAAGTTGCGGGGCTCTGCTTTTTGACTCCACCGTCCGCGGCAGCAACGCTTCATCCAAAGATTTCGGGACGGTTCACAGCATAAAAATACAAGATAAAAACAAAAAAAACATTTAACAAGTACAGTGGTACCTCGGGTTAAGAACTTAATTCATTCTGGAGGTCCGTTCTTAACTTGAAACTGTTCTTAACCTGAAGCACCACTTTAGTTAATGGGGCCTCCCACTGCCGCTGCACAATTTCTGTTCTCATCCTGAAGCAAAGTTCTTAACCCAAGGTACTATTTCTGGGTTAGAAGAGTCTGTAACCTGAAGCATCTGTAACCTGAAGCGTCTGTAACCCGGGGTACTACTGTACAAAGAAAGAAACAACCAATGACCCCCTCTTGGCTTTCTATTTAGAGTTTAGCTCCCCTCACTTTCCTCCCCTTTTTGGTCACTGTTAGGAGATGGAAGGGTGGAGTGCATGAAACCCTGATTAGTGAAGCAATTGCTTTGTTACGTATTCATGGTATTTTATTTTCCTAGCCTTAATTGAGTCCCTGGATTTATTTGTGACTGTTGTGTCTTTCCCTTTCCCCCGTCCATCCAGCTCAACCCTGGTGCCGGCAGTGGGGATCATGGAGAACTATCAGAAGTCCAAGACTGTGGAGAAGCCGTCGCCTCTTCCCTTCACCAACTTGCCCTCCGATATAATTGAAATGAAAGTGAAGGACGGCAGCAAAATCCGGAACCTGATGGGCTACGCCATTGGCAAGATGGAGTCGGAGGCCGTGCGGCAGGTCCTCTTCAGTGGCGCCGGCAAGGCCATCAGCAAGACCATCACCTGCGTGGAGATCATGAAGAGAAGGCTCCAAAACCTCCACCAGGTCACCAAAGTGTTCTTTAGGCAAACGGAGGAGATCTGGGAGCCCATCGTGCCAGAGGCCGGCCTTGATTCTTTGACTGTGAAGCGGAATATTCCTGCCATTTGTGTCTTGCTGAGCAAAGATCCGCTGGACGCTCAAGAGCCAGGTTACCAGGCTCCCGGGTCTTTTGATGCCTTCTGGTTAGAAACGCTGAAATCATCAGAGTCCCAGGGCCAGGCCAAGAGGAAGCAGGGGGGAGGCAGAGGGGCCGCTCACGCTCGGAAGCTTCCCCGCTCTGGTAGACGGGAGGACTCTTACAAAAAGCCCTGAGCAAGCCCAGCTTCAGAACGGCAGCAACTGCTCCCCGAGACAAGGAAAGCCGGCTGGTTATCAGAATAAAGTGGGAGGCGTTAGGAACACTGGCTGCATCTGGAGGAGAGGAAAGGAGAGTCTGTCTGAATTCAGAAGTCACCTGGCGTTTGGCAGACTGAGCATGGGAGTCTTGTGTTGTGGCTTTTCCCCTCGTTTGAACAGGGGGCAAACAGGAAATGCGTCACTGGTTTGTGCCCGGCACGTTCAGGATTTGGGTGCTTGAAATGGCAATGTGCAGAATCTTTCTTCGTGGGACGGATAATGAAAACAGGGAGGAAGTCTTAGATGATTCCTTTGCTGGTGCCCTGCTGCCTCCCGTTACCTGTCTCTTCTCCTGATTCTGCGAGAGCCTAGCCCTTCGCCATCTAACCCACTTCCGTTCATATGAACAAGATCAGCAGATTACTGCAACCCCGGGATATATTTTCACATTGTCATCGGAAAACATTGCTGGTTTCCTTGTGGCCTGAGGGCCTCCATGCTTTTAGATTTTCTTGCTTTTGCATTAAGGTCCTGGGCATTCAAAGGAAGGGATACAGCACAAAGGTGAGAGGCAAGTGCCTCATGTGTGATTGTGCCAAGGGACTTCCTGATGTATCTGTACATGAAAAAGTAACATCTCATCAGGTGTTTGTAACTTAAGAGCTAGGAGTTGGATGCAATGTAATTTTGTTCAGCGAGTTTTATTTTTGTCTCCAAAGCAGTCTTGCCAGTAAAAGATACCAGGCCATTAAAAGGTTTGCTGCTCGTCCACATACCTGACGTTGCTCTGTCATCTCTGAACACATCAACCCCCAACTCCCATTCCATCTAAGGCACTGCACTGCTTCCGCTCTCCTGTGGTCTTAATACACCTTGTTCAGTTCTTCTCTGGACCTGTCAGGGTCTGGTACTCCAAGGACCTCCCTTGGGGTGAGGGGTGGAGATTGAGGACTTGGTTCTTCTGTCCTCCTGGCTTCAAAAAGTGCTGGAAGGGGCTGACAGTTAAGCCAGTAAAGGTAATGATTCAAATTTATCGTTATCTCTGGACTTGACAGCTGATTATTCATTCAGGAGGGCTGTCAAAAGACTCAATTGAGATTACCAGCCCTTAGTTGAGGACTCTTGATTTACCTTTGCCGGGAGAAAGTCCCATCTTATCTTGAATAAGGCAAGGTAAAAGGAATTAAGAATTGAAGTATTGGTCCCAAAGACCCTGTGATCTTGTTCCTTGGAGAACAAGTGGTGTTTGCATGATAGCGACTTTGGGAGTCCTTGAGGTTATCAGCCTTGTGATGTTGCAGCCGCTGCCTGAACTGAGTTGCGCCTGATAACATCTGGGTGCTGTTCCTTTTGCAGGGCCCATCATTGCTGTCACCCTCGCTTCATTCTGTCCTCTGCCTCTTTGAAACACTTTCTTCCAGACTGTGACTGTGTCTGAATGTTGCCGCCTGCCTGTCAGGTCTGTTTCCTAAACTCATCTTTCCCTTTGAAGTGGCTTTCCTTAATCTTTTATGCTGTTTGCTGCGTGTAATTTGAGGTGGGATGTGTCTGCCAGTTCCCTTAAAATATTCACAAAGCCCCCTTCAAGCCCAAGGAAACCTTGCCTTTGATACTGAAGGCTGGCACTGCCGCGTTGCATTGCATGTGGGCCAATTATATGGGCTGGGTGGTCAGCCTGGATTCCCTCTAGAAACCAAAGCAGAGGAAGGCAGAATGTTGCTTATGGTCCCCTAGTCAGTTTCTGCTGGAATGAAGAGATGATGGATCCCTTCAGCTTGCATGAGCTGCTGGGATCAAGGGTTATTAATCCTCTGTGTCTGCCTGGAATGTGCTTTGTTCCTGATGCTTGTTTTTCCACCTAGAAGTCCCTATCCACGTCAGGAGGGGCAAAGCAACTGAGTTCCATTTTCTAAGGCAGCCTCTGAACTCTCCTTCTGGGTCATTCTGGCTGCTCCTAGACAGTTGATTGCCTGCTGAAAGCAATCCAGCCTGGAGAAGGAATCTGTGCCTCTGATGTTCTACCTAGACGTCATTACTGTGCCATTAAAGACTTCCTCTTGGCTGCTCAGGAGCAGTAGGGGCAACAGATCTGAAGCAGGCACTAAGACCCAAGACAAGGTCTTCCCCAAATAAGATGCATCACCCCAGAAGCTGCAGAGGACCCAGCAACCAAGCCAGCTCTCAAATGCCTCAATGACAACTTTTTCTCATTGGCATGAGAGAAACCGCCATTTTGTCATAATGGCTGAGAGATTAAGCCACGCATCAGGCACTCCCTGGCTTGAAAATCACCTCTGCTGTGGACTTCATAGTTGGGCACAGTTATTATCCCCACTCCCAGTATTCCAGAGAGGGGAAGCTGAGAGTGCCTTGCATATTGTCGATGCTTTTAACCAGGCTTCCTCAACCTCGGCCCTCCAGGTGTTTTGAGGCTACAATTCCCAGCATCCCTGACCACTGGTCCTGCTAGCTAGGGATCATGGGAGTTGTAGGCCAAAAACATCTGGAGGGCTGAGGTTGGGGAAGCCTGGTTAAAACACTAAATGCAGCTCTTTGAACATTACCGGTTATTGGAGTGTAGCATGTTCTGGATGGGTTTAGCCCTCAGTCATAGAATCATAGAATCATAAGAGTTGGAATAGACCACAAGGGCCATCGAGTCCAACCCCCTGCCAAGCAGGAAACACCATCAGAGCACTCCTGACATATGGTTGTCAAGCCTCTGCTTAAAGACCTCCAAAGAAGGAGACTCCACCACACTCCTTGGCAGCAAATTCCACTGTCAAACAGCTCTTACTGTCAGGAAGTTCTTCCTAATGTTTAGGTGGAATCTTCTTTCTTGTAGTTTGGATCCATTGCTCCGTGTCCGCTTCTCTGGAGCAGCAGAAAACAACCTTTCTCCCTCCTCTATGTGACATCCTTTTATATATTTGAACATGGCTATCATATCACCCCTTAACCTCCTCTTCTCCAGGCTAAACATGCCCAGCTCCCTTAGCCGTTCCGCATAAGGCATCGTTTCCAGGCCTTTGACCATTTTGGTTGCCCTCCTCTGGACACGTTCCAGTTTGTCAGTGTCCTTCTTGAATTGTGGTGCCCAGAACTGGACACAGTACTCCAGGTGAGGTCTGACCAGAGCAGAATACAGTGGCACTATTACAGTCGCTTTCCTTCAAGCCACCACAGCATGGAATGCACAAACAGTGAGCTTTAAAAGATGCTGAAGCCCTGGGGCAGTGGATGGGTTCACGTAGAATAACTTTAAAAGAGCCATAGCTGTAGGAAGATTTGCCAGGAAAATTGAGATTTGCCTGAAGCTCTTTGCTGTGCTGCAATGTCCCACCAGGGGGTGCCTGGCATTCTCCATGCAAAAAATGCCTGTAAGCCTTGATTAATTTCTGCTCCAGTTCCCTTGCAAACTGCCACGGCTGATCTATGGGTTTAATAAAGCAGTCTTTTGACAGCATCTTAAGTAAGCCTCATCCTTTGGCCTGGGGCAGAGGAAGATAATCTGTGGACAGTATTTTCCTACAGAGTCAAAGGTCCTGCCAGAAATCAGCATGAGTCCCAGGTTAGAACAGCCTGGGAGTGCAGAGATGTCAGCTGGGCTGTGGAATAAGGGAGGAGGTGTCTGCTATCGGACAAGCAGCCCCTAAAGTGTACCAGTTGAGGAAGCAGCTTTGGGGGGCAGGGGAGTAGCGTTGAGACTGGCAGGGCCCAGAGGAAGGGGGCAAAGGGCACCTGGTGGTACAGGTGGCAGAGCTTGGCTGTGTCCGGTGGTTTAGGAGGGGCAAGGTGGAGATTGGTATATTCAAAACAAAACAAATAGCTCTCAGGCCAAACTGGAAATGGCCTGTCTCCCTTCCTGACGTGGTTCTCCCCCCTGGAGACTCCACAAAGGAGGCTAAAATGCTGAACCCTCAAATGAGTCTGGAGACTGGATCACTCTGTTTTCATCCACAGCACTAATGGCCAGGTTTGGCTCTAGCTGAAAAGTGTGGAGATGGGTGAAATAATTTTAATTAACCTGTGGCGACCCACTTCTTTATCCAGGAGGCAGAGATGGCCCCCAATCTGGATCACTTTACAAGAGGATTAGTCAAATTCAAGGAGAAGAGGGCTGGGACCCTCATACCTATGGGACCGCCTCTCCTGGTCTGCCCCACGGAGGACCTTGAGGTCCATAAATAGCAACACCCTAGAGGTCCCTGGCCCTAAGGAAGTCAGATTAGCCTCAGCCAGAGGAAGGGTCTTTTCAACACTGGCTCCGGCCTGGTGGAACGCTGTGTCTCATGAGACCAGGGCCCTGCAGGATCTAATTTCTTTCCGCAGGGCCTGTAAGACAGTTGTTCCGCCTGGCCTTTGGCTTGGAATCAACTTGATCCCCTTCCCCTCTTTCCTTTTTCCTTTCTCCTTCTGTGATGGAACTCCTATTTCGGGAATTCCCTGGCTTTTTTCTGGCCCATGTAGGACCATTCTGGATAGTTAGCTTTGGTGAAGAAGACTTGACGTTTTTATCCCCCCCAAAAGTTTTTGATTTGAGTTTCCACCGAAAGGAAGCTGCATTTTAATGTTTTAATGTTGTATTTTAATCTTTTTTTTAAAGTTGTATTTCAATTGCTTTATATTGGGTGTTAGCTGCCCTGAGCCCGGTCTTGGCTGGGGAGGGCTGGGTATAAATAAAATTTATTATTATTATTATCATCATCATCGATGGCTATACTCTGCCTCCTCAGTCGGAGGCAACAATAGTTCTGAATCCCAGTTGCTGTAAAACTCAAGTGGAAAGATGGCTCTTGTGTTCGAATCCTGCTTGCGGGTTTCCCATTGGGGTATCTGGTTGGCTCCTGTGAGAAGAGAACGCTGCACTAGATGGCCCATTGGCCTGATCCCGCAAGCTCTTCTTATGAAAGGCCCAGGTAGGAGAGGAATGGAGAACCTGTGCCCCCAACTATTTCTGGACTCAGGTCAGAGGGCCATAAGTTTCCTACCTCTAAAGTAGTCTCTTTAACACAGCTTGCCGAAGAGGGAGAGGTGGAAGAGATTGTGCGTGGGGTGCAGTTTGCCCACAAGGATCCAGAAAGCTTTGCAAACATGGTGGACTCAGAAATGCGGACCAAAAGTTAGAAAAGATCAGGATTACGCTTTGGAACAGGTCGTCATCTTGGTGCCCTTTGAGGATGTGGAATTAACAACGCCCACCAGCTGCAGCTACAAGGACCAGTGGACAAAGATTATGGGAGTGTTCAAGAACATCTGGTAGCAGCTCCTCTTCCAGACAATGCCAGCAGGTTTCAGGCATTTGCAAAAAATTTGCAGAGCTATATATATATATATTTGCATACCATAAGATTGTCCTATTCTTGATTGCTTTTCTTCCTTCAGACGCTGAGGCATCTCCCCAAAGGAAACCAGATTACTTCTCTTTAATCTCCTGTGTACAAGTCTGCCCTGTAATCCTTTTATAGGGAGGAATTAATCCATTATTCATTTGTTTGTTTTGTCTGATTGGGATTTGTAAATCTGCTTTGCAATGCACATCAAGTTCCTAAAGTGGGGAGCAGCATTCAGAACTGAACTCATGTACCTCCTGTTTTCCCTAAGCAATCATGGGCCTGATATAAACCCAAGCAGATTCCATTGCATGTTGGCGGTTAAAAGTCTGATTAATGGAATGGCTCAGCAGCTGCTCTTGGAGCTGACCTCTCTCAAGATGGCACGAGTTCCCCAAATTGAACAGAACATGCCCTATTAACTTCCAAGGACGGAAAGCCCTGGAGCAGCAACTGGTTTCTGGTTTTCGGTTATCTGGAAGGTGCAGTGGGGAGTCCCTTGAGGACACGCTGGAAGAATGAATGAATGAATAAACAAACAAACAAATTTATACCCCGCCCTCCCCAGCCAAGACCGGGCTCAGGGCGGCTAACACCAGGTATAAAAACAACTGATACAACTCAAAAACAAGATTAAAATACAATATTAAAATACAGCCTCATTTCAGTAGAAACTCAAAAAACTTTTTGGGGATGAAAACGTCAAATCTTCAGCAAGGCCAACTATCCAAACTGGACCTACGTGGGCCAGAAAAAAAGCCAGGGAGTTCCATCACATAAGGTGAAAGGAAAAAGGGAAGGGGATCAAGTTGATTCCAAGCCAAAGGCCAGGCGGAACAACTCTGTCTTACAGGCCCTGTGGAAAGAAATCAGATTCCGCAGGGCCCTGGTCTCATGAGACAAAGTGTTCCACTAGGCCGGGGCCAGAGTTGAAAAGGCCCTGGCTCTGGTTGAGGCTAATCTGACTTCCTTAGGGCCCGGGACCTCTAGGGTGTTGCTATTTATGGACCTTAAGATGGAGGTGGAAACCTTTAACAGTAAGGACTAGATGCTTGAGATTGCACAGAACAGATTTGTTCCTTTCGTTTATTTAAAAGCATTTATATTCGGCGTAGTACTTTAAAAATCTCTTGATCGGCAAGATAAAATGGTCTCCAGGCTATTTCTCACTTTACAGAAGAAGCAGAATACAAGAGGTTAATAGTGAGCTGGAACCCACAACAGCATCCCCCAACTTGGTGCCCCTGCTGTTGCAGGCAAAGCAACACCAGGCAAAGTCAGGCTTGCTTCGCAGTGTCTTGTTACATTGGGGCCCCGTTCTCTGAGCTCTCCAGGGCTGATTTGCACCTCTCCACCTTCGGTTCCCGTGCCGGGGTCTCTTGCACTGCTCTCTTAAGAAGAGGGATGGGACATAGAATCCAGATGGCAGGCAGAGCGTGCATCTGTCAGAGTCACTAATAGAAAGCAACAGAGCCTGGTGAAATCGCATTAGCTGCTTTCTGCTTGCTGCATCTTATTAAACAGCCTGGGAGGAGAGCTCTAGGACCATTATTCTGGAGTGTGTGTGTGAGATAGAGAGAGAGAAATTCTCAAATGTTAACTCAAATGTGCTCCCAGTACATTTTCGAGAACAATTCAAAGTGTTGGTGCTGACCTTTAAAGCCCTAAACGGCCTTGGCCCAGTAGACCTGAAGGAGCGTCTCCACCCTCATCATTCAGCCCGGACACTGAGGTCCAGCGCCAAGGGACTTCTGGCGGTTCCGTCCCTGTGAGAAGCCAAGTTACAGGGAACCAGGCAGAGGGCCTTCTCGGTAGTGGCGCCCGCCCTGTGGAACGCCCTCCCACCAGATGTCAAAGCGATAAACAACTACTAGACTTTTAGAAGACATCTGAAGGCAGCTCTGTTTAGGGAAGCTTTTAATGTTTAACAGACCACTGTATTTTAATACTTTGTTTGAAGCTGCCTGGGGTGGCTGGGGAGAACCAGCCAGATGGGCGGGTTTTAAATAATAATTTATTATTATTATTATTATCATCATTATTAGAGCCTGTAAATCGAAGATTCCTCTATCCATTTCATATTGGTATGCAAACATCAGCCTTCGCCTCTGCAGCTGCTGGTTGTGGCACCATCCTTTTTGTGTTTTTCTCTTCCTCACATTCCTCTGAGCCCTGACCCTCCTTCACACAGTACATATTTAAACTGCGGAACTCCCTGCCACAGGAGGCAGCGATGGCCACCAACCTGGATGGCTTTAAAAAATGACCAGACCAATTCATGGAGGAGAGGGCAGTCGATGGGTGACCGTTTGAGACAGCAATGTTTCTCAATACCAATCACTGGAAACGGCAGGAGGGGAGAGAGAGGGCTTTTGTTCTCGGATCCGGCTTGCATCCGGTCAGCCACTGTGAGAACAGGATGCTGGAGTGGATGGGCCATGGGCCTGATCCTGCAGGGATCTTAACGTTCTTACACTATCAGCTAAGCCGCAAGGAAACACAGTTGTCTAAGGCTTCGCAGGATGCACACAGTAAATGAAGACGCATGCAATTGCCACACATGGTAATTTACTGGCTTGCCGGCTTTTCCTAGTGTAAAAAGTCCAGGATGTATTTTCCAACAGTCTTACAATATTCTTCAGGTTGGCACACACTCCTGTTGTGCAGGGATTTCATTTTTCAGATGTCAATTCTAGGATATTCTAGATGTCAATTCTTTGGATTTCCAGCTACAGGTTACAAACACTTCAGGTTACAGGCTCCACTAACCCAGAAATAGTACCTCGGGTTAAGAACTTTGCTTCAGGATGAGAACAGAAATCGCGAGGTGGTGACGCGGAAGTAGCAGCAGGAGGCCCCATTAGCTAAAGTGGTGCTTCAGGTTAAGAACAGTTTCAGGTTAAGAACGGACTTCCGGAACGAATTAAGTACATAACCAGAGGTACCACTGTATAGAATATTGGCGGTGGCTGCACTCTGTCGCTATACCTCAGTACATGTAGTTACGAGAGTCTCAGGCTTGGAGTGGGACAGTATTGCAGAATGTGCAGAGTGGATAAAACCATTTCTTAAGGTTGCAAAAAAAATTACCAGTGAAACTAAAGAATTTTAAGAAAACTGCAGCAGAAGACAGGCATAATATACAGACCCACACAAACTACTTGGACATGCTGGATGAAGTCGAAGTAGCTGTTGCAGCTCCAGGCCAGCTATCACCAGCGTCTACAGGAGGAATAATTACCCCATTCTGAAAAATGAAATCCCTGCGAAACAGGAGTGTGTTGCAACCTGAGCTTTTCCTAGTGAGCTATGCCGCCTGTAGGAAATTTATCCCATTTGAAGAAGCCTTAAAGTTCAAGACTCTTAGGCTGGGACGTGCTGCCTGGGGCTAGTGAGAGTTGTACTGAAAAGCACTCAGAGAGTGGCAGGTTGGGACAGGCTCCGTGGGCAGCCTTTTCAAGTTCCCACCCACATTTAGCGGCTTTATTAATCTAACTCGATGTCCCGCCCCATTTTCAAAGGCCCCTTGATGAATAAAGATGAAAGCGTGGCGTGCCTTTTCATGATAACAATCTCCCCGCTCTGTTATCAAAATCTTTTAAGGGGAGATCAAGGCCTCTCAGAACGCTCCTACTGAACAATTATGAGTGTTCTTTGCTTCCTTGAAGTTCACTTGAGCTCAACATGCAAAAAAAAGCTGCTGGAATTTTGCTGCAGTGGGAAGGCCCTGGAGGGAAGGATCCTGCAGACTGGGCAGGAGAACAGCTCACAAAAGGGCCACCGTGGGAAGGCAGGGCAGGAGGGTTGCAGAACACAAGAACTGGTTTTATGGGATGTCAGGCTAGACAGCTGGAATATGTTGTCTTTTTTATGTGTGTTTCTTTTACGCGAACCCAAGATCTACCAGAGAGATCCAGCGGCAAAAGCCCTACAGTCAGAACTGAAGGCCAGGACACCTCAGAACACATTCTTAGCCTAGGGGTTTATTTTCAGTACCAGAACGGAACTGAGTTTGCATTTCTCCCACACAAACATCTTAATACGGTTCATTTCTCTTCATTTCAGCCGCCTGATTCACTCGGGAATGTTGCTTTGCTCCTGCCATTGTTAAAACAATTTTGAGGTCAGAAATCCTACAGCAGATCAGCCAGAGATCTCCCCACCGGATCCTGATTCAACTTCTGCAGCCCCCAGTGTTAAAAGAGCTTCCTACACAATATGGTACAATTAGTGTGTGGTAATACAATTTAGTACATACCAGTTTTATTAGTACAATTTAGTACATGGCGCAAAAGAAAAAAGGAATGAGGAGGGAAGAGGAAAGCAAGCCTTGGAGCAGCTGCCGCTATTTTTAGCTTCTGAAACAGGGCAGCGTTTAAGGACAAGGAAACAACAGAGACGTGGAGATGGAAGGAAACTCGCCAGATTCAGCCTGCTGCTGATGCAGGAAATCCATGGCTACAGCATCCCTGCAAAATTCGAAACAAAATAGATGAATACGCAAATGCCGAATTTTGCAGCTGGCATAACGGAGTCAGCCGGAGGCAGGTTAGTCGCAAGCACAAAGGACCTGGCATTGTTTCAGAACTGCCATGTTCCCAGAGCCCTGCCAACACAAGTCAATCTCCTTTTGCCAGTGCTGTCCAAATTAGTGACAGTCCACCGAACAGAAATGCCACCAGCCCTGTCCGTCATGCAGTTTTGGTTCCACCCAGAAGATGGCAGAAGCGACACAATGTCCAGTATTATAGATAGCTTTGCAAAGTTCTCCCCTCCTGGGTTCCACAACAATCCACAAAGGGTTTCAGTAAAGGGTAAAGGTAAAGGGACCCCTGACCTTAGGTCCAGTGGCGGACAACTCTGGGGTTGCGGGGCTCATCTCACTTTTTGGGCCGAGGGAGCTGGCGTACAGCTTCGCAGCGCATGGAGATGCCGTTTACCTTCCCGCCAGAGCGGTACCTATTTATCTACTTGCACTTTGACGTGCTTTCGAACTGCTAGGTTGGCAGGAGCAGGGACCGAGCAACGGGAGCTCACCTCATTGTGGGGATTCGAACCGCCGACCTTCTGATTGGCAAGTCCTAGGCTCTGTGGTTTAGACCATAGTGCCACCAGCGTCCCTTAAAGGGGTCAGGAGGAGAAATCATAGGTGATGGGGGACCCCTCTGGCTCTGAGAGCCAATGGTCAGGCGCAATCTGCATTCTAATGGACACAGGTATTTTGTGCTTTTTTTCCTGGGGGCGGGACGCAGGGGGACGCATACCCCTAAACATTTTGTGAATCTAAGTTTGGCCCCATTGAGGGGTAGTATTTCAATATGAGTAGGAAAATGAGATTACCTCTAAACTATTTTTTTTAGAAAAAAAGCACTGCAGATATTATTGGCCTGTTTTGTTATAGCAGCTGGGTTTTTCAAATGTTGGATTCTGACTAAACATTAGGAATCCCTTTCTGAGGGCAGGAACCGTTCAGCAGTGGAAGCTCTTGGTCCTTCCATCAGATTTTTAAAGAGAGGTTGGGTGGCCATCTGCTGGGGATTCTTTAGCTGTTATTCCTGTGTTGCCGGGGGCTGGACTAGATGGCCTCTGGGGGTGCCCCCAACTCTATGATTCTACAAATTAGCTAATGCAGGACAGAGTGCAGAAGTCAAATCTATTAAAGCTGAATGTTCATTCCAGCCAACAGAAGAATCTAAACAATGTGGGGATCGAAATTGCAAACACGTGCGAGAAATACGAAAAAGCCACATGATTTAAGCCTCGCTGGCCAGTACATTGCCAATGCTTTGCCATTTCCACTGACGGCTTTTTCTTGGGGTTCTAAATCAAGACTCTCAGCCAGAGTCTCCTGTTGGGGTGATAAATGGCTTATTTTATCTCACGCTGGTTTTATATATATGGATGTAACTGGATATTTTAAGCGTTCTGAAGGTTTCATTGTTATATGGTTTGTTCGCTTGCAGAAGCCTCGCCGGAAAAGCAGCACAGAAAGCTTTGAAATAAATAAAAAAAAACATCTTAAAAGCGACACACATTTCTCTGAAGATGGCAATCAGCACAAGGTGACGGTTCTGTCTCTTGTTTCCTCCGTGGGATCAAACCTGCCTCTCCTGTTCTTTATGTTTTTTACCCATTTCTTGGTACTGCTGTTTCAATTAAAATGGCTGCTTCCCATATTATTGGCCCCATCAATCACATGTGCAAATTTGTCGTTTATCCTAAATTAGAAAGAAAAAGCAAGCTCCTGGCATCTCTTGAAGGCAGCGACCTGAACCTTTCCTTCCCCAACTCCTCTTACTTTCTCTGGATGTTGAAGCGCACACAGGGCTGTCCTTAGACCAGTGTTTCCCAACCTTTTTTGGGCAAAGGCACACTTGTTTGATGAAAAAAATCTCGAGGCACACCACCATTACAGCCCCGTGACGTCAGCGCGCAGCGTCACGCCGGGAGGGACGCACGAAAGTGTAAGTTTCAATTTTTTTCCCTCCCCCTTGCCGGGGAACCTCCAAGCTTTGGGGGTGGGGGGGGAGGAGGCAGCAAAGCGAGGCAGGAAGGAGAGCGCGGCTTGGCTGGGTGAGCTTTGGCAGGGGCAGGGAATGAGAGCCGCGAGGCGGGCGCTGCGGACAGAGGCGCTGCCCGCCGAGCTCGCAGGCAGCCAGGCAGGCAGACGGCGAGAGCCCCGCGCTGGGCGGCCTCTCCTCGCCGCCGCCGCCCCGCCTCTCGCCGCCCGACTCGCCCGCCTCCCTCCAGGCAACATCTCGCGGCACACCAGGCAACATCTCGCGGCACACTAGTGTGCCGCGGAACAGTGGTTGAAAAACACTGCCTTAGACAACCTCTACTCCTTCCTGTGGCCTAACTTTCCATGTGCCCCCACCCAGTCCGAGTCCTGCACAGACGAGGACAGCGTCCCTTGCCCAACCAGTCCGTCCACAGAAAAGGCGACAAGAAGCCGTAAAAACACAGCCACATCTTAAGACCAGAAGAAGAGCCCATTGATAGCGTTCATTTACTCTGGGAGGGATGTCCAACAGGTCAATCACAATCTACTGGTCGATCGTGGGGGGTCCGTGGTAGATTGTGGTCGATCGCCCCCCAAAATAATAAAGCTCAACAACTTTTGCTCCCTAAAAATCCAATGGGTAGATCACAGTTTTTTGATAGTGGATTGCAGTCTCTTGGAAGTTGGACATGTCTGATTTACTGCATTTAAATCTCACCCCCAAGGAGCTCAAAGGTGGCCTACATGGTTCTCTCCCTCCTCATTTGATTTCCCCACAACATCCCTGTGAGGTAGGTTAGGCGAAGAGGCAGTGACAAGTTGACTCACTGAGCTGAAGTTCAGGATTTGAACTCTGGTCTTCTAGGTCCTAGTCTGGTACTCTAACCACTCTGTTACCCTGGATCTGGAATAGACTGGAAAGACTGCTGAATTGCAACTCATTACCAAACTTAAAACCATGGAGAGATCTGGTTTGAACAAAGACATTGGATTCTTATCCCATTATACATGACTAAGCCATTTCTCACCTTCTCACCCCTTGCCTTTTCCTGTAAGACCTATTGCAGTCGTTAAGAGTCGGCAACAGGCTCATCTCAGCTATCTGCCAATCTCCCATTCCCACCCCCCTTCTGAGTAATACTCCTCCCCACATTCTCACTATATAGAAGGGTCTGGCAACTTCTGTTTCAGTGTATCTGAAGAAGTGTGCATGCACACGAAAGCTCATACCAAGAACTAACTTAGTTGGACTTTAAGGTGCTACTGGAAGGAATTTTTTTATTTTGACTATGGCAGACCAACACGGCTACCTATCTGCAACTGGAACCCTGGATCTAGTTTGGCATCCTGTTCTCACATGGCCCAACCAACTGCCCCAAATAGAAACCCGCAAGCAGGATCCGGGCACAAGACCCCTCTCCCTTCCTGCGGTTTCCAGGAACTGGGATTCAGAAGCATGGCTGGCTCCAGCTGTGGAGGCAGAGCAGAGCCCTCCTAGTTAATAATAACAATAACAACAATAATAATTTATTCTTTATACCCCGCCCATCTGGCTGGGTTTCCCTAGCCACTCTTGGTGGCTTCCAACAAAATATTAAAATATTAAAATAGAGTAATGCATCAAACATTAAAAGCTTCCCTAAACAGGGCTGCCTTCCGATGTCTTCTAAAAGCCTGGTAGTTGTTTTTCTCTTTGACATCTGGTGGGAGGGCGTTCCACAGGGCAGGTGCCACTACTGAGAAGGCCCTCTGCCTGGTTCCCTGTAACTTGGCTTCTTACAGGGAGGGAACTACCTGAAGGCCCTCGGCACTGGACCTCAGTGTCTGGGCAGAACGATGGGGGTGGAGACGCTCCTTCAGGTATACTGGACCGAGGCCGTTTAGGCCTGTAGTAAAGATTGGTAGCCCTCTCTTCTGTGAATTTAGCCAATCCTCTTTTAAAGCTATCCAGGATGACAGGCATCACTGCCTCCTGTGGCAGCAAGTTCCATAGGTTAATTATGCAGAATGGAACTGTGGGTCCATCTAGCTCAGCAGACTGGCAGTGGCTCCCCAAGGTTTCGGACAGGGGTCCCTCCCAGCCCTCTCTAGAGATTCCCATGGGATGGACTGAGCTACAGCCCCTTCCCTAGCCTTCAGTTTCCAGAATGGCAGTTTGCACGACCCACTACTGTACACAACTTTTAGAAGACATCTGAAGGCAGCTCCGTATAGGGAAGTGTTTAATGTTTGATGTTTTATTATGTTTTTATACGTGCTGGGAGCTGCCCAGAGTGGTTAGGGAAACCCAGCCAGATGGGTGGGGTATAAATATTATCATTAACTGATTCCCCCTCCCCCACTGTATCCTTCTTGACTTTTTATACACGATTGTACTGAAATGGCATCCAAATCCTTTATATCTAATAAGATAAATGAAAGCTCCCCCTGCCCCCCTCCCAAACACCTGCAGCCTTCTCACTTTGATCGTACTGTGGAGAGAAGAAGCCACTAGTTGGAATAACCATATTACATACATATATATATATATATATATATATATATATGCTTTCGTAGGTTTTGGTGTCTTTGGGTGTCTTCCCGTGTAAGAGTTGGGGTGTCTAGGCGACGTTTCAACGAGGTCTCACTCGTCATCTTCAGGCTGGTGCTTTCGGCTTCTTGTTACTGGAACAGAGCAGGATCTCAGTGTTTGAGTTCCTATAAATACTATAGGAACTCAAACACTGAGATCCTGCTCTGTTCCAGTAACAAGAAGCCGAAAGCACCAGCCTGAAGATGACGAGTGAGACCTCGTCGAAACGTCGCCTAGACACCCCAACTCTTACACGGGAAGACACCCGAAGACACCAAAACCTACATTCCTGTACCCGTGAAAATCTACGAAAGCAAATATATATATATATATATACCAACTCTTCGTGACCCCATTGACCAGAGCACGCCAGGCCCTCCTGTCTTTCACTGCCTCCCACAGTTTGGTGTGTGTGTGTGTGTGTATATATATATATATATATATATATATGGTAAACGGACCCCTGACCATTAGGTCCAGTCGTGGCCGACTCTGGGGTTGCGACGCTCATCTCGTTTTATTGGCCGTGGGAGCCGGCGTACAGCTTCCGGGTCATGTGGCCAGCAGGACTAAGCTGCTTCTGGCGAAACAGAGCAGCGCACGGAAACGCCGTTTACCTTCCCGCCGGAGCGGTACCTATTTTTCTACTTGCACTTTGACGTGCTTTTGAACTGCTAGGTTGGCAGGAGCAGGGACCGAGCAACGGGAGCTCACCCCATTGTGGGGATTCGAACCGCAGACCTTCTGATTGGCAAGTCCTAGGCTCTGTGGTTTAACCCACAGCGTCACCCACGTCACACACACACACACACACACACACACACACACACACACACAGTGGTATCTTGGGTTAAGTACTTAATTAGTTCCGGAAGTCCGTTCTTAACCTGAAGCACCACTTTAACTAATGGGGCCTCCCGCTGCCGCCGCGCCGCAGGAGCCCGATTTCTGTTCTCATCCTGAAGCAAAGTTCTTAATCTGAAGCACTATTTCTGTGTTAGTGGAGTCTGTAACCTGAGGTACCACTGTATATATATCCACATATCGTATTATATCACGGTTTCGAGCATCTCTCCCCCTTTCGCTTTATTTTCCGATAAAAAATGAAGAAGCCACTCTGCACATGCCCAAGGGCGCCCGTGTTTTCAGCTCGGGGAGCGGCGACCAGGCACCTGGGGGCCGCTTCTCCTCCGTTTCCTGCTCCAAACGCCGCCGCGCGAACCCTCCCGCGGTTCGCCTCCGTCCCGCGATCCCGTCCCGGCTCCGCCTCCCCGCGCCCAGCTGCTGCTGCTGCTGCTGCTCACGTGCGGCGAGGCCGAGGGGGCGCGGCCTGGGCGGGCCAATGGGCTCCCCGCCAGCGTGAGCGCAGCCAATGGCGGGGCGGGGGCGGGTCGTCCTGCAGCCCTCCCGGCCCGCGGAGGAGAGCGCGAGGCAGGCGGGGGCCGGAGTCCGCGGACGGACGGAGGGAAGGAAGGAAGGAGGGCCGGCCAGCCAGCCAGCCTCGTATCCGCGGGGACTGCTCTCTGCCCGGTGAGTGCCTGGGGGTGAATGGAGGCGGCGAGAGCGCTTCTGAGCGCGTGCAGAGCGCCCGGAGAGGGAGGGCGGCGGGGCTTCCTCGCGAGGAAGCGGATCGGGACGCCGCGGGTTCCGAGTCGGGGAAAGCGGGGTGGCCCCTATCCGAGGGACCGGGGCCAGAGGCAGCTCGCGGATCCGCCTTTTCCCGTGTCTGCTTTTGCCTTCGCGGGTCGACTGCCCCCCCTGGACCTGCAGGTCGCGCTTCTGCCCCGGGACCGCGTCTCGAAGTGCGTTCACACGGCACTTTGGACGCGCGTCATTGCCCCGCTTCCCAGGCGCTCCGGACCGACGGGCGTGCCCAGAATTCTCCGAGGCGGGAAGGTGCTGCCAAGGTATCGTGTGAATGCAGCCCTTTATGGACCCCGTCTCCACGAAGCTTCCCTGCTTCTCCCACTAAACGGCTCTCCATCAGTGATGCAGTTTTTGGCTGAGGCCACTCTAAGTTTTTTTTTTGGGGGGGGCTCTCCCTTAACGTGCAAAGCTCTGCCCCTCCACGCCTGGCCCTTTTGACTTTGCTCCTGAAAGGGAGGGGCGCTGGCAACCTCACCTGCCAATTTTCACCCGGCTCTGCACAGGTGAATTCTGAACTTCTTCTTCTGGACTGGGGGGGGGGGGGCTTCAGGAATGTAGGAATCCCCCTAGGAATCCCAAGTCAGGACAGGTGCCCACCTGCTCCATCAGCTCACCTGGCAGTGGTCCCAGGAGGAAGAGGTCTGTCCGTGGGCCCGATCCTTTGGGAGCAAATGCGCTACAAAACCTGAGGATCCTAGGGATTTGGCGGGGCAAAGCAAATCTGGGGGCACTGCCAGTGAGCTATGATGGCGCCCGACCCCTTCCAATGAGAGGGGTAAATAGCAGGGTACGTCAAATAGTCTTGCACGGTGGCGGCAATATCTCACTTGAAATTGACAGACAGGGATGTGCTGGTCCTTGCTTAGCGTGTGAAAGGTCCCGAGTCCAGTTTCTGGCACGTCCCATTAAACCTCTACAAAATCTATGGCAGGCTTCCTCAACCTCAGCCCTCCAGATGTTTTGAGACTACAATTCCCATCATCCCTGACCACTAGTCCTGCTAGCTAAGGATCATGGGAGTTGTAGGCCAAAAACATCTGGAGGGCCGAGGTTGAGGAAGCCTGATCTATGGCCAAGTCATCTTTTTATTAGGCCAGCCAAACTGTAGAAATTAGGGGGGGGGGGTGTTGCTTTCTTCTCATGGGCTCCCTTTGCACTTCCTTACATTGGACTGAGTATTTAGGAAGCAGCTGTCCATCAGAAGATACCCAGTTTCCCCAGCCTGTTTCGGACTACAATTCCCATCAGCAGGTGTGGGATTTGTAGTACCTCAGCATCGGGGAGCCAAATGGTCCCCCACACCTGCAGAAGGTAGGATCATGGAAGTCTGGGTTTGTGTCACGCAGGTGTGAGGCCCCCATTCAATCTCCTGCAGGAAGTCCTGGAAAGTTGGAGAAGTTTGGGATGTAGATGGGTCAACAGATTTAATTCTCTATAAGGCAGTCATATCTGCAAAAATGGACGTTGTTGTAATCGACCGCACAAAGCTGTTGTGAGGGCAGAACATTACCCAAATTTCCAAGGTGTTTTGTACTCCAAAGTTTTGCAACAGCAGTGAGGAACCTCTCTCGGAAATTGCTGGCCGGGTCTCCTTGCCCCGTATTCCTCAGCCATGAGTAACCAAAGCCAAGCCTAGTGTACAAAAAATGGGCTAGACCTTCTAAATATAAGTAAAATCAAGTGCTAAAATTATGTAAGTGTGTATCTCTAGGGTGATGCAAATAACCCTCATTTACATAGGCTCCCCCCCAGGGAATTATCCAATTCAGAATTTCCTGGGAAACCCCCGTCTCTGGTCCCGGCACCTGCAGAGGAACAGACTAATGTCGGGGAGTGTGTTGCGTCTCTGCTTTTCAACACAGGGCACTTGGGGAGTTTCCTGCCTGGCTAAGGCACTGCCTGCTAGTGTTGTTGCTGCACTTTTGTGCAGAAGGACTTCGGCCAGACTCTTTTCCTTACTATCGTTTCGCACAGCCAACAGCTCCAGGGGATTTTCCAGCCTTCCATTGTTTCGGGCGCCAAAACAGGCATCTCCACCCACAACCGTGCAAGTAAGACTGAAACAACTGCTAGTTCAGAAAACATTTTCCCATTCAACTTCCACATGCTCAGGCTTCAAAAAACATTTTTCACGCTTCGGTTTCAAAACCTAACAAGCTACAGCTGTTTTTTCTGGGTTTGTCTTTGTGGAGGTTTGGGACAAAGACCAGGGAGGGTCTTGGTCCTACTAATTCTTGTTTCTGGACCGAGGTTGAGATGTTCTGGCATCCGAGACCACACAGTGAGTTTTGCTCCAGAGCTGGATTTTGGAAACAAGCTTTCCCTAGTCCTGAGGTCTGTTCCCTTGGACCACAGGAACTGCTTGTACCCTTTGGGCAGCAACAATTGTCTCTTGCGGCAAAAGCACGCGCAGCAGAGCCTCACTTGCTGCCCCTGGCTCCAGGGGGATTATGGGATGGAGGTGAGAAGACTGTGGATCTTGGCCAGCCTGCTCCTCCAAGCTTGCCTGCTCTGTTGCAAACACCCAGCTGGGCTTGGGTAATGAAATCCAGAAACTGCCCAAATCTTCCCTGGAATCTTTCTAACTGGTGCAGGGCCTCTGGCTTCAGCGAGCTGGTGGCGGGTGTGTTTGTCAGGCTAAGTTTGGGTCTGGAATGAGTGTTTTATTTTAATGGAGAGGGAGGAATGTTTTCCAGAGTGACGGATTTGTTTCTCCAGGCCCAGATTCCCCTGCTCTGCTTTGCAAACTTGGCCCACCCCCTCCTCTTGGAGGAGACGGAAGGAGGAAGGCCGTAGAAATGTAAGGAAAACCCTGGATCAGGCCAAAGGCCCGCCTAGCCCAGCAGCCGGACATGAGACAGGTCCTACTCTAATGCTTAAATCCCCCAGAAACTGCTATTTCAGAGGCACACAGCCGCTGTGGCCGGACATATTGCTCAGCCATCACAGTTAGTACCCACTGGAAGTCTTTTCCTCCTCTTCCGTAAGTTTGTCTAATCTCCCTTTGCAGCCATCCAAGTTGGCGGAAATTATTATTTCTTGTATGTATTAGGAGGGAGAAAAATGTTTCTCTTTCCACTTTCCCCCACTGTGCTGTGCATAATTTTGTGCCCCTCCACCATGTTCTCCTTCAGTTTCCTCTTTCCTAAGCTAAAACACTCGCAGCTTTGTCACGTTCCCTTGTGAGAGTTGTTGTGTGACTCTTGCGTTTCTCCAGGGATTGGGCTGGATGACCCTTAGGGGTCCCTGTCCCAGCCCCCTGATCACCTGGCTTCTGATTTTCTGCTCCCTTTGGAAACTGCCCTCCAAGGCCACTGCATGAGTTGTTTGGTCCGAAACCGTCTCTTCTGGAGGTTTCTAAGCTGCGCCCTTTCAAGAGAGGCTGGCAAACTGTTCACTTAAGGCATCGTCTTCCTAGGTTAGGAGGATGCGAGAGGGAGGCCCTGTGATTTCCATTTGGGTTGGGGTGTGTGTGTGTGTGTGTGTGTCTGGGTTCCTTTAAGGTCACCGGCGCTGCAATGATCCCTCGAGACACAAAATGAGGTGGAAGATTCTGTTGCAGTGGCAGCCCTGGGGCTGGAACAAAAGTGTTGGCCGCTCCAAAAAGCAGACTCAGCCGCTCGGAAGGGATTCGGCCGCCAAAGATGTGCTTGCGAAGCGGGGATCTCCTCTTTGCGGCGAGCCTGGAGACGTGCTTCTGCTTATGTAACTGAGGCTGGTGTGCGGTTCTTGTGGACTGAGGCTTCGGGGGCACTCCGATGAGAGTCGGGCCCCCCCTCTGTGCTCTGTCCCTGGTGGGGACCAGGGTGAGCTGAGCCCATGACATTGCCCCACAGTGTCCCCAGAAGGGAAAATGGGTAGCGTGCCCATGGAACGTTTAATATGCCTTTCCAATGCTTAGCAAGAGCCTTGTGAGCAACCTGCCTCCATCTGGGGCTGCCCTATTTTGGCAAGGATGTTGTTAGACTACAACTCCCATCATCCCCAAGGGCATTGGCCACACTGACCGGTGGGAGCAGGGAGTCTCAAAGCCCCTGGAGGGCAATAACAACAACAACAACAACAACAACAACAACAACAACAATTTATTATTTGTACCCCGCCCATCTGGCTGGGTTTCCCCAGCCACTCTGGGCAGCTTCCAACAAAGACCAAAAATACACTAAAATGTCACACATTAAAAACTTCCCTAAACAGGGCTGCCTTCAGATGTCTTCTAAAAATCTGGTAGTTGTTTTTCTCTTTGACATCTGGTGGGAGGGCGTTCCACAGGGCAGGCGCCACTACCAAGAAGGCCCTCTGCCTGGTTCCCTGTAATGGCTTCTCACAGGGAGGGAACCGCCAGAAGGCCCTTGGCGCTGGACCTCAGTGTCCGGGCTGGACGATGGAGGTGGAGACGCTCCTTCAGGTATACTGGACCGAGGCCGTTTAGGGCTTTCAAGGTCAGCACCAACACTTTGAATTGTGCTTGGAAACGTACTAGGAGCAAATGTAGGTCTTTCAAGATCGGTGTTATGTGGTCTTGGCGGCTGCTCCCAGTCACCAGTCTAGCTGCCGCATTCTGGATTAGTTGTAGTTTCTGGGTCACCTTCAAAGGTAGCCCCACGAAGAGCGCATGGCAGTAGTCCAAGCGGGAGATAACAAGGCCCTCCTGGCAGGGACATTCTGCTCTGCTAACTGGATTCAGGGCGCACCTGCACTTGCTCAGAAGCCACCCTTTGTTTTTTATTCACTGTTGGATGCTTAGCCGACGATGCTCAGCTCCATGGAGATGGTTGTAACTTCTTGGAAGTTCGCGATTCCTCAGCTGTTTTGCAAGTTCCTTTGAAACAGAGACGTTCCTGTTCAGTGCCTTGCCTTTGCCGAAAGGAGAGTTTTGTTTGGCGGCAGTGAGGCTTGTGTTTCTGACTCTCCTTCCCAGTGTGATGATTCTGTTAAATCCTAGGAGCTCCCGGCTGGAGGGTTTCCTGGGTGCAAGTTTTCCAGCTGGCGGGAGGCTGGGAAGGGAAGTATGCATGGGGTTCAGCGCCTGGCAGAATCTGACCCTGGCTATCTGAAGGAGAACAAAGGCTGCGCTGTCCCTGGTGAATGAATGGCCTCCTCTGAGTAGCCGGGGGTGATATTTCCTAGGAGATGGCTTTGTGTTCTCAGCTATCTGGCAGTTCTGGCCTTGCTGTGCCAGCTGAGGCCCCGGCGGCCTTGACGTGAGCAGCAACACAGCACCCAGCCCCTTGAAAACAGGTCGCAACAGCAGCAAGGAGACACCCCCCCCAAGTTACTCCCATGGGTGTTTCAATTGCATAATTCAGTTGGCATTTTTGAGGTTTGATGGATTCCAGGTGTTTGGGGGAAGAGGAAAGGCGAGGGTCCAGTTTGTCTGTCCACTGGGAGCCACTGGGCAGGGGGGGAGGGAAGAGTGTGGAAGCAATCAGGGGTTGAAGCTCCTACGCCCGTCCTGACTCGAACTCAGGGCTCTCTTGGGGTTTCAGGCATTCATCCAATGCTGCCCAGAGGCTCTAAGCATTTCCTCCTCAACCTTGAGATATTATTATTACTATTATTATTATTATTACCCCAACCATCTGGCCAGATTGCCCCAGCCACTCTGAGCAGCTTCCAGCACATATAAAAATATAACATTTCTCTAAGGTAGTCTGTCTTAAAGTTTTTTAATGTGTTTATATGCCTATCGCACTTTTAAACTTAACATCAATTGTTGTATATTGCTTTAATAATAATAATAATAATAATAATAATAATAAATTTTATTTATATCCCGCCCTCCCCAGCCGAAGCCGGGCTCAGGGCGGCTAACAACAATAAAACAGTACAAAAGTACAACATAAACAACATTCTAAAATCATTCATTATAAAAATTAATTAATTCAAGCCACTGGCAATCATTGGGCCAGAGCTCTGCGAAGATTGCCGAGGGAGGGAGTCAGGCTGTGCCCTGGCCAAAGGCCTGGTGGAACAGCTCTGTCTTGCAGGCCCTGCGGAAAGATGTCAAGTCCCGCAAGGCCCTGGTCTCTTGTGACAGAGCGTTCCACCAGATCGGAGCCACAGCCGAAAAAGCCCTGGCTCTAGTTGAGGCCAGCCTAACCTCTCTGAGGCCTGGGACCTTCAAGATGTTTTTATTTGAAGACCGTAGGTTTCTCTGTGGGGCATACCAGGAGAGGCGGTCCCGTAGGTACGAGGGTCCTAGGCCATATAGGGCTTTAAAGGTTAAAACCAGCACCTTAAACCTGATCCTGTACTCCACCGGGAGCCAGTGCAGCTGGTATAGCACCGGGTGAATGTGATCTCGCAGCGAAGACCTCGTAAGGAGTCTCGCTGCAGCATTCTGCACCCGCTGGAGTTTCTGGGTCAGTCTCAAGGGCAGCCCCACGTAGAGCGAGTTACAATAATCCAGTCTGGAGGTGACCGTCGCGTGGATCACAGTGGCTAGGTCAGGGCGAGAGAGGTAAGGAGCCAACTGCTTAGCTTGGCGGAGATGGAAAAATGCCGCCTTTGTTATAGCTGCAATCTGCGCCTCCATGGAAAGGGAGGTGTCGAAGATTACACCCAAACTCTTAACGGACGGTGCTGGCACTAATTGCGCCCCCGCAAGAGATGGGAGTTGCCCCCCCAATCCCATATCGCCCCGTCCCAGCCACAGGACCTCTGTCTTCGAAGGATTTAGCTTCAACTGGCTCCCACGTAACCATCCAGCCACAGCTTCCAAACATCTGGTCAGTGTGTCTGGGGCCGAGTCAGGATGGCCATCCATCAACAGATAGAGTTGGGTGTCATCGGCATACTGATGACAACCCAGCCCAAAACTCCGAACAAGCTGGGCGAGGGGGGCGCATAAAGATGTTGAAAAGCATCGGGGAGAGTATCGCACCCTGAGGTACTCCACACACCAAGGAGTGGCGCGATGACAATTCCCCCCCCAAGCGCCACCCTCTGTCCCCGACCAGAGAGAAACGAGCGCAGCCATTGAAGGACTGTGCCCTGGATCCCCACGTCGGCAAGGCGGTGGTCCAGAAGTTCGTGATCGACCATGTCGAAAGCTGCTGATAGATCTAGAAGAATCAGCAGCCCCGACCCGCCTCGATCCCGCTGTCTACGAAGGTCATCTGTTAGGGCGACCAGAGCCGTCTCGGTCCCATGACCAGCGCGGAAGCCGGACTGGAATGGATCCAGAGCCGATGTTTCATCCAGAAACCCACCAAGCTGTTCAGCAACCGCTCTCTCAATCACCTTACCCAGGAACGGAAGATTCGAAACCGGGCGGTAATTGGATAGATCTAAAGGATCTAATGATGTTTTCTTTAAGAGCGGGCGCACCACTGCCTCCTTCAGTTCCCCTGGGAATGTCCCCGTGCCAAGGGACAAATTGATGATATCCCCCAGGAGGGCCCGCACCTCGTCTGGACACGCTCTAATCAGCCAAGACGGGCACGGGTCGAGAGGACAGGTGGTGGGCTTTCCAGCTCGGAGGAGTCTGTCCACATCGGCTGGGGATATCTGGTCGAAGTGGTCCAATACTGGACCCGAGGACAGTCGAGGGGCCTCCAGTTCCTTTATTGTATCCAAATTGGCAGGAAGGTCATGGCGGAGCGACAAGACCTTCTCCGCAAAAAAGCTCGCAAATGCCTCACAGCCGTGTGTCAATTTGTTATTTAAATTTGGCTGTCCCTCAAGGGACGTTAAAGACCTGATTATACTAAATAATTGCGCTGGGCGAGAGCTAGCGGATGCAATGGAGGCCGAGAAGTATGACTTCTTAGCAGCCTTCACCGCCATCTCGTAGGTTTTCATAAAAGCCCTATAAGAAGTTCTTGAGGCTCCGTCACGGGCACCCCGCCATACTCGCTCTAGCCGTCTGAGGTCCCGCTTCATTTTCCGGAGCTCCTCGGTAAACCAGGGAGCCCGGTTTCTGCGGGGTCGCAGAGGGCGCTTAGGTGCGATCTCATCGATGGCTGCCAGGAGCTGGGCATTCCAGCCCTCAACAAGCTCAGTCAATGAGTCGCCAGGGGGAGCAAGGTCCCGCAAGGCTTGGCGGAATCTCTCAGGGTCCATCAGCCTCTGCGGGCGAGCCCAAATTGGCTCGCCACCTAAGCAGGGTGGGGGTGGAAAGTCAATCCTGGCTTTCAGAGCGTAGTGATCAGACCATGGCACCTTCATCGAAGGAGACATGATCACATCTATACCGGCACCAAAGATCAAATCCAGCGTGTGGCCTGCTTGATGTGTGGGGCCCGAAACAAACTGGGAGAGCCCTAGTGTCGCCATGGAAGACACCAGGTCCAGAGCCTGTGAGGAGGGAGTGGCATCAGCATGGATGTTGAAGTCCCCCAATACCAATAGGTTAGGGAACTCCAAGGCCCAGCCGGCCACCGCCTCCAATAGGCCTGACAGGGTGGCTGCTGGTGCGCTAGGTGGCCGGTACACCAGCCAGACAGCCAAGCTCTCCTCGGAGCCCCACACTAGGCCAACACATTCGATGCCGGGGATCGATGGCGATGGTAGAGCCCTGGAAGGACAATCTTCCCGGATTAATAATGCCACCCCTCCCCCCCGGCCCACAGTCCGCGACTGGTGGAGGACAGAGAAACCCGGGGGCGCCATCTCTCGTAAGGTAACTGTTGCCCCTTCGCGCACCCAGGTCTCCGTCACACAAGCCAGGTCGACCCCCTGCGAGATAAAGAAATCTCGCAGGGTGGCGGTTTTATTGCCTATAGACCTGGCATTGCACAGCACCAGTGACGGAGGTGAGTAATCCTTGCTCACCCTACCCTCGTCCCTCGGGATGGGGCGCAGATTGGAAAGGGTACGAGCGTATCCATATCTCGATCCCCTTCGCCTGTAACATCTGCCCCCACCGCCATACCTCCCTCGCCCCTCCACGGTAGCAATCCCAGGCCTCATAGTGGCCTCCATTGATGGCAATTAATATTATTCTTTCGCAGCCTAGAACAATAAAACCTTAAAACAATAAAAACAAAAAACAAAAACAACCCAGAAAACAATAAAACAAACAAAAACTGCAAAAATTACAAATTCATCAAAATCTAACAAATTCCCCAACCCACCCAAACATCCATCCCACCCCCATATATAGAATCGAAAGGGAAAGGGAAATATTAAAAAACAAAAACAAAACAAAACATGTTAAAAAGAGCTCTGCACTCCTCCGAGTCCTCCTGGGCAGTAGCAGCATCAATGGCAACAACCATCCTTGTGAGGCCCCACCCTGGGCCAGATAGTAAGTGGCAGGAGCAGTCCTTGTGAGGCCTGTCAGGCCCTCCCTAGGCCAGGTGGTAAGTGGCAAGAAGGAGCAGGGCCCTCAGGCACTCATGCAGGAGAGTCTTCCTGGGCAGCAGAGCGCAGCAGTCCCTGTGAGTCCTTCAGGCCCCGCCCCAGGCCAGATGGTGAGTGGCAGGGAGGAAGGAGCAGGGCCCCCAGACACTCACGCAGGAGAGTCCTCCTGGGCAGCAGGCAGCAAGCAGCACGCAGTCCTTGTGAGGCTTCAGGCCCCGCCCCAGGCCAGATGGTGAGTGGCAGGGAGGAAGGAGCAGGGCCCTCAGGCACTCACGCAGGAGAGTCTTCCTGGGCAGCAGGCAGCAAGCAGCACGCAGTCCTTGTGAGGCTTCAGGCCCCGCCCCAGGCCAGATGGTAAGTGGCAAGAGCAGGGCCCTCAGGCACTCACCACAGGGGAGTCTTCCTGGGCAGCAGAGCAGTCCTTGTGAGGCCCCAGGCCCCGCCCCAAGCCAGATGGTAAGTGGCAAGAGCGGGGCCCTCAGGCACTCACCACAGGGGAGTCTTCCTGGGCAGCAGAGCAGTCCTTGTGAGGCCCCAGGCCCCGCCCCAAGCCAGATGGTAAGTGGCAAGAGCGGGGCCCTCAGGCACTCACCTTTAAATGTTTGTTTTGCTATTGGGATTGTAGTTCCATTTGTGTTTCTCAAGCTGGTCTCTGACCGTAATAAATTTCATGTTTCATAACATCAGACATTAAAAACTTCCCAATACAGGGCTGCCTTCAGATGTCTTCTGAAAGTTGTGTCGTTCTTTATCTCCTTGACATCTGATGGGAGGGCGTTCCACAGGGATTTGCCCAAGGAAAGAAAGTCAGCAGACTCCAAATGGCCCACATTTTGGCCTTGTGTGAATCGTCGAGAAGGGAGATGTTGTGGAGAAAGGGCAGCAGGACCCCGGAGCCGCCTCTGAGCAAGTGGGTGGCTCCTGGGGGCCACAGGAGAAAGTAGAGGACCGCACTGTGGCTTAAATGTGGCGGGAGACAAAGAGGGTTGAGGGAGACTGCTTAGAGCAGTGTTTCTCAACCTGTGGTCCCCAGATGTTGTTGGACTACAACCCCCATCATTCCTAGCCAGCATGGCCAGTGGTCAGGGATGATGGGAGTTGTAGTCCAACAACATCTGGGGACCCACAGGTTGAGAACCGCTGGCTTAGAGGGAGTGGTGGGGTTTTCAAGGGAGGAGGCAAGGAAGACATGCATCTGAAGGGTGCGTGTTTGGGGCAGGGAGGCAGCAGGCGTGTGAGATCCCAGAGGGGCAGGCGAGAGTGTGCAATGGGGGCACAAGCCGTTCTGGGTTCTATGTGAGACTAGGGAGGTGAGATTTTTGTCAAATGCAGCTTCTCTGACACAGTGTGGGAGAACCTGCGCCTGCTCCTGGGATCGGTGTTGGTGTGGAAGAAACTCTATCATCTCCTAATGATGTCACGGCCTTTTCTGTTCTTGCAGGGATGCACTTTCACCCCAGAAGACTGGTGAGGGCACAGAAGCAGCCGTAACCTCCTTTGGCCCCTGCTCCCTGCCTCGGGGGCCCCTTCTCAAGCACCGCCATCAAACAGGACCTTTGCATTTCGGGACAGCGTCTGCAGAATCCGTCTAACAGGGAGAGCGACTTGCCGCAGTTTCACAGGATGACCTTGGCGGATTTGAAGCCAGCCTTGTCGCACAAAGAGGAGCGGCATGTGGCGCGTTGATGGCACTCACTTAGAAAGTGGGGCTGCGGTTTTTCCACCGGGGGCAAAGCCATGTGGGCCTTTGGCAGCACAGCCCTGGGGTAGCAAGGAGCGTTTCATGGTTCAAGGGAGGGAGAAGGAGAGAAGCAGAAGCGACGGCGCAGGCCCGTCTTCGGAGAGAGCCTGTCGGCCGCGTAGGCAGCAGCAAGACCTGCCTCTCTTCGCTGTGCCCTGACTGCCACCTCCACACCCCGGGGACCCAGGATGGGGGCAGGCCTCTCCACTGGGGCAGTCATCGCTATCGTCTTCAACTGCGTCATCGCTTTCCTTATCCTCATCCTCTTCCTGATCCTCTGCAAGGCCTGCCGGACGCCATCTTGCCCTGACCAGAGCCCTTCTTCTGAGACGGACGACAGGGGGAACGAGGAAAAGTACCTGCTGCATCCATGACCCTGTCTGTCTGGCAAAAGCCCCCGGAACGGGGATTTCAGCCTCCCCCTCTAGAACCCAGTTCGGTCCAACGGTCCTGGAAAACCTGAGAGAACCACGGCCTCATCGCCAGGCGACGTAAGGACACGGGACGCTGGCCACGGCGAGGGCAGGGGTCTCTGGGCCATGGAGGAAGGACGCCCTTGCAGGAGCCCGGAGGAGGCTGAGTGGCGTTCGCAGCTGAGGCGCAGCAGACGGACGAACAAGCTGGGCTTGGTTCCGCCGTATTATTCAGGATTGCCTTGCGGGGGACTTGCCTGCGCCAAACTCAGAGGCTGGCCCTGTCAAGATGGCGGCCGGCGTGGCGGCACAAAGGCAGCTTTGCCCGGGATCTTCCGGAACGTTCTGCCCCGCCAGCCAGGCTTCAGTAAAACCTCGGGTGGTTCAGGGTCCCCTTGAGGGAGATTCCTGTTTTCCTCTTGTGGAGGGGCGTCGCCTCCGTCTCTTCGGGGGCCTCAAGGCAGCCTAGCGGCGGAAGGGGAGCAACCGAGCCATGTTCACAGATCAGTGCCTTTTTGGAAGCCGTCTCCAGCGGGCCACTGGGCACAGATGAAGCGTGAGGGTTTGGGGGGCACCCCCTTCTCCGATGAATGAATTGGGCTCCCTCTTTCCAGCAGCTGGTGTCGAAACCTGAGGGGGCAGACAAACCAGCTTGGTGCTTGCAGGCTTTGGCCAACTGGGGTGCCGTTGGGCGAGAGTCCGGTCCTGGGTCAAGTAGTTGCTTTCCTGCCCATTCTCCAGAGCTTGCCCCACCACCACCATCTCAGTGATGGAAGTAGGGATCTAGGCCTCAAGAGAGACAGGTTGGGGCTTATGACAAGTGTGCAGGGTTTGGGTAAAGGCTGGTACCACATACGGCAGTACTGGTAGAAGTGGAGGAAGGGGGCTGGGTTGAGAATATAGATGGATCATGATGAAGTGCCTCTTGGGAAGTGACCTGCCTGCTCCCATGGCCACAGGATGAGGGCTTGGATGATCCAGAAACTTTGGGGATCTGGTCAGGCAGGCAGTGTTCTGTTGCACTCCCTCCTGCATTCGTCCATCTTTGCGGCCGAGTCTTGGGGTCTGTGAGGGCACCTCCCTTCTCCTCCTCCTCCTCCTGGGTGTCTCGGCCTTTCTCCCCCGTCCCACCCCAGCCACCTTCTCTAAGTGAAGCAATTTCCCAGCAGTCTTGCCCCAAGAGGCAGGAGCAAGGCAGGCGAACTAAGCAGAGTGCATGTCGGGCCAGAACTGGGGTGGGTCTGGCACCCCAAAGCAGAGCTGTTGCAATAAAGAAGGGGGAAGTGGGGGTTCAGTGCCTGGCGCAGCAGGATTCCCAGGGAGTGTGTTATGTTTGCATGGTGGGGGTCTCTGGGGGTCTCTCCGCTTCCTTGTGTTGCTAAGAGGCAGAGAGCTGCTTGTTCCCTTCTCATGCTAATGACTCTCCACTGGGCTTAACACGTCCTTTCCTGACTGTGATTTTACTGGAATAATGATAATAAAAAAAAACTTGCCTAGTTTCTAGCAGACAGAAAACCTTTTGTGTTCCGCTTCTGTTTCCTGTCGCCAAAGGAACCTGCTGGGCTTCCGGGGGGGGGGGGTGAAGGGGCCGTGTACCCCTGAAAAGTGCTCAGCCCCCTTTTGGAGGGAGAGAGGCCAGAGTTGGGTGGGTTTGATGGAGGCAGCCGCGAGGCAACCGGCTTCCTCATCCTGGCTGTGAGGACAGCACCGCTTGGCTTTCTGCCTCAGCCCTTCATCACGCAGGAGCTTAACTGCACCAGACAGTTCTGTGTCAACGCATGGCAGCGGGGGAGCAAAGGTCCTTTGCTCTGCTCTGGGGTGGGCATGGAGGCATGCACGACAACAGGAGGAGCGAGGGTTAGACTGGAAGCACACAGTTTTATTGAAATCACGTCTGTACCAGAAGGGACAGGATGAAGCTGGTGCTCAGAGAGCATCTCAACTTTCCTCCCCTGGTTGAAAGCAGGCCTGGGAGAGGAAGATTATAGTTGACACAGGGGGCAAAGGGTTAAAAAGAACTCCCTCTGCCCCAGCGCTATGGGTCCCAATTTGGCGTGGGGGTGGGCACATGCCGTTTTGCAAAGGTCAGCTAAAAGGCAAAGGGACCCCTGACCATTAGGTCTAGTCGTGGCCGACTCTGGGGTTGCAGCGCTCATCTCGCTTTACTGGCCGAGGGAGCCGGCGTACAGCTTCCGGGTCATGTGGCCAGCATGACTAAGCTGCTTCTGGCGAACCAGAGCAGCGCACAGAAACACCGTTTACCTTCCCGCCGGAGCGGTACATGTTTATCTACTTGCACTTTGACATGCTTTCAAACTGCTAGGTTGGCAGGAGCAGGGACTGAGCAACGGGAGCTCACCCCGTCGCGGGGATTCAAACCGCCGACCTTCTGATCGGCAAGTCCTAGGCTCTGTGATTTAACCCACAGCACCACCCGTGTCCCAAAGATCAGCTAGTCAGCACCAAACTGCGTGGCAGATATCACACATCCCCGTTTGGCCCTTTGTGGGATTCTCAGTAGGGTTTCTCTGGAGAATAATCTTTTTTAATGGTAGACATTTTCTTACTCCAAGCCAGCAAGTGGCATCTTCTGCAGAGGGCAGGACTGGGCCTCTTCCTCGTGATCAGCTGGAGAGACAGCTTTGCATGCACACACACACACACACACACACACACACTTTCTCCCCCCCCCTCCTGATGTGCGGCAGGACGAGAGTCGTCCTGCATGCTCACACTGCACAGCTGTCGAGCCTCGGCTTTTATTTTTCTGTATGCAAAACCAAAACCAAATCTTCTTTTGTGCCAGAACAAAAAGGTCTTCGGTGCAGCTGTCTGTGCGGGTCCAGGGCCCTTACAAAGGGGTGCTTGTTCCTGGAGTGCAGAGCTTCCAAGTTGCACGCAGGGTGGGAGAGCGGAGGCAGGGAGGGGGGGCACACTGGCCAGGCTTCACTTGCTGGTTTTGGCCACCGGTTCCCTCACCAGATTCAGCAGCTTGTCCAGCTTTGCAATCTCCACTTCTGGGCCTTTCTGGACCTCCTGGCCTTTCTTCTCCTAAGGGAGACAGGAGAGACAAGTGGTCAGAGGAGAGGCTGCCTTCCTGCTTGCTTCAGGGGGCACAGTTTGAAACCCCGAGTCGGTGCAAAATGTGGGGTGTTTGCCTGCCTGCCTGCCTGCCTGCTGCACAGGGACTGTAATGCACGTACTTTGGCTCTGTTGCCATCCAAGCTCACAAGAAGCACTAGACAAGCCCCCTGCCAGCCTCATCAAACGTTTTCTGAATGGGTTCATCAGCTGTGTCCTTGCTGAGAATCTTGACTCCTGTCCATGTGCTACACTTAGGATTCCTCTAGAACAGTGTTTCCCAACCTTTTTTGGGCAAAGGCACACTTGTTTCATGAAAAAAATCTCGAGGCACACCACCATTAGAAAATGTTTAAAAAATTAACTCTGTGCCTATATTGACTATATATAAAGTATATATATATATATATATATATATATGTAGGTTTTGGTGTCTTCGGGTGTCTTCCCGTGTAAGAGTTGGGGTGTCTAGGCGACGTTTCGACGAGGTCTCACTCGTCATCTTCAGGCTGGTGCTTTCGGCTTCTTGTTACTAGAACAGAGCAGGATCTCAGTGTTTGAGTTCCTATAAATACTGTTGAGGGGGTGTGGTGTATAGCCTCCAACGTACAGGAATACATCCTGGACCTGACCAACCACTGCCTAACCAACACGTACTTCATCCACAATGGACAAAGATACAAACAGATAGAAGGAGCACCTATGGGATCACCCCTCTCACCGGTCATCGCAAATCTGTACATGGAACACTTTGAAACCAATGCTTTAGACAAGTCAGAACACAAACCCAAACTTTGGCTCAGATATGTTGACGACACCTTTGTAATTTGGCCACACGGGAAGGAAAAACTAGATAGCTTCCTCACACATCTCAACAGCCTACACCCCAAAATACAATTCACTATGGAAATAGAAGCCAACAACCAACTTCCCTTCCTTGACGTCCTAATCTACAAAAAACCTGATGGCTCCCTAGGACACACTATCTACCGGAAAAAAACACACACCAACCGCTACTTACATGCACAATTACACCACCACCCTGCACAAATAAACTCCGTAGCCAAGACTCTCATCTCCAGAACCAAACGCCTGGCTGACAAAGACCACTTGACAACTGAGTTACAGAATCTCTCAAATGTGTTAATCGCCAACGGATACCAGCAAAACAGGGTTACGAAGCTAATCCAAAAAGAAACACCCCCCAAAAACCAAGACACAGAAGAAAACAATGGCATGGCCCTCCTTCCTTATATCAAGGGCACTACAGATAAAATTAGCAAAATCCTCCATAAACACAATATCAAAACAGCCTTTTGCACCAACCAAAAAATAGCCAATATCCTCAGAAACCCCAAAGATAAAATCCAGTTAGAAAACCAAGGGGTCTATGAAATACCCTGCAAAGTCTGCCCAGCCACGTACATTGGACAAAAAAACAGACGAATAAATGCACGTATCGCAGAACACAAGAATGCCGTCAAAAAAGAAGAAAAAACTTCCTCTCTTTACCAACACATGAAAGAAACAGGACACGAAATTAATTTTGCAGATTCCAAATTGCTCTTTAACATGGAACATCACCACAAGAGAATAATCATGGAAGCCATCGAGATAGAGAAACACCCTCACAACATGAACAAGCGTGACGACACGTCCCGCCTGCCAGACATCTGGAAATTAGCCCTCCCCACAAAAACCGACACCAGAACCAGAGGCACACAGAACGCCATCTCCAATCAACCACACCAGACCCAAACCCAGACCCTCTCCACAGATAAATTACAGACACCATCCAGTAGCCAAACCATAGTGGCACCTCCGGATGCTGCACCCCCCTGCAATCCCTACACAGATCTGGCTGGCACAGGGCACAAAACCACAGCTCGCCCCTATACACGAAGCCAAGCCAGAGCACAACTAAGTGCAGTACAGCCATCTTCTCAGAAAAACTCTTTACAAGGTCAAGAGGTCAAGACACGAAGGCTTTAGCAACTAATCCACACCTAATGACCCTCCTAAGTGGTACTCAGAATATCACTCAAGTAATCACTCAAGATATCCCTCAAGTAATTAATGAACAAAAGAAGAAAAGGCACATTAACCTAGGAACTTCCTCTCTGCCCAGAACGTTGGAGGCTATACACCACACCCCCTCAACAGTATTTATAGGAACTCAAACACTGAGATCCTGCTCTGTTCTAGTAACAAGAAGCCGAAAGCACCAGCCTGAAGATGACGAGTGAGACCTCGTCGAAACGTCGCCTAGACACCCCAACTCTTACACGGGAAGACACCCGAAGACACCAAAACCTACATTCCTGTACCCGTGAAAATCTACGAAAGCACATATATATATATATATATATATATATATATATATATATATATATATATCTATATATATATATAGACTATATATATATAGACTATATATATATAGACTATATATATATAGACTATATATAAAGTATATATAGAGACTACGGATTTGTGTCACTGCCCATTTCCATGAAAGATTTATTCATGCATTTTGCACAATGCCACAATCCCACATGCAACTTTTAAAAAGGATGGGAAACACTGGGCTATGCAGCTGAGGGTGCACCGCTTATTGCCAGCAGTGCAAAATAGCTCTGCTTTGCTAATACCTGTTTAGCTGAGTAGGAAGGAGTTACAGTCCAGCAGCGTAGTCCTGTGTTATCCTAGTGCATTGGCCTTTTCAGGAAATTGGAGTCAGCGGGCACAGTTGTGAAAGCAGGGGACAGATTGGAGGTTTCAGCCTTGGGTATCTGGATGCCTGGCCTACCCAAAGATGGAAAGCAAGGGCAGAGGAGCAGACCTGGTTGCTGTCTGACTGTATGCTTAGAGCAGGGCTGGAGAAGGGGCGTGGGGCGGGGCTGACGTTGTCGGTCATCTGGAGGCCTGCCCCGGAGAGACGGAGGCACGCACTCCCCTGGACCACCTTGACGCGCATGTCGTAACCCGGGTCACCTCAGTCGTGCGAATGCGCGCCCAGCCAGGCCTCCCCCGCCGCGCTTCCCATTGCTGGGATTTGCCCGGCTTTCAGTCTCAAGGGAGGGAGGGAGGCTGCTCAAGACGCGAGTCGGAGGGGCGGCCTTCCGGCGGCTACGAGGGAGGATTTCGCCCCGCCGCCTCCACGACCAGGCCTTCGCTTCACCCAGGCACCCCATCCCTCCACCTTTTGCACGCGCCTCCTTCCCGCACGCTTATGCACCCGTTCTTACGTGCAAAAGGCGGCAGCAACTGCAGCTCCTCCTCCTCTAGAGACGAGGCGGGCGCTTGCTGCTGCTGCTGCCACTCGCTGGAAGCTCGGGATGGCTCTCCGTCAGCGAAGGCTTAATGGTTCCTCCCCTCCTCCTCCCCCCCGCTTCCAGGACGAATGGTACAGCCGGAGAAAGAGCGACACTCGAACTCCCGTGAGGAGGAGGAGCCTCCGACTCCCCTTAACACCTTCCGCGCCAGCTGCGGCTCTCCCTCTCTTACAACAGCCCTTCACATTTCAAGCGGTATCTCCTACCACTTTAAAGAGCGGCGACTTACCCCCCCCAAGGAATCCTAGGAACTGTATTTTGTTAAGGGTGCTGAGAACCGTTAGACTCCCACGGCACACCAGGCAACATCTCGCGGCACACTAGTGTGCCGCGGAACACCGGTTGGGAAACACTGCTCTAGAAAGCAAGGAGTGCCTTTCTGCCACTACAACAGGGAAGGGAGGGGTGTTTAATGCAGCCGGCACAGCTGGTGTGGGGCAGCCAGGATGTCTCAGCGGGATGGAGGCCAGCCAGCCACAGAAAGGGTTGAGCTAAAAGCACTTCTGTAACTACCGTATTTTTTGCACCATAACACTCACTTTTTTCCTCCTAGAAAATAAGGGGAAATGTCTGTGCGTGTTATAGAGCGAATGCTTACGGGTGGTGGTGAGGATCTGCAGCAGTCGTGAACAGAGGATCCATGGTTCCCCTTCCTTCCCTCCTCCGTGGCTTGCTTTGAAACAGCAAAGCGGGAGAAGAGCCGCTGAGTGGGGAGGAGAGGGGGACAGGTTGTTCCTTGCATCTGTGGGGCCCCTACAAATATTTCTCCTGGACACCTTATGCAGTTGGGCCACCTTGTCCCTGGGACAGGCAAGGGTGCATGTGAAGCTGACTCTAATCAGGGGAAGGGGCCAGGATTTCAGGGATACGCTTCCCCTTCCCCTTGCCTCCAAACAGCCAAACCTCAACTTTTCCATCTACTGGTCCAGTCCCTACATGTTCTTAGGGTCTACGGCAACAGGACAGAAGCAGCAGCAGTGTGGGCTTTCGCATTTACAAAGGTTTGCGAGGCGACACTCAAGTTTGCACAAAGCTGGCAGTAAAGCATGGCGAAGAGTGCAATTCAATTAGGAGAGGTTTGTTTTGCTTGCCTAGGGCACATGGCCAGGAGTGCAGCTAATCTGCCGTCCCCCAATCGAGCATCATGGATTCCAGCTGACTCACGGAACAAATGAGGGCTACACACCATTGCAAGCAATTCTCTGCAATGGCAGTTCTGCAGGAGCCTGCGCTGTAACTGAACCAACGGGCAGATGGTTGTGCATTAGCACTTCTGAGCGGAGAGAGAGAAAAGTGAATGGGGTAGCAGAGAGGAATGGTGCTAAAAGGTTAGTCTGGATGGCGGCAGCACCTTTGGGGAGGAAGTGGCTCCCTGTCTACCCCACCCAAACGGATAAGGCAGATAGCATTTGCTCTCATAGCATTTGATAGGATTAGTGCTGGATTACTCGTCTGCAACCTCAGTTTAGAGACCTTGGGGATTAAGAGAGGCCACCTGGCCCACACGGGAGAGGCAAGGAAGCTTCAAGGGAGGTGGCGCTGGTAGACTTCTCTTGTAGACAAAAATGACAGAGGCATTTCACAACTTACACGGAAGCAAATTTGGGTATAAGATGAACTGGAGATTGCTATACAGTGTAGCTCCCTAGAGAGTGTGGATTTACAAACATGTTGGTTACATTTACATTTTAAGTGTGCACTTTTAAAGGCAAAAAGCAAACAAATTGATGGAGCATAATGCTGTCAGTGGCCACTGCTATTGATCACTGTTGTGCTGGGCCCGGGGGTAACCTGTGAAACGTGGTCCAGGACCAGTCCAGAATCTGAAGGTTCCGCTAGGAGTCAGTCTGACGGGGCCAAGGCAGGACATGAGGCAGGGAACCAGGCAAGGACGGGTACAGGATCTCAGGCAGGATCTGGCATACAGCAATGTTGCTCCCGCAACCTGGGGTGGGACCGACAGCCTTTTATCTTTGCCGGGGTAACGGCCGGTCCTGATCCCCCGGCGACTCACCTCCCTGTTTCTCCCGAAGGCGAGCACTCCTCCTGCAAGTACTCAGGTCTCTCCTTCTCTCAGACCTGAGTCTCTGCAGCTGGGGAGACGTCGGTGGGTGACTAGACCCAGGGGCCACCTCAGCCTGCCCTGACCCAACCAGTAGTGGAGCAGCTGTAAGTGATGGCCCAGCTGGAAGCAACGAGGTCATCCCCCCATCTGGAGCCAGGGCAGGCTCAGGCCTCTGACTCGGCCCAGCTGGTGCTTGTTGCAGGGGAACCTGTGCAGACTGGGACTCTCCAGGATCAGGCCCCAGACTTGGTTCAGATGATGCCTGAGGCAAAGGATCCGGTGCAGACTGAGACTCCTCTGGTTCTGAGTCCGAGCCCAAGTCCCAGGCCATCACACCTGTGTCCTGTTTCCAGACTCAGAGGTCAAATGCCTCTGGATGCTGGTTACTGGGAACTGCGAGTAGATAGAGTGCTCTTGTGCCCAGGTCCTGTTTGAGGGCTTCTCATTGAGACATCTGGTTGGCCACCAGGAGAACAGGATGCTGGACTAGATGGGCTTTGGTCTTGTGTGAGATGCCTCCATCAGAGTGTTTCTGATCAAGGCTGGTGGGACCAACTGCTGGTGCTGGTACCAGTGTGGGAAGGCAGCTTGATAGCCTTGTCCCTGAACAGAGAGGTCCTTGTGGTCCTCAGCAATGGTCCACTTGTGCAGATAATGCCACTTGATGCATCACCTCTGGATTCCTTGATGGTGGAGAGCTCAGCTAAATGTAGGAACTGTCTCAGTTGAAAAAGCGTTGTGTTGAAGAGCATGCTAGGCAATGTAAAATCTCCATCTGTGGTGAGGCAGCAATGGCTCATTCAGACAAGCTGGTCATCACATACAAATCAACGAACGCTGAACGCATTGGTAGGAATCAGTCCTCCTTTGCATGCATGCACAGATCCAGCTGTAAAGCTTTGTCCCATCAGGACCTGTGCTTCTATTTTTCTTTTTTGCTGCATCCCTGCACATGAGAAGGAGTTCGATTCAGGCCCAAAGGCCGCTTAAGAGAGAGATGCAAAAATGAGACAGGCAGCCTCATTCATTGTTTATGGCAACTTGTGAGCAGGAAATTCTTGGGCCGGCTTGCCTCTGCATCTCTCAAATGGACAGCCTGCTGTTTCTGCGCTTGCTTATCCTGCAGTGCTGGTCCAGAGGCCCCTGGTGCTGGTGCGGGGGGCGGACTCAGTTCACATCAGCCTTGGAATCGGGCAAATGAGGGCCAAAGCCTGGAGCAAAGCGAGGCTGCGATGTGTGGCAAAGCGAGCCATTTCACCGGGATCCGAGGAATAATTGCAAATGAGAAGCCTACAGACTTGCACACTGTCGATGCAACAGAGGCTGGAGAAGAGGCTCTGAGAAGCTGGCTTTACTCCCCGTCCACAATTCTGGTAGCAATCTGAGCTGAGGCTCGGGTGCCATTTCCACAGGGTCCTTGACTTTCTAAAAGATTCTGTGCCCAAGTGGACCCAGCACGGCGAAGTCCCTTCCAGAGCCCTGAAACTCTCTGCATTCTTTGTTTTAAATGGCGCCTGGCTGATAAATGGAAGTGGGTCAGTTCTCAGTTGCAGAGGGGGTCTTGCTATCAAAGGGAACATTTTACTGCTGCAGACCCCCCTCCCTCCCTCCCTTTTCAGACGGCTACTCTTTCAGCCATTGTCCTGAATGAATGCATGCTGCTCATATGGGTTTCTTTTAACTTCTGTGAGCATTTTGGGAGCTGCTCAGCTCGGATTGTATAGTTAACGTCTGTATAGTAAAAGCTATGGTTTTCCCAGTAGTGATGTATGGAAGTGAGAGCTGGACCATAAAGAAGGCTGATCGCCAAAGAATGGATGCTTTTGAATTATGGTGCTGGAGGAGACTCTTGAGAGTCCCATGGACTGCAAGAAGATCAAACCTCTCCATTCTGAAGGAAACCAGCCCTGAGTGCTCACTGGAAGGGCAGATCCTGAAGCTGAGGCTCCAAGACTTTGGCCACCTCATGAGAAGAGAAGACTCCCAGGAAAAGACCCTGATGTTGGGAAAGATGGAGGGCCCAAGGAGAAGGGGACGTCAGAGGACGAGATGGTTGGACAGTGTTCTCGAAGCTACAAACATGAGTTTGACCAAACAGCGGGAGGCAGTGGAAGACAGGAGTGCCTGGCGTGCTCTGGTCCAGGGGGTCACGAAGAGTCGGACACAACTAAATGACTCAACAACAACAACAACAGCTCGGACTGTGCAAGAAAGGAAGTGGCAGGACCAAGAGAGGAGAGTCAGACAGACAAAGAGAGGAGTTTGCCTGAAATTTGGCGCCAGCTCCTAGAGGCTGAGGTCCCTTTGCCCTCCCCGATAAAATATTTGAGGGGGCTGGGGCCCCCAAGGTTGATGGGCGTTGCCATTCAAATGGTATGGGTGAGGCCCATCATGTGATCAATTATGTGGGGTGGGGCTTACCTGCCCCCCAATATTTTATTCAAGTTGGCACCCCTGCTCCTGAGGTCCACACTCTTAGCAGCATAAGAGCCCCTGATACGATACGATACGATAATCTTTATTGTCATTGTCCCATACAGAACAAGAAAATTGGCTTTGACCCTCTCTTCAAAGTCTCTGTCTCCTTTCAGGGCTCAAAAAGGATACTGTAGATCTGGGAAAGGTTCAGCAAAGGGCCACCAAAATGATCAGGTAGTTTATTCCTCACCAATACTGTTTTTCTAGAAAAGAAGGTGCCAGAACTCACCATGAACACCTCCCTTGTTCTCTTGTAATGGCAACGGCACCTACCTGAGAGGTGCTGGAACTGAGTTCCTGTGAGTACCAGCTGAAAAGCCCCACTCCTCACAGAGCTGTAATTCCCAGCAGCCTTAGCAAACTACAGTGCCCAAAATTATATGAGGGGAAGACTGTGCTTCAAAGGCTATTTAAAGGCGCAACGTGTACACAGCCAAAGACAAATGGTACGCTCCACGATGACCAGCATTTATTTGCATGAGGTGGCTGAGTGGAGTTATTTGCGGAGGAACAGCAGCTTTCCCACGATGATTTTCCAGACTGAGATTCTCAAAGCATTTCACATACATTCTTTCAGAACTCTTTATGACAACCCTCTATGACAGTCCATTATCCCCATATTGCTAGTGGCCGTGAGAAGGTGAGGTCTGTGTCATGTCATGTGAGATGCAAATAATGAAGGATTTCTCGGTTTGGGCGTTCGTTTTACGTAGAAGTGCTGTGCTTTATTTTACACACACACACACCTTCTCTTCCTATTAGTTTCTGTTTTCAGAGTCTCAGTCTGCAGGAGATGCCATTTCCAGGCAAGTCCTAATTTAAATGCAAACGCATCCGGCGTTCAAATGCTGTACACAATTTCAGGGGCTTCTGCGTTTTAATTAGAAGCCTCCTTTCCTCTGCCTAGAGCAGTGTGCTGTGCAGAAGCAGATTAGTCATGTAAAAATATATATATATAAATAGCAACTTTGATTCCCTTCGTATGTTTCCTTAGTGGAGGAGCAGCAGAGCAATGAGTGAATGAATGCAGATGAACCGGAGAAGTCTCTCTCTTTGCGCGGATTCAAAGTTCTCTTATGACAGGTTGTGAGTAAAGCTTTATTTCACTGCTCAGCCCGGGTCAAGTCATCCGTCTCAGCCACGTCCAGTCAGGAATGCACTTTGGAGGGGAATCGCTTTGCTGCAATAGGGCTGTGAAGAGCACAGAGGCAGCTCCCCATCCTTAGGACACTCCCCCCCCCCCCCCGGAGGTGGCCTGAATCGGATGACTTTGCGGAAGGAATGCGAGAACGTTCTACGAGGCCAGTCCTTGGGGTTAAGGGACAAGTTGTTCTCGGAGAACCTGCATTTTCAAAAGAGCTGATGAAAAACAGAGCATGCTGTGAGCTAGGAGGAGGCAGATAATGCTTTTAAAGTGATAAGGAAATTCCCTTTTGCCTCTCTCGTAATGCCCAAACTGAAGGCTATCCTAGAAGCTGAATGTTAGAAGCTTCGAGACCAACCAAAGGAACTCCTCGCAGCGCACAGTTGGGATTTGCTCCCATAAAAGGATTGGGCAAATGCACGGAAGATAAGGCTCTCATTAGCCGTTAGTCACGGTGGCTGTGTTTTACCTCCCGAATACCAGTTGCCTGAGCCCTCAGGAGGGGAGAATGTGGGCTTCTCATTTGGGCATCTGGCTGGGCACTTGGAGAACAGGGTGCTAGATGAGACCGGCCTTCAGCCAGCCAGAAGCTAGGCTCTTCTTACGTTCTTGTTGAAGGTGAAAAACAAAAACCACTGATGGCAGCAAGCCTTTCTGTAGAGGGAGTCACTTCGCTTCTCACCTCTCACTGGTTTCTTAAGAAACTTTTCAGGAAGATAGTAAGCTAGGAAGCCACCTTATACTGAGATAAAGGTAAGGTAAAGGGACCTCTGACCATTAGGTCCAGTCGTGGCCGACTCTGGAGTTGCAGCGCTCATCTCACTTTATTGGCCGAGGGAGCCAGCGTACAGCTTCCGGGTCATGCGGCCAGCATGACTAAGCCGCTTCTGGCGAACCAGAGCAGCGCACGGAAACGCCGTTTACCTTCCCTATTTATCTACTTGCACTTTGATGTGCTTTTGAACTGCTGGTTGGCAGGAGCAGGGACTGAGCAACGGAAGCTCATGCTGTCGCAGGGATTCGAACTGCCGACCTTATGATCAAGAAGTCCTAGGCTCTGTGGTTTAACCCACAGCACCACCCGCATCCCTCTATACTGGTAAATCTATCTCAGAATTGTTTGCACTGACTGGCAATAGCACACCTGGATTTCAGGGAAGGTTCTCTCCCTGTTCTACCTGGAGATGCTAAGCAGGTTTGAACCTGGGACTTTCTGCATGCAGAGCAGATGGACTGGTCCTGAGCTACGGTCCTTCCTCAGTTGTGCTCCTCCAGCCTAGGAGAGTAGGAGCTCTCAGGCTCCACAGGCTAGCCTAGGTTCTTCCTCAGGCAAGCATGGAAAAGGAGGCTGCCCCACCATGGCAGATTCACCTGACGTCGAGCATCAAGCCCAGGAGAAGCTCCTGAGCCACTTCCAAGCATATCTCTTTGTCCGCACAGTAAGATCCTCGAAGGATGCTCATGCCTTATGGTCCCTTTGGATGGATGCTGCAAAATGCTCAGAAACACTCTGCCATGCCAGGCAGCCGAGCGGAAAGCCCATTTCTATGCAGAGATGTAACTGGAGACAATCGTCTCAGGGAATTTGCTCCGAGGGCTGCCAGACGGCCTGTGCAGTTCCTCTCCAGAACTCTAGCCTCTCCTGATGCGACAATAAACTCAGAGAATCGTCTTGGTTTTATTTCGCTCCCCAAACGCCACCAGCACATCTTTCTGGGAATTAAAAGTCTGATCGCAACCAGCTGTGCGCCATGTTTTAAACTACCTTTGCCAATGTTTGTATTTTAATACGTGACTGACATTTCTCTTATATCGTCTGGCTGCCTTCCCCTTCATGCTTCGGCACTAAGAACAAGTTCAGATGTGCAGAGTTGCACACACATTGCCAAACAACTTTGTCACAGTTCTTTTATACCCTAAACAGTATTCACCAACCTGCACTTTAGAGCCAAATTGGAACAAACAGCAAGCTGCAGAAATCCCAATTGCCATTTGTTCCAAGTTAGTGCTGAACTGTGGATTTTCCTGGGGGAAAGCGGTGAGGTGTGGAAAAGTCCTAAATTTGGCTTGGTCTACCCTTGCATAAAGGGACGCGGGTGGCGCTGTGGGTTAAACCACAGAGCCTAGGACTTGCCGATCAGAAGGCTGGCAGTTCGAATCCCCGCGACAGGGTGAGCTCCCATTGCTCAGTCCCAGCTCCTGCCAACCTAGCAGTTTGAAAGCACGAAGTACAAGTAGATAAATAGGTACCACTCTGGCAGGAAGGTAAACGGCATTTCCGTGCACTGCTCTGGTTCGCCAGAAGCGGCTTAGTCCTGCTGGCCACATGATCTGGAAGCTGTACACCGGCTCCCTCGGCCGATAAAGCGAGATGAGCACTGCAACCCCAGAGTCGGCCGCGACTGGACCTAATGGTCAGGGGTCCCTTTACCTTTACCCTTGCATTATCCCTCCTGCAAAAGAGGCCAGCTGCTGGATCAGACCAGAAGCAGCCCATCTAGTCCAGCCTCCTGCTCTCACAGTATCTACCGGATGCCCCAAACGGAAGCCTAAAGAACAACCCGAAGGCAACAGAAGGGCTCTCCCTGCCTGCGATCTTGGCCTCTCTGCTACACTGGCTCTCATGTTTCTGCATCATGCGCCTTTGGGGCTGGGCAAGAAGACAACCTAGTGAGTTTAAGACCCTTCCACGTTTGCACAAATGTCCAAGGCTGCATCCCTCTGTACACTCTCAGTGAACTAAAGGGATTTACATCTGAGTGGACAATCATTCTCCCATTAATTTGGATTGCACATTTACCGTATTTTTTGCTCTATTGGACACACCGGACCATAGGAGGAGGAGGGGGAGAATAGGAAAAAAAACATTTTTTTTCTTGTTCTCCCCCTCAAAAACAAGGTGCGTTCAAGGTGCGTTCAAGAGCAGGCCTTGTCGCTGCCCCCCGAGCTTGTGGGGCTGGCGGTGGGGGGAAGCGCTACTTTCCCCCACCACCAGCCTCAAAGATCCCTGAAGCCTTTGGAGCGCAGCTGCACTCCCAAGGCTTGAGGCTTCGGGGACATCCTTTGTAGCCTCCGCAGGGCTGCGGAGGCTTTGCGCAGCCCTCCCGAACCTGAAACAGCGAGACGGAGGGCTGTGCAGTGCCCCATCTCGCTGTTTTGGCTTCGGGGACAGCAGGCTGCTATCTGAAAGCATTGGGAGCCCGGTGGGAACTCCCGCCAGGCTCCGCAGGCTTCCGGAGAGCTGCCCGAAGCCCGGGGTGCACAACACCGCGCTCCCCGGGCTTTGGGCTGCAGGCAGCTATCCGCAAGCTGCTGGGTGGATGGAGGCTTGCGGATGGAGTTCCCGCCAGGCTCCGCAGGCTTGCGGATAGCTGCCTGAAGCCTGCATTCTCTCCATAGGACGCACACACTTTCCCCCTTCATTTTTGGAGGGGGGAAAGTGCGTCCTATAGAGCGAAAAATACAGTAAGTGGCACGGGCTGTCTGCATTCTCTATTTGTTGGATTCATCTGGGCTTTGTATTTCCCCTGATGCAGAAGCAGGGATCTCCCTCCTATCTGATGTAGTCTCTAATGCCTTAGCTTTATGTTACAGAAGCCCCCCCCCCCCAAAGTAGACTCGGCCATCCCTTGGGAGACAAGCCGATGTCACACCCAATTCTTCCTTTCCCCCCTGCTTTTTACAATGCACTACTCTGGTGCAGAATAACAAGGGGACCGATAATGCGCCATGCTGATTACCAGAGCATGTAATTTAATGCCAAGTCACTGGAGAGGATGTGCGGAGCTGAAAATGAAAACTGTAATTTCCTTATCACCAGGAGAACTCATTCCACTGCAGTTATTTTCTCTCTCTCCAAACTAACCTTTGCAAAATACAACAATACAGGTGATGCTCACTCTCTGGTGAGAGAAGGCAGGGCGGGGGGCGGCGGGGGAACATACGGCAGCTTGGATGAAACCGAGCAACTCAAATCTTCCATTCTCTTTTAGCAATTGGGTTGGTTCACCCCTGAGAGTGTGGGTGAATGGGCTTTGATGTCATCTGGCATCCCAGAAGCAGCAGCAAAACTCACTTGCAACTGCCCTGAATTGTGAAGCAGCTGTTCAGCTGGATAGCTCAGTTGGTTAGAGCATGGGAATGCCAAGGTTGCAGCTTTAGTCCCTGTAAGGGACAGTCCTGCATTGCAGGGGGTCTGGACTAAATCATGGGTAGGAAAACTAAGGCCCGGGGGCTGGATCCGTCCCAATCACCACCTCAATCCGCCCAATGGATGGTCCAGGAATCAGTGTGTTTTTACATGAGTAGAATGTGTGCTTTTATTTAAAATGCATCTCTGGGTTATTTGAGGGGCAGAGGAATTCATTCATATATTTCCCCCCAAAAATATAGTCTGGCCCCCCACAAGGTCTGAGGGACAGTGGACCGGCCCCCTGCTGAAAAAGTTTGCTGACCCCTGGACTAAATGATCCTCAGAAGGTGTGGCTTCTCCTTCATTGCAGGTTTTTAAGCAGAGGGTGGGATTCTTCAGCTATAATTTCTGCCTTGCAGGTACAGTGGTACCTCTGGTTGCGAACAGGATCTGTTCCAGAGCACTGTTCACAACATGAAAGGAACGCAACGCATGTCTGCGCGTCTGCGGGTTGCGATTCTCCGCTTCTGTGCATGCGCATGACGTCAGTTTGCGTGTCTGCACATGCGCGAGCTGCGAAACCCAGACGTAACCCTTTCTGGTACTTCCGGGTCGCCGCGGGACGCAACCTGAAAAATGCTCAACCTGAAGCAAACGTAACAAGAGGTATGACTGTAATTGGGTTAGATCATTCCAACTCATGATTGTATGACATTAGGAAACTTGAGTCACAGAGCCAGAAAGGACCCAGAGCGCGCGCGCACACACACGCACACACACACACACACACACACACCCCGACACAAGGCAGGGCACCAACCACCCCTCCAACGAGCCTACACAATCCAGTAGCCCTCAATGCGCCACAACCAGGGAGCAGGTGCACTGCAGCGCTAAGAACTTCTAAGATTCAAGTGGCATTGAAACCAAGTGTTAAAAGGAGGGGATTGAAACTGGAATTAAGGGACCAATACTCCAACATGATCTGACCGGACTTGAAGTCACACTTGTCAAGAACAGAGAAGTCCAATGTCCACTTTCATTATGCAATGTTTGCTCAAGCAGAGGGTTGGGATCAACAGGTCCTGGCTATGAAAATGGCTGATAAATTTCCACCAATAACCTGCACCTGAACGCCACTGCTCCAACGCCTAACAAACACACACTTACTTCCTTGGGAATTCAAGATATGAAATAGTTTTTGCATTATGCTGAAAAGGTTGCACATCACAGAATCCTTTGGTGTACAACTTCCAGAGGCTTCAGTGCTCTTGGTTTTTGTTCCAGACCCACATCACATGAGGAAGGGGGGCGAATCCTGTCTCTTTTATAGCAGGCAACTCCAAATAAGCGTAGGTTGGGATGGGTGAATCTGTGCAGCAGTTTATTCAAAAGATTTGTGAGAGAAGCAAACATGACTCCCTTTCCCATAAATCCAGGGCTATTAGCACAATCTGTTCAATTAACGTCACCTAAGGTCAAAGGCTGACTCACTTCTGAACCGGGGCTGCCCAAATCTTGGCCTTTTGCCTCTCTGTCTGGCATCGATCTTATGTTCTCACCATCCCATAATCAGGAAAATGACAAAATTAATTGCCATGACATGAGACTCACTGCAGACACTTCCACTCACTTTTACTGCTCACACACAGTATTCTCTCAGTTACTCCACATAATAAACCGCAGTTAATAAATACTCCTATTAAATAAAAACAATGACACTCCTGCCTTCTCCCCTTGATGGAACAGCTATTAAACATCTGCTGCAATTTATTCATGCTTCAGTTTATGCATTTCGATCTGAATTCAGCTGAGCTGGGAAGAATGGGAGGATTTTTGCAAGCTTGGCTGAGAGTATCTCCTGTTCTGCTTCTCAAATTATGTCTTCTGCCTGTCCTCAGACACTTCTAGACAGTCACATTTCTGTGTGGGTCTGTCACACCTTCAGGTAAATGTTCTTTGTGCAATAAGAGTGCACCTTCATAATCCGTTCAAAAGCCAACAGACACTTTGTGATAAATAAAAAAGGCCAAATATGCTGCTGTGCGACAAATCCCAAAAATGTGTTGGTGGCAAGGAAAAAATAAACTCTAGAAAGGATCATTCCTGGATCCAAAACCAAGTTTGGGGCAACAGAACCCCAGCAGAGTTTTAAAATCACAAAATATGCAGCAAAGTAAAACATGGAAATATAAGCTGTTAGACGTTTAAAATATGCCCTTCTATGTTCCTTACAAAGTTCCCCTCTTCTCCAGCGTAGAAAAAGACAACACAAACCTAAATATGGTTTACTTACAAACTCTCCAAAGGTCAGATTCATGTGCTTTTCCATACAGCATTCAGACAAAGTTGCACAGGCAGTAAAACCTGGCTTAGTTACAATGGTGAAAGTTCCTAAATTATTGGTATAGGAACCCAAGAGAGGCTTGTTAGAGCCAAGTGGTATGAGCTTGGAGCAACCACGCTGAGCTTCTCAGGTAGAAGCTGGAGGTGAACAAAGGCCTTGATTACCTTAGTCCCTAGCTAAGCCTGGCAGGACAGCTTCCTCTATGGTCTTAACCTTTTTGGGACACGAGTGGTGGTATGGTCTAAACCACCGAGCCTCTTGGGACGCGGGTACCACTGTGGGTTAAACCACAGAGCCTAGGACTTGCTGATCGGAAGGTCAGTGGTTCGAATCCGCTCAACGGAGTGAGCTCTCATTGGTTTGTGCCAGCTCCTGCCAACCTAGCAGTTTGAAAGCACACCAGCACAAGTAGATAAATAGGTACCACTGCAGTGGGAAGGTAAATGGCATTTCCGTGCATTCTGGCATTTGTCATGGTGTCCCATTGCACCAGAAGCAGTGTAGTCACGCTGGCCACATAATGTGGAAAGCTGTCTGTGGACAAACACTGGCTCCCTTGGCCTGAAAGCGGAGATGAACACCACACGCCATAGTCAAATTTGACTGGATTTAACCATCCTGGGATCATTTACCTTTTACCTTAACCCTTTCTTGCTTTAATTAGACTTGCTTGTTATAGGAGGCTGGCTATCCCACAAAATGGTCCTTTCACGATAAGAAAATTGATGGAAAACTCCAGTGGAAAGCACAGAATGGTAGCCACATGGGACAATCACAGCACAAATTTTGGGAAAACAATTTGGGACGATTGCATTGGAAAATGGTCCACCGAGAGACCATTCTGTTCTCTCTCATTGAGGCCACGTACTGAGAGAGGGAGAGGCCAACACTCAGCCTTCGCAAACCCATCGTGTCCTGCAGATGGTTTGAAGCTACACTCCCAGCAGCCCCAGCAGAGTCCAAAACATCTGTAGGGCAGGCAAAGCTCTGCAACAGTGCAACAGGTCCAAGGTTCAATCCCCAGCCCTGGAAGTCCCTGAGTTGCCCACCCCTGCTGTAAACCATCAAACCCTTATGAGTTGCCGAAGAGACAGGGATAGGGATATTGCAGGCTCCAGCTGTAGCTAGAGGTGGGGGTGGTGGGACTAGCAGTTTCCCTCTCTGAAAACATGACCTTATAAAAGGTAAAGGGACCCCTGACCATTAGGTCCAGTTGTGACCGACTCTGGGGTTGCAGTGCTCATCTCGCTTTACTGGCTGAGGGAGCCGGTGTACAGGTCATGTGGCCAGCATGACTAAGCTGCTTCCGGCAAACCAGAGCAGCGCACGGAAACACCGTTTACCTTCCCGCTGCAGTGGTACCTATTTATCTACTTGCACTTTGACATGCTTTCAAACTGCTAGGTTGGCAGGAGCAGGGACCGAGCAACGGGAGCTCACCCCATCGCAGGGATTCAAACCACCGACCTTCTGATCAGCAAGCCTTAGGCGTCACCCACGTCCCGAAAACATGACCTTAGGGGTCCCTAAACTAAGGCCCACGGGCCGGATAAGGCCTGAGGGACTCGTTTATCTGGCCCGTGGCAACCCCGCTGCCACCGCCCGCTCTTACCGGCACTGTGCTGTGCAGCTGCCCACTTCCGGGTCGGAGGAGCACTGGAAATAGCTTGTGCGCATGCACAAGCGTTATTTGTGCATGCTCAAGCATTATTTCCGGTGCACATCCAGGTCGGAGGAAGCCTGTGCACATGCGCACAAGCTCTTTCTGGTGCTCCTCCAACCCGGAAGTGCGCCGGAAATAGCGTGTGTGCACGCGTATGGGCACGCGCTCCCCTGCCCTCCGGCCCACCGCGCGATCAGCGCTGGAGACACCGGCCCGAGGCGCGGTAAGTTTGCTGACCCCTGCCTTAGGCTCACTCACTCTGCATTTTAAAGAACGCTACAAACACTCCCTGGTTCCACTGCTTGACGCTTATGAAAATAAGTGGTTCTTTATGGCAAACAGAAAGCAAAAAACAGGCCCAGTCTAAACCAGTCCCACTGCCCTTGCCTGGCTGTTTTTTTCAGGCGCGCAATTTGATTAGTTGGTGAAAGAGAGAAAAGTAATGAGATTTCTCGAGCCACCTGCTTTGGAAGCAAACGGCCCGGGATTCATTTGACAAATGTGGAAATAAACGTACACACAACACGGCGTGATGAGTAACAATGACCAGCACAGGTGGGCTGGTCAGGAGCAGAGAGGAAGCCAGAGGACCATTGTGAAGGCATTCGCCGGTTCTCAATTTCTTTGGGGAGAAATGTCTCCTCCCCACTTTCCTATCTCAAGGGAATACATGGCGGAGGAGTAAGGCGGTTTACCTTCCCACTGGAGTGGTACCTATTTATCTACTTGCACTTTGAGGTGCTTTCGAACTGCTAGGTTAGCAGGAGCATGGACTGAGCAATGGGAGCTCATCCCGCCGCGGGGATTCGAACCACCGACCTTCTGTTCGGCAAGCCCAAGAAGCTCAGTGGTTTAGACCACAGCGCCACCCGCGTCCCTCTGCCCCGTATACTTGGATGCAATTTCCCTTTGAGTCTTGTGGGAAGAGAGAAGGAATCTATTCCATGGCTCTTTGCTGACCTGCACGCCACTTGCTCTCCCAAACTGAGTTGCCGAGCGTTGACATGTTCTAACAATGCCAAAACAGGCTAGTTCTTCCTTCCTCCTCCCCCTCTTCCATCCACAAAATCCATGTTTGACACAAGACCTCGGTCGTTCAGAAAACACTGAGCAGTGCCTGTGCCAGACGTCTTGCTGGTACTGAGCCGTCTACTACATGGGCATAGAAAGGTCAGGTGGTACCGGGTGCAAATTTTTAAAAATCTTTTTTTCTAAAGGGCTCTGAGTTTTTCTTTTTCTTCAATGAAGTGCTGTATACATTTTATGAAGTACAAACACTAATGATAAAATATCATTCAGTAAAAGTCTTGGCTAAGCATTCTGCCTTATTAGCCGACTTTGTGATTCATCTTTGCTTGCTAGAGTGCGAAAGGCTGCAATATGTTTCGGCCGGACTGTGAGCTTGCAGAGACTAAATATTTAATCGGGTTAGACAACGTTAGCCAACATTTTCTGATAATGCTTTCCATCTGATACCAATTTGAAACACAGGAAGGGCCAAAGCTATAATCTAATGCAGGCCTCTCATTTCCTAGTCTGCACCCCTGACACTTTGATTCAGGCGTCTTGGGTAAACAGACAACTCCTCTCAAAGTTTCTGTGTTTATTACTGCAAACTTTAGGCAGCAAACTGAAATCCGCCTTCTGCAATTATTCTCTGCCCTGAAGTAAAACAGGCAGGAGCTTCCTGCAAAATCCTTTTGCTGGGTCTGGTGCTGTTCGATGTGTATTATTTGCTGACTGGATGAAGGACCAGGCAGCAAACCTGCCGAATGTGTGGCTGATGCTAAAGTAAGATGAATTGCAAACATTTCGAAAGAGGCAGCATGCTTAAAAATATCTCAGTAAACTGCAGAGCTAAGCTGATAGGGTAAAAAAAAGTTCAGCAGGGGCAAATGGAGGGAAGTGCTTAGCGTGGGAAGGAAGGGTTGAGCGAAACCCCCACACGTTGCTTTCCTAAATCAATGGTTCTATTTGCAATCGCTTTATTTTTTAGCATTCGTTTCAGTGCCTGCATTTAACCAGCCCATGAGCCGCGCCCAAACCAAGCCACCCGTTCGGCTCCTGCCCGCTCACTGTGCTAAATCGATGCAGCGCGGTGCGGGGACTCACTTCCGCGGCGCCAGAAATTGCATCTGTGCATGCGCAGACACCAGAAATCGTGTCTGCACAGACGCAGGTGCCGAAAATCGCAGGCATGTGTGCTCACATGCACTAGCGATCCAGCCCATGGAGGGGTCTCCGCTGGAGTGAACCAGCCCAGGCAAGGTAAACCTTGCTGACCCCTGGCCTAGGACTTGCTGATAAGAAGTTTGGCAGTTTGAATGCCCGCGACGGAGTGAGCTCCCGTTGCTCGGTCCCTGCTCCTGCCAACATAGCAGTTCGAAAGCACGTCAAAGTGCAAGGAGATAAATAGGTACTGCTCCAGCGGGAAGGTAAACAGCATTTCCGTGCACTGCTCTGGTTTCGCCAGAAGCGGCTTAGTCATACTGGCCACATGATCCGGAAGCTGTCTGTAGACAAACGCCGGCTCCCTTGGCCAGTAAAGCGAGATGAGCGCTGCAACCCCAGCGTCGTCTGTGACTGGACCTAACAGTCAGGGGTCCCTTTACCTTTAAGAACATAACACAAGAACACAAGGAGAGTATTCTGGATCAGGCCAATGGTCCATCTAGCTCAGCATCCTGCTCTCACAGTGACCAACAGAAAGGTGGTTAAGAAAGCCCAACAGAGACTCCATCTCCTCAGAGTATTGCGGAAGAACGGTGTCAATCAACATCTGATGATCTCCTTCTACTGGTCCACAATAGAAAGTGTCCTTTCACACTGCATCACGGTGTGGTACGCTGGTTTGTCATCAACTGATAGGAAGTGCCTACAGAGGGTGGTGAATACAGCACAAGATAATATGGGCTGTCCCGCGAATCCACTGGATGAAATAGCGGAATAATGTTGAGGAAAATTCTCAGGGATGATTCACACCCTGGCCGGCACTTTCTTGCTCTCCTGCCCTCGGGCAGAAGATATAGAAGCATGATTAGTCGTGCCAACAGGGTAAAGAACAGCTTCTATCCGTGGGCTGTTAAGCTGCTGAATAGAAAGATAACAACAGGGCAACTGTCTTTCGGGTTTGGTGGGTATGCGTCAACAAACAAGGGGAATTAAGAATAAGAGAGCTGAGTGCTCCTGTAATCTCAATTGTATAGGTAAAGAAGAAGAAGAAGAAGAGTTTGGATTTGATATCCCGCCTTTCACTCCCTTTAAGGAGTCTCAAAGCGACTAACATTCTCCTTTCCCTTCCTCCCCCACAACAAACACTCTGTGAGGTGAGTGGGGCTGAGAGACTTCAGAGAAGTGTGACTGGCCCAAGGTCACCCAGCAGCTGCATGTGGAGGAGCGGAGACGCGAACCCGGATCCCCAGATTAGGAGACTACCGCTCTTAACCACTACACCACACTGGTAAAGGTACCCCTGACCATTAGGTCCAGTCGTGGCCGACTCTGGGGTTGCGGTGCTCATCTCACTTTATTGGCCAAGGGAGCCAGCGTACAGCTTCTGGGTCATGTGGCCAGCATGACTAAGCCGCTTCTGGCGAACCAGAGCAGTGCACGGAAACGCCGTTTACATCCCGCCAGAGCGGTACCTATTTATCTACTTGCACTTTGACGTGCTTTCGAGCTGCTAGGTTGGCAGGAGCAGGGACCGAGCAACGGGAGCTCATCCCGTCGTGGGGAATCAAACCGCTGACCTTCTGATCGGCAAGTCCTAGGCTCTGTGGTTTAACTAACAGCGCCACCCGCGTCCCAATCTCAATTGCATAAGTGACAATAAAGTATTTCAATTTCAATTTCAACCAGATGCCTCTGGGAAACCTGCAAGCAGGATGCGAACACCAGAGCCCTCTCGCTTCCTGCGGTTTCCAGCAACTGGTACTTGGAAGCATTTCTGCCTCTGACGGTGGCGGCAAAGCAGAGCCATCATAATTAGTAGACAATGCACAACTTCTCATATCACACCCCTCTCTCAGCACCTCATGCCTCGAAACTGGAAGGTAAGTGTTAGGAGAAAATAAAGTTGGAAAGCAGAAAGTTTGCTCTTGGGAAATGCAAACCCATTTTTAACATGTATATCATGGTACGATATAACAACAGGCCACTGGCAGCCCAGATACACGACAACCGGGTCCAAAAATTCCAGAGTGAAAGGAAAGAGAGTCTCGCTAAAAGGACAAAGACCTTTAGCATCAGGAGGACATTTAGCCCTTGCCAACTTGCCTGCTATTTTGGGAGGATAACAGGGCTTGGGGGAGAGCCAAAGAATTGGGTATAACACAGCGTCCAAAGCATAGCTGAGTGTTTCAGATCACTCAGAAGGGGAGAACACACGCACGCCTGCGAGGATAGCCCCTCCAATTGTGCTGCAGCTGCTCAGCGCCTGAGTCTATCTTGCCGCCTTCCCCTGCCCTGTCCCAAGTCGGAGGGGAGCTCTGTGATTCCCCCATAAAAAACGCTTGCAGTATTTTGGACTTTTCAGTTTAGAGAAAAGGCAAGTAAGAGGCAGCATGGCAGAAGTTTCTGAAATTTTGCACGGCATGGAGGAAAGTCGATAGAGAAAAGTCATTCTCCCTTTCATGTAACACTGGAAGTCATGGACATGCAAGGAATCTGAATGTTGGAAGATTCGGGACAGATAAAGGGAAGTCCTTCTTCACACAGAGCAAACTATGGAACTCCCTGCTACAGGAGGCAGTGATGGCCAGCAACCTGAATGGCTTTAAAATAAGATTAGGCAAATTCATGGAGAAAAGGACTATCAATGGCTGTGTGATAAGAATTTTAAGGCCTTAGATGTATAATAAATGTTCATAAATGTTCAGCACGTACGTAGATCAGCACAGGAAGACCAACCATTTTTGGCTCCCAAACTGACCAAATGTTTTCTCTGCAAGGTCAAAGGAAAATGGAAAAGCCTCCCCATTGTCTTTTCCTTCACAAATCCTGTCTTAAGGGTATGTCTGTGTTTGAATAGGGTGAGCCTGTGACCTGGCTCAGGAACTAAGTATTTGTCATTACAAAAGACTGGCCAGGCCCCCCAGGGTCAAGTGAGCAATAACAGGTAAACCTGTCAGACAAGATACGGTAAACAACGCACTCAGATTTCTCCTGTAGACCACCTTTACTGTGATGTAGGTATGATGTATCTGGGGGTGGTGGTCTTGGGTTACACCCCTTCTGTGAGGTATGTAGGATGTATGGAGGGTTGGTCTGGAGCTCCAGGGCAGGGAATTAAAAATGTCTATATAAGGGCTGGCACACCTTGGTTCTGGGTTCCTCCTCCTTTCCTGCGTGTGAGGGGAGAACCCTGTTGCAACAGATCCTGCCAACCTAGCAGTTCGAAAGCATGTCAAAGTGCAAGTAGATAAATAGGTACCGCTCCGGCGGGAAGGTAAACGGCGTTTCAGTGCGCTGCTCTGGTTCGCCAGAAGCGGCTTAGTCATGCTGGCCACATGACCCAGAAGCTGTATGCCGGCTCCCTTGGCCAATAAAGCGAGATGAGCACCACAACCCCAGAGTCATTCACGACTGCACCTAATGTTCAGAGTTCCCTTTACCCTTTATGTATGATGACAATGATGCTGTTTGCTGTCTCAGGCCTGGACAAAGAGGAGGTCCAGGACTTGGATTCAGGAGCCCACCATTTCTCAGGAGCCCATGAGACTTCATGCTTCCTGCGTGGGATAAAAATAATCCTTCTGCGTCAGCTCTGCTCACTGTGATGGACAAGACACCCAATTCCTATGCGAATCCTTCTCTTCTCTCATTAAGACAATTCCCCGGGGAGGCCATCAAATTAATTTTGGCAGAAAAATAGAAAGACGAGCAGTTTGGGCTCGGTGCTTGAATAGGTGCCTTGAATTGCTCTCCCTGGTTCACTGCCTTCCTTGCTCTGCACAGACCTAGCCCATGGTGGGCCATTCCAGCACTGGGAACGAACAATGCTCTTTAAGAAAAATCATAGGATTGTAGAGTTGGAAGGTACAAGGGTCATTTATAATAATAATAATAATAATAATAATAATAATAATAATAATAATAATAATTTATTATTTATACCCCGCCCATCTGGCTGGGCCTCCCCAGCCACTCTGGGCGGCTTCCATAAAAACCAAAAATACAATAAAATATCACACGTTAAAAACTTCCCTGAACAGGGCTGCCTTAAGATGTCTCCTGAATGTCAGGTAGTTGTTTATCGCTTTGACATCTGCTGGAAGGGCGTTCCACAGGGCGGGCGCCACTACCGAGAAGGCCCTCTGCCTGGTTCCCTGTAGCTTTGCTTCTCGCAATGAGGGAACCGCCAGAAGGCCCTCGGCGCTGGACCTCAGCGTCCGGGCAGAATGATGGGGGTGGAAACGCTCCTTCAGGTATACTGGACCGAGGCCGTTTAGGGCTTTAAAGGTCAGCACCAACACTTTGAATTGTGCTCGGAAACGTACTGGGAGCCAATGCAGGTCTTTCAAGACCGGTGTTATATGGTCTCGGCGGCCGCTCCCAGTCACCAGTCTAGCTGCCGCATTCTGGATTAGTTGTAGTTTCCGAGTCACCTTCAAAGGTAGCCCCACGTAGAGTGCATTGCAGTAGTCCAAGCGGGAGATAACCAGAGCATGCACCACTCTGGCGAGACAGTCCGCAGGCAGGTAGGGTCTCAGCCTACGTACCAGATGGAGCTGGTAAACAGCTGCCCTGGACACAGATTTGACCTGTGCCTCCGTGGACAGCTGTGAGTCCAAAATGACTCCCAGGCTGCGCACCTGGTCCTTCAGGGGCACAGTTACCCCATTCAGGACCAGGGAATCCTCCACACCTGCCTGCCTCCTGTCCCCCAAAAACAGTACTTCTGTCTTGTCAGGATTCAGCCTCAATCTGTTAGCCGCCATCCATCCTCCAACCGCCTCCAGACACTCACACAGGACCTTCACCGCCTTCACTGGTTCTGATTTAAAGAGAGGTAGTCTAACCCCCTGCAATAAAGGAATCACAAGAGAAGGATCAGATGCTTCAGGCACCAACTGGGCAGGGGGTAGGATGGAGGAAAAGTGTGCAGGAGATGAATTTCATCAGTTTTCCCCAACCTGTTGCCCCCCAGTCGCTCTGGACTACAATTCCCATCAGCCCCATGACGGGTCTGGCTTTGTTGGCAGATTCAGGACAGATAATATAATAACTATTTATTTGTTATTTTTTTTTTATACCCCGCCCTCTCCCGCCAAGACCGGGCTCAGGGCGGCTAACACCAAATATAAAAACAATTGATTGAAATACAGCTTAAAAAACAAGATTAAAATACAACATTAAAACATTAAAATGCAACCTCATTTCAGTGGAAACTCAATCAAAAACTTTTGGGGGGATAAAAACGTCAAGTCTTCGCCAAGGCTAACTATCCAGACTGGTCCTACATGGGCCAGAGGAAAGCCAGGGAAGTCCCCAAATAGGAGTTCCATCACAGAAGGAGAAAGGAAAAAGGAAAGAGGGGAAAGGGATCAAGTTGATGAAAGAAAAGCACTTCTTTGTACAGTGCAGAGTTAAACTTTGGAACTCCCTCCCCCAGAAGGCAGCAATGGGCAGTCAGCTTTGGAAGAGGGTGAGACAAATTCACAGAGGAGAGGGCTATTGGTGGCTATTAAGCTCTTCCTCCAATGCTTCTGGCTAACAGTTGCTGGAAACCACAGGAAGGGGGAGTTGGAGGAAGTCTAGGCGTCAACCGTAGCCCACCATTGCACTCTGACCCCTCCACAATGTGGTGAATGAAAAACAAATGTTGTTGCTTGTGCAATAGGAATGAGAATCCAGATCGTCCTGCTCCTGTCCTGCTGCTTCTTTCTGCTAACCATTAGCACAGAAACTGAGACTATCAGCAGCCACTCTCTCAAAAGGAAACCCTCACAAAAGGAAATTAGCCCAGGGCAGCAAAATGTTTGTCAGCTTTCCCAGACAGAAAGAAGCATCGCAGCCCGTCAGAAAATGGAACAGTGCTGTGCAAAATTATGGAAACTTCCCTGGTGCCAGCCCTGAGAAGCCTGGCCGTCACATGCTACTTGACAGGGATCCAAAAGGATGGGTTGTCGTTTTTCATGAGATCAAGAGGTTAGAGAAGATGTACGCCTAGCAATACTGGTGCAGCAGACCCAAATTCTGAATCAGTAAGTCAGAGTACGTTGCGTCAAATCCACTGAGCAGGCTGAAGACACAGCAGAATTAAACACTCTGAATCTAATTCATCTTTGAACTGAGGTGGTTTTCTGAGCACCTGATCAGAATATTGTTCTGCTGGTTTTGGTAACAGTGCGGACACTTGATATGATATGGCAGTAGATACTAGAATCTGTAATTTGTCACCAGCCAATAGATTTTCACCAGCTATTCCTGCTCCAGGGTCTCCCTTTCATCTCCACACCTGGGGCATCGCATAACATTTGCATGTGCCAATTTACATGTATAGACTCTTCTGAAACCAGCAGGTTGCTAAGATCTCAACAGTATTTGCAGAGCACCCACTAGGTGACCTTGGGCCAATCATTCCACCGACCGTGCCTGCGTCACAGGGTGGTTGTGTAGATAAAACAAGGAGCAAGCAATAACAGGAGCATCACCCTGAACTTCTGGGAAGAAATAAAAACATTCCTTCCAGTAGCACCTTAAAGACCAACTAAGTTAGTTCTTGGTATGAGCTTTCGTGTGCATGCACACTTCTTCAGATACACTGAAACAGAAGTTGCCAGATCCTTCTATATAGTGAGAAGGTGGGGAGGGGTATTACTCAGAAGGGTGGTGGGAATGGGAGATTGGCAGATAGCTGAGATGAGCCTGTTGACGACTCTTAACAACTGTAATAGGTCTTACAGGAAAAGGCAAGGGGTGAGAAGGTGAGAAATGGCTTAGTCATGTATAATGGGATAAGAATCCAATGTCTTTGTTCAAACCAGGTCTCTCCATGGTTTTAAGTTTGGTAATGAGTTGCAATTCAGCAGCTTCTCTTTCCAGTCTATTTCTGAAATTGGAAGGCACCACATTGAGCCGCATGAAATGGAAGTCCATCAACCTCACCTATCTGTTCTGGGAAGAAGAGTGATATATGAATACAGTTAAGTTGTGGGTGAACATATCAGAAGACAGAGCGATTCTTCAAACAGCTCTTGTTTATTCACAGGCCAGAACAGAACTGGGCTGAAGGGTTCAGCCAACCTGCTTATATAGAGCTCCACTACAACGCAACAGTAACAATTTTCTAAAACTATCCAATCACTGAACGTCACTTTCAACCCCTTATTTGCATATGCGGACCTGAATGAAAACTATCTACAGTATCCCCCTGCTGGCCCAGGGTGAGAACTTCAATACATAACAAATACATATCTGTGGCAGCGGATGTGGCTTTTAAAACTATCTCACCCTGAGACCTGTCAGGAGTAAGCATGAACCACTGGTACCAAATAGTATGGGAAACAGCCCTATTAGAAAAATTAACCAACAAACTGAAACTGACACAGGGACAAATAGAAGAAGATGCCTTCACCCCAGTATGGCTCCCCTTTATCACATACACAGCCCAACAAGACGACAAAAATCCACCAACAGCATACAAATCAATATGGCTAACCTGATCCAAAACACCCACCCACCCCACTCACACGTGAAAACAAAGACCACCACAGCCAACCACAAATGAACAGTCACATCCTAGGCCAACCCCAACCTCTCTCACCACCAAAGGAACACAAGCGAATAGCACAGAACCTGCACAAGCGACGCTGACACCAAACCCTACATACATTAAGGAAAATAGAAACATCACCACCCGACCCCACCCCTACCATCTTCCCCCCCTCCACCTCTTTCCCCCTTTTCTTCCCAATGTCTCAACAAATGAAACTGATTTGTAAAAAATGTTACATGGGGGGGGGGAATACGAGAGAGAGACATTTTGTAAATCAAGAAAATCTTTTAATAAAAAACAAAACAAAACCGTTTCATCCCCTTCTTGAGTTGTGTTTTCAGAAGGAAATCTTAGGAAAGTCATAAAGAGGGAGCAAGGAGAGAGCAGTTCAGGGCTGGTTTGGCACAAGCAGCCCCAGCAAACGCCAGGGTTTTCAAACGGCATCACACACAGGTATTTTTGCCTGAGGCTGGGAGGCTGAAGATGCTGCAGGCTGGTCCTGCCTGCCAATTGCTTCTCCAACCCTCACCCGGGAGGCAGGGATGAAAATGCATCCAACGACCTCAGGCTCCAGGTCCCATTTATATCAACGAGAGATTTACCACTGACTCTGGGCTTAACTCAAGGCGCAACCAAAGCTTCTTTGCTGCGAGTTAGACAGGGAGGATGCAGAGCAGAGAGGCTGTAGTGGAAATGCGGAAGACAATTGTATTTCGAGGAGTTAGGTGGCATGTCCCTTTCCCTTTAACACCCCCAGTTTGAGGACTGGTGGGTTCTTGTGTTTCACACACCTGTCGGGAGTTTCCTGGGTTCTTCTGTGTTGCAAGTGCTGTCTGGATGCCTGGCTGCAGGTAGTGGGAGACTCTCAGCCGCTCTGTATTAATCATGAGTAGAGCCAGGTGCACTTGATTACATCAAGGCGGGCTATAAAAGCCACAGGTGGGAGGGGCCCGGTGAGCTTCTGCCCAGATCAAAGGACCTGATGCTGGGAGACCGAGGGTCGGGGTCTTTCTCCTGCTGCTCTACCTGGGGCTCCGAGCAGCTGAAGGGGAGATTGGGTAGCCCCTTTTGGGTATATTTTCATAGAATCATAGAGTTGGAAGAGACCACAAGGGCCATCGAGTCCAACCCCCTGCCAAGCAGGAAACACCACCAGAGCACTCCTGACATATGGCTGTCAAGCCTCTGCTTAAAGACCTCCAAAGTAGGAGACTCCACCACACTCCTTGGCAGCAAATTCCACTGTCGAACAGCTCTTGCTGTCAGGAAGTTCTTCCTAATGTTTAGGTGGAATCTTCTTTCTTGTAGTTTGGATCCATTGCTCCGTGTCCGCTTCTCCGGAGCAGCAGAAAACAACCTTTCTCCCTCCTCTATGTGACATCCTTTTATATATTTGAACATGGCTATCATATCACCCCTTAACCTCCTCTTTTATGCTATGCTTTGCATGTCTGCTGTTTATTTGTTAATAAAACTGTTTTGGTTCCCCTTCCACCTCCTCATTTCTTTTGTCCTGATATCCTTGGAAAGTACTGCTGTATTTGGCAGCAGAGAAGCGGACAGGGGAAGGTCCACTGGCTTCCCCATCTCCCTCCCAGCTGCTTCCCTCCCCTGATGAGCTTTGGCAAGGGCAAACAAAGCAGCCACCTGGAGCAGGATCTGCTGGAGAGGGGAAGAGGGCTGTCCTGCTCTGTGGTGTGGAAAGGCATGGCCAAAGCCCGGCTGGGCTGTAAGACAAAGCAAGGTTCAGGTAGGACACTGAGAAACTCAGGGTTCAGGCTGGATACAGGATTCAGGCCACACTCCTCTGGGGAAGAATTTGAGTTCTGATGCTCTTCCAGCAAGGAACAAGCTGAAACCTGAAAGCCAGTGTAATAATAATAATAATTTATTATTTATACCCCGGTCATCTGGCTGGGTTTCCCCAGCCACTCTGGGCGGCTTCCGACAGAACACTAAAATACAATAACCTATTAAACAACAAAGGCTATTAAACAATAAAGGCTAAACAGGGCTGCCTTCAGAGGTCTTCTAAAAGTTTGGTAGTTATTTTTCTCTGTGCCGTCTGGTGGGAGGATCCAGTGTGGATTAGTGATTTGTGTCAGAACAGGACCTGGGAAAGAGCAGGGTTCAAATCCTCCCACTCAGGCAGGATACTCGCTGGGTGACCTTGGGCCACTCACTCAATCTCAGCCTAACCTACCTCGCAAGGCTGCAAGGGTTAAGTGAGGAGAAGGAGCAGATCCATATCTGCCAACTTGAGCTCCTTGAGAGAAAAGCTGGGATAGAAATGCAACAAGATAAATCCAGACATATGTAATAAACTCTTGTGCAGGAGTCACAACTAAAGGATTCATGACAGGTGGCCATCCAACCTCTGCTGAAAACCTCCAGTGAAGGAGTTCTTCCTGGTGTTTAGTCGGAATCTTAGCAGGAAACAAGCTGGCTCCATCTTCCACGGAAGTTTCGTGTGGTTTGAGATGTGCTCTGCTTCCTTTTATGCACACACACACTCGTTTCTTTTTGGTCCACCGCTGCCTGTGCTCCAAGTGGGCTTCCAGGTTTTTAAAACAATGCAAGAGGTGGGGTGGAAAAACCCCTGCCAAGCTCATTTATCAGAAATGGCAGAAGTGGGATAACTGCACTCTCTCTCTCTCTCTCTCTCTCTCTCTCTCTCTCTCTCTCTCTCTCACACACACACACACACACACACACACACACACACTGCCAGCAGAGAGCCTTCGTTCAGATCTGAACGGCAGAGAGCTGCCTTCAGATCTCCACCCACAGAGAAGTGCGATCCTGCAGACTTCAGCTAATGAATTGCAATCAAGACTCGCCAGGTTTGACTAAATATAGTCATTGGCCACATTCAGCTGCAAAAAAATTTAAAGGGCAATCACACATCACCATATGCTCCTCCAACTATCAGGGTATTTTGTTTGTTTTTTAAGGTGTTTTTACATCGCTGTCTCGACTGGATCACATTTCCAATCACTTCTTAATTGAACTTTTAATATGCTCTCTGCTAATGCTTGCTTTTGATTGTGCATGAAATGTTTATGGAGTAGTTTTGAGACTTCAGAATAACATTAGGAATATCACATCGCTGGGTGGGAGGTGGGGGTGGCTGGCTGGCTGGCTGGGACCCACAATTCTGGGGCCAAAGACGTGCTCTGCACTTTCTTGCGCTGCTCCAGGGACATTTCTCCCAAGGTTGGTTCACTCCAGGTATCAGAGCCAGAAAAGCACCTGTCACAGTGGGAAACTGGGAGGAAACAGGGCAGAAAGAGGCTCAGCTCCCCTCACCCAACTTTCCACAGCCCTGGAGCTAAGAGATAACCTTTACTCCTGGCTCCTCAGAGCAGTTAGCACAGCCAGGAGCCAATGGATTAGCTATCCTTTCTCTGTCTCTCTCTCTCTCTCTCTCCCCCCCCCCCTTGGTGTGGGATGTGAATCTCTGCTGGAGAACGGATGCTCCAAATGGCCCTGAATCATCAAAATGAGGCATCTCAGAGTCAAGTCCTGCTACAGCTGTCTTCCCTTTCTCCAGCTCTTGCCCAGAATGAACTATTTCTTGCCAGTGTTTTGCTTTCTCACTTTGTTTTGTGCGTATGTGTTTAAAAAAGCACAACACATCATCTCCTCTCCACACTCATTTTCTTTCAGTTTCAGGTGGAGGGGGGGTGTCAGGCATCTGGGATATTATTATTTTTTCAACGCACAAGCCCTTTCTTCTATTTACGGAGACAAAAGTTTGTTATTTCCTCTTAGATGAAATGAAATTTCCTAATTAAAAAACAGCGCTGTTGAAACCGGATTCCTTCTCCCAGGTGAGAACAGCCTCTCCGGTTTGAGTGCAAATGCCTACCAATTTATCTTTTTCTCCCAAATGATCCTATTAAATATTTAAGTGTGTTTGGGAATCCAGAGGTGCAGTGTGCATCTGATAGCACAGACACCCCCATTTCTGGTTACTGGTGCAGAAGAAAATAATTAGCAGATGAAGCCATTTGGGCTCCCATCACTCTCGTTCAGAAGGAGTTGAGCCCCTGTGTCTTCCAAGGCCCCGATCGTTAGAAAAGAAGGCAAGCGTGGAAGATCTCTCTTTAGGGAGTCTTGCAAAATGGAACGAGAGCTGCCCTCTGCTCTGAGCACTGAGTGATATCAGCATCCAGGCACTCCACATCTAGGGTTTCAATATCTAAAAGACTGCTGAAAGTCAAGGGATGTGAATGCTAGTTCAGGAACAATGCCCAGAGCCCCAGTTACCTTTCAGCCTCAGTCCCCCCTTCTATGAAATAGGAATATTAAAGATCAGCCTCAGACAGTTGTGAGAACAAGCAAGATAAACTTTCAGTATCACCATCCTAAGCCTGTGTACAGGGGAATAAGTACCACTGGGTAAGGATGCTTCAAAAAATGGAAGAATTTAGCCAGGTCGGCACACTTTTTTCCCCAGGACTTCTTTGTTCAGGGAGGGCTAAGGCAGGGGGCTCATGTGAAGGGGCTATAAGAATTTTAAGGTCTTAGATGTATAATAAATGTTCATAAACGTACCAACCAAGCACATACATAGATCAGCACAGGAAGACCGACCTGAAACCATTTTTGATTCCCAAACTGACCAAATGTTTTCTCTGCAAGGTCTGAGGAAAATAGAAAAAGCCTCCCCATTGTCTTTTCCTTCACAAATCCTGTCTTAAGGGTATGTCTGTGTTTGAATAGGGTGAGCCTGTGACCTGGCTCAGGAACTAAGTATTTGTCATTACAAAAGACTGGCCATGCTCCCCAGGGTACCCAATCAAATAAGCAGTAACAGGTAACCTGCCAGACAGGAGATAAACAACAACAGGAGATAAACAACGCACTCATATTTCTGCTGTAGACCGCCCTTTCTGTGATGTTAGGTATGATGTATCTGGGGGTGGCCTTGAGCTACACCCATTCTGTGATGTATGTATGATGCTTCTGGGGGTGGTCTTGGACTCCAGGATGGGCAATTTAAAATGTCTATATAAGGGCAGGCACACCTTTGTTCTGCGTCCTCCTCCTTTCCTGTGTGTGAGGAAAGCACCCTGTTGCAACAGATCAATAAAAATCAGGCTTACTAGCTGCTTTGCTTCTCAATATTCCCTGCTTGGTCTCTGTTATTTTCTCCTACCAATAGGGAACCTATGTGAGGACTCTATATGGGCTCTTGGATACACCATAAGGGAAAAGGGCAGATTTTTGTTTACAACACTAGGAAGAAAAGAGCTCAGAGCCTTAAGGAGGGACAGGAGGGAATCTAGAATACAGGAGTTGCAGTGTGTGTGTGTGTTTAAGGCCAGAAAGCCTCTAACCTTAGGCCCGTAATCCACTTACTATATCCAGGCCACAGTACGTGACAGAAAGCAGGCGTACCCTAGGAAAGTGTCTGCTCATGAGATCTGCCCAGGTGGCTGCGGATGCTCCCAGAAAGCAAGTCAAGACACTGACTCTACGGAATTTATTTATTTATTTTTTTAAAAAAGGTTGCAAGGTCTCCATTCCATTTGTGCTGGGGGAAAGTCCGTCCAACGGCTGACGTTGCAAACCAACCCACTGAATCTTCTAAAAACATGGGTGTCTGCTCAGAGTAGACCACTACTCCGTGGGGCCAAACCCCCAGTGGTGGACCTCTCTGATGCTTGACCCCCAGGTTCCCTGAGTTGCCGGTCAGAGTAACCCTTATCTATTAAAATATTGATTGTTGAGATGTTTCTGTTTGGAGCAGAGAAGCAACCTTCTGCAACGCACAGCAGATCACAAAATGGCAAGGGCGGAGAGCATATTCATGGCTCAATAGAAGCCTGCCACAGCCAAGGGGTTGCGTTCAGAAGACTAAGCACCCTGGTCTTTCCTTTCTCTAGTGGCTTGAGAGCAGTACATGTGAAAAGGATCTAGGAGTCTTGGTTGACCATAAACTTGACATGAGCCAACAGTGTGACGCGGCAGCTAAAAAAGCCAATGCAATTCTGGGCCTCATCAATAGGAGTATAGCATCTAGATCAAGGGAAGTAATAGTGCCACTGTATTCTGCTCTGGTCAGACCTCACCTGGAGTACTGTGTCCAGTTCTGGGCACCACAGTTCAAGAAGGACACTGACAAACTGGAACGTGTCCAGAGGAGGGCAACCAAAATGGTCAAAGGCCTGGAAACGATGCCTTATGAGGAACGGCTAAGGGAGCTGGGCATGTTTAGCCTGGAGAAGAGGAGGTTAAGGGGTGATATGATAGCCATGTTCAAATGTATAAAAGGATGTCACATAGAGGAGGGAGAAAGGTTGTTTTCTGCTGCTCAAGAGAAGCGGACACGGAGCAATGGATCAAACTACAAGAAAGAAGATTCCACCTAAACATTAGGAAGAACTTCCTGACAGTAAGAGCTGTTCGACAGTGGAATTTGCTGCCAAGGAGTGTGGTGGAGTCTCCTACTTTGGAGGTCTTTAAGCAGAGGCTTGACATCCATATGTCAGGAGTGCTCTGATGGTGTTTCCTGCTTGGCAGGGGGTTGGACTCGATGGCCCTTGTGATCTCTTCCAACTCTATGATTCTATGATTCTATGATTCTAGTACAGTGGTACCCCGCAAGACGAATGCCTCGCAAGACGGAAAACCCGCAAGACGAAAGGGTTTTCTGTTTTGGAGGCGCTTCGCAAGACGAATTTCCCTATGGGCTTGCATCGCAAGACGAAAGCCCATAGGGAAATGCTGGCGGTCGGGAGCAAAGACTTTCGCCCACAGCCGGCCTTCAGAAGAGGACCTCTTCTGAAGGCCGGCGGAGGGCAAAAGTCTTTGCTCCCCCCCCCCGCCTGCCTTCCCCCTGCCTGCCCCGGGCGATCTTAAAATGCTGGCGGGCGGGAGCGAAGCGTTCGCTGCCGACCCCCAGCATTTTAAAATCTCCCCCTGTCCCGGGGAGATTTTAAAATGCTGGGGGTCGGCAGCGAACGCTTCGCTCCCGACCCCCAGCATTTTAAAACGCTGTTCCGAAGCGGGGCGGGGGGGGGGGGAACACCTGCCCCAGCCGCCCCACTTCGGAACGCTGTTCCAAAGCGGGGCGGGGGGGGTGGGAACACCTGCCCCAGCCGCCCCACTTCGGAACGCTGTTCCGAAGCGGGGCGGGGGGCGGGAACACCTTCTGAAGGCGGGCGGGGGGCGAAAGTCTTTGTCCCCCCTGCCTGCCTTCCCAGGGGCTTTTAAATCGCCCCGGACAGCGGAGAAGTCCTCCGCTGTCCCGGGTTTTTTAAAATGCTGGGGGTGGGAAGAAAAGCCCTTGTCCCCCCCCCGGCCTTCAGAAGATGTCCGGGGACAGTCTGTCCCCGGACCTGGTCTGAAGGCGGTTTCCCTAGGAACGCATTAATTGATTTTCAATGCATTCCTATGGGAAACCGTTCATCGCAAGACGAAAAACTCGCAAGACAAAGAGACTTGCGGAACGAATTAATTTCGTCTTGCGAGGCACCACTGTACTATCCCCTTCTGCCATTGAGGGGGAAGGTGGGCATCCATACTGCCAACTTGTCAATCACTTTCTCTGACTCCCCCCTTTTTAGGGGGAGGAGTCAAGGGGCCAGGGCATAACCAGCCCAGCTCAGGAGATCTTCCCCACAAATGGAGCCATTCACCCTGTTCTCTCTCTCTTGTGCTGGGAACCCTTTCAGCTCAACTGGCTTTTCGATCGGAAGAGAGAATATGCAAAGAATGAAAAGGGAAACTCTCCAGGAAGTGGCAGAGCAGTTTGACTTTGCCTCTCCAGATTTGGGGTGGGGGAGAGAGAAAGCCGTCTGCAGCAGTGAACTGGCCACCAAAGGCTAGACACATTAGGCTGCATTCACACAGCCCCATTGCAACCTAGGTCCAGCTGCCCTATGGCCTGCTTCAGCCTCTCATCCCAGGCTCACATGGCCTCTGGGGTTGCTTCATTTGTTCTTGGGTTAAAATGAACCTTTTCTATGACCCTTCCCTTCCACATCTGCCAGGCACAATTGACAAGGAAGATATAGCCACAGGAAACAAATTGCAGAACTGTTTTCACAGGCAAGTCTCATGGGGAAAGCCCTGCGGGGTTGAAGAGAAGATGGATGGGTGCAGAATTCTCATCTGGTCCGTTAATATTCCCTGGGTTTTCCATGCATTAGGGAAATCTAATATCAAGTCTCGAAGCCTTAACCACCTGCTCTGTATTCTAAAAGCAAGTTCCATGGATATTCATCACACTGCAAGATGGCCTCCTGCTGGCTGCAACGCCTTATCGGAAACACCAGTTCTGCTAGTGTTTCCTCTGAGGAAAATACTCAGAAGTACAGCTCGCCTGAGGTGACACAGACAGACAGACAGAATGACAGACATGCCTGGCATCTGCCCCAACAACAGCCACACTGGTCAGAAAGCACTCGCACCAGACAGCAAGAACTTCAGAGAAATAACACTGTAAAGGTATTCCAGTGGTATCTCGGGTTAAGAACTTAATTCGTTCTGGAGGTCCATTCTTAACCTGAAACTGTTCTTAACCTGAGGTACCGCTTTAGCTAATGGGGCCTCCCACTGCTGCCGGAGCACGATTTCTGTTCTCATCCTGAAGAAAGGTCTTAACCTGAGGTACTATTTCTGGGTTAGCGGAGTCTGTAACCTGAAGCATCTGTAACCTGAAGTGTATGTAACCCGAGGTACCACTGTACTGCCATTAAAAGGTAAAGGTAAAGGATCCCTGACAGTTAAGTCCAGTTGTGAATGACTCTGGGGTTGCGGCGCTCATCTCACTTTACTGGCCGAGGGAGCCGACGTTTGTCCGCAGACAGTTTTTCCAGGTCATGTGGCCAGCATGACTAAGCCGCTTCTGGCAAACCAGAGCAGCACACGGAAACGCCGTTTACCTTCCCGCCAGAGCAGTACCTATTTATCTACTTGCACTTTGATGTGCTTTCGAACTGCTAGGTTGGCAGGAGCAGGGACCAAGCAATGGGAGCTCACCCCGTCACAGGGATTCGAACCGCTGACCTTCCGATTTGCAAGTCCTGGGCTCTGTGGTTTAGATCACAGTGCCACCCGCATCTCTTATTACTGCCGTTAAACATATGCTGTAAAGCTGGGGTGGACTTGAATGTCTACTCCTCCACCACTGAAGTTTCCCCACTGCACCCAACCAGCCTGTGATTATCATAAGAACAGAGGAAGGGGCTGCGGGATCAGGCCAATGGCCCATCTAGTCCAGCATCCTGTTCTCCCAGTGGCCAACCAGGCGCCTGTAAAAAGGTCTATAAAAAAGCACTCAAAAGCACTCTCTCCCCCTGAGTTTTCCAGCAATTGGTATTCAGAAGTATCGTTGCTTCCAGCTGTGGAGAAAGATCATCACCATCGACTGTCATCTCCTCCATTAATTTGTTCAACCCCTTTTTAAAGCCTCCCTCTTGTGGGAGGGAGTTCCATAGTTTAGCTACGTGTCGCGTGAAGGAGTTTCTTCAGTGGCGTTCACGTCATCACAGTGGATGGAGTTATAAACCTCCAGCGTTGCTCCTGGCACGAAACTGCAGGCAAGAGTTGACAGGCAACGATTATCAAAGGATTCCCAGCCAGAACAGCCGTGTCTGTGGCTTTTGTTGCCATGTTGTTGTTGTTGAGTCGTTTAGTCGTGTCCGCCTCTTTGTGACCCCCTGGACCAGAGCACGCCAGGCACTCCTGTCTTCCACTGCCTCCCGCATGCCATGTTAAACCTGTTGAAACTATCAAATGCTCAGTCTCTTTGCTGGACGAAGAGGATGCAATGGGAGGGGGTGGCAGAGCTGCCCAGAAACAGAGGCTGCTGTTTCGATTTTGTTTTCGTATTTTTATTAAAGATTTTCTTGATTTACAAAAGTATGTGTAATGTCTCTCTCTTGTATTTTTTCCATGTAACATTTTTACAAATCAGTTTCATTTGTTGAGACATTAGGAAGAAAAGGGAGAGAGGGGTGGAGGGGGGGATGGGGGGGTCGGGTGGCGATGTTTCTATTTTGCTTAATGTATGAAGGGTTTGGTGTCAGCGTCACTTGTGCAGGTTCTCTGCTGTTCATTTGTGTTTCTTTGGTGGCGAGAGACGTTGGGCTTGGCCTAGGGTGTGGCTGTTCTTTGTGGTTGGCTGTGGTGGTCTTTGTTTTCGTGTGTGAGTGGGGTGGGTGGGTGTTTTGGATCAGGTTAGCCATATTGATTTGTATGCCATTGGTGGATTATTGTCATTATCTTGTTGGGCTGTGTATGTGATAAAGGGGAGCCATACCGGGGTGAAGGCGTCTTCTTCTGTTTGTCCCAATGTCAGTTTCAGTTTATCGGTTAATTTTTCTAGTAAGGCTGTTTCCCATACTATTTGGTACCATTGGTCCATGCTTGCTCCCGACAGGTCTCTCCACTAAACATCTTCCAAGACAACAATGCCCATTTACACCACAGAGAACTCATAACCCACCAACTTTCAGCAGCCAGAAACAGTAAAGGTAAAGGTAAAGGTAACAGTAAAAGTAAAGGTAAAGGTAAAGGTAAAGGGACCCCTGACCATTAGGTCCAGTCGTGGCCGACTCTGGGGTTGCGGTGCTCATCTCGCTTTATTGGCCGAGGGAGCCGGCATACAGCTTCCAGGTCATGTGGCCAGCATGACTAAGCCGCTTCTGGCGAACCAGAGCAGCGCACAGAAATGCCGTTTACCTTCCCGCCGGAGCAGTACCTATCTATCTACTTGCACTTTGACGTGCTTTCGAACTGCTAGGTTGGCAGGAGCAGGGACGGAGGCTGCTGTTAAACTGTTCTCAGCAAGGAGCTGGCATCCAGGCCGTCTGGAAAGCTACAAAGAGAATTTCGCCAGAGGGAAGACTTTCCTGTCGCCCAGGAGGCATGCAAACAACTATCAAAGGAAAGTGGAGAAGGACAAGGGGTAGGAGGAGCCCCTGTGAAGCTTGCATCTGCCAAGCACCTGACTCTGCCTCCTAGCAGAACTGAAGGAGAGCCTTCAATCAGGCTGATGTGTGACTTTCAAGAATGCAGGAGTCTGAAGAGGCTTTTGAGGGAGGGTCCTGAGAAAGAACGGAACCATTTGCCCTGCAATGCTGTGTGTGTTTACTTGGAAGGAAGGCCCAAGTGAGTGTGCGCAGGATTACAGCTTGAATTTGGGTGCAGAGGCTGGTGGCTCCCAGAGATGGGTGGGAGTTGCAGCGGCTGGAGGGCATCAGGTTAAGGAAAGCATGTCATACCATAATCTTAATTATTATTACACTGCTTGATTGAAAAAACCAAAAGAACCCGAAACACACACATCAAAGCGGTTTACGAAAAGATTTAAAAAAACAAAATCAGGGAAAAACAGCAATACATATCAAAAGTTAAAATACTGAAACAGATTAAAATTCACACCAGCATTTCTAAGCATCTGGGGAGCTTGCCCAAACAAGAATGTTTTTAGCAGGTGCCAAAATGAATACAGTGAAGGTGCCTGCTTGATATCAGTAGCCAGGGAGTTTTGAAGTTTAATAATAATAATAATAATAATAATAATAATAATAATAATAATAATTTATTTATAACCCGCCCATCTGGCTGGGTTTCCCAGCCACTCTTTAAACAATCAAGTACTTCCAAATGTGGAAATTTGCAAAAAAAGGCATACAAAAATGTGCACATTGTGAGAAATTTGCATTAGAATGCTGATAAATTTTCACTAGGGCTCAAAAAAAGGAAAAAATTGCAAACTTAGAAATGAACTTGAAACTGGGGGTGGGTGGGAAATGAGAAACTTGGAGAAAAAGACATTGGCAAACACACCCATCCCTAATCTGGCCCATGCCAGACTTGAATTTGCGTCCTCAGACTAGAGTCGGGTTTGAATTCCAGGTTGATTCGCACGCCAGTTTGCGGTTGTTGTTTTGTAATTCATTGGTCTTAGAGAGAAGGGTGCTCCAATCTTTCTGCCATCCCAGTTCACACTCTCACAGGGCGTCTTCTTGTGAGTCAAGGACCCGCCACCCGCATAGGAGTATAATAAGCCACAAAGACACATTATTTTAGGTTAATGGGCAAAATTAGGCCACAACTTTTATTGGTTACAGCATGTGAGTGGTATTGGCTTAGGCATTGGGTGAAACAGCAATACCAGACTCCACAGGGGTCTTATCAGGGTCAACAACCAATGGGAGGAGCTTGTTGATGCAAATACAACTGGAAGCTTCCCTATGACGTCACCAGGGGTCGTGCCATGGCCCTAGCCACCAGCAGGGCATCGGACAGGATCCACGACCGCCGGATTCCTTTAATGGAATACCCAAAAGAGGAGAAGTAGATGATGGCTCATACCCAATCTTCCAACACAGCATACATATTCCAATGCCTAACCACCACCTGAGCCAAAGGGCTCGCCGCCAGTACCCTCATTGCTGCAACCAATTCCTAATACTTCTGATGATGCGATGCCTGCCAACCACACATCATTCCCTTGATCGGAAAGATGGACGCCATCATCACAAAAAAGAACCACGTTGCTGAAACAGATGTCAGGGTGTGCGATCACGTGGCCATTCATATATAGCAGCTTGAAGGCCACCACACCATTCAAAAGTTTCCTGGATTTGTCAATAGCAGGAACAGACTGGGAGCTGAGCGCTGCCGCGGCTGTTTAAATGCGGCCAGCCCCGCCCACCAGCCAGCCCTATTGGTTGGCCGGAAGGCTTGGCCGCAGCAGCTGAAGCAATCAGGAGCAGGGAGCTGTACACGCCCCCCTGCCACCGTGGGAAGCTGCTCCCGCTCACAACCCCTCCTCTCTGGGAGGACGAGAGGTCTTCAGAAACAACAGATGTGGCCCTCACAGTGTTTGATCTGGGCAAAGATCCCCACGGGTCTCCCGTCCACCTGCCTGGCAGAAGGCAGGGGGCAGCTGTGAGTCCAGCCTGAGGAGGGCAGGATGTGATGCACATCCTATCTAAGAGAAGTTCCCTAAAGAACTGAACTTCCAGTCTGGCGCTGAAGGAGACAAAGACTAGGAAAGTCCCACACGATGGAGGATGAAGTTAATGGACTATGCAGAACTAGATAAACTAACAGGAAGGATTCGAAACCGGCGGGACCAGAAATTCACGGAAGACTGGAGTAAATTTACGGACTATTTGAAAAGTATTTGTGAAGATCAGACGATGTTTGTAGGTTTGCAAGAAGTTTTGTGAGAAGTATTATTGGAAGTATTGCAAAAATGGAGAAGGGGAAGGATGATTTGTTAAGAGATGTAAAGGCAATATAAAGTTAAGAAATGCATAAGAAGTGGTTAAAACAGTGGATCATCAGAGGTGCTGATGGAAGTCTAAAAAGATTGTATAAGTGATAAGTTTTGTGTGTACATTTTATAATTTATATGTTAAAAGCAATTAAAAAAAAATAAAAAAGGAAAGTCCCACACGGGGAACCTCTTTGGAAAAAGCTCACCATTTCGCTAAATGCCATTTACCGAGCATGGGGTGAGCTTCTGCGTAACACAGTGGTTCAAAATGCCATGGCGCCGTGGGTGGCAAGGCCATTCATCCCCAGAGAATGTCTCCGGCAGAGAGTGTGCGCTTCCTTTGTAATTACAGATTCCCTCCCATTCATTAAGGGATCAGTCAGACAAGGTCCATGCGCAAGCCCACCCCTTAGATTAGCTTGTAGATCACAACTGCTGCTTCCCCTGCGGGAAACACTGAAAATCCTTGGCAAACGCCCCTTTAAGTGTAACAGGCAAGCGAGACCAGAGACAAACTGCGAAGCGAATTTTGTCTCCCTCCAGCTGTCCATCTCTCCAGCTTGAGCTGCCCTTGCTAGCGATGCACAATGTCACGTTTATCCTCACCATTGGAGGCAATCGAGAAATCAGAGAAAGGGTCTATAAAAAGTACTCAGGCTATTAATACCTGTATGCAAGGGACAAAAGCCGGACTGAAACAAGACAGGGAGGAATGATTCCTGGCTGTGCTGAGCTTAATTTGTTAGGGTTTAGAGCTGCCGGATGCCAGACAGTTCCTAAAAAGCGCCGGAACCCAGATTTGTCTTAATATCAAGCACTGGCAGATATCGCACGGTTTCCGCACCTGCAAGATGGCTGGTTCGTCTTGCTCAGTGCCTCTCCACTTATGAACCAGCCCATCCCTGTGGTCTTCATCAGAGGCCCCTCCCTGTGCGCCCCTCCTGAGGAAGGTGCAGAGGGTGGCCACACGAGAAGAGGTGTGATGGCCTGGGATTCAGACTCAGAGGCTGAACCTGAGGAATCCCAGCCTGCACAGGATTCCCTGCCTCCAGAACCAGCTGCGCCGGGGCTGGGGCCTGAGCCTGAAGGGTCCTCACCTGTTCTGGGTCCTCAGGTGCAGGCATCAGCTGAATCTACTCTGGCTCCGGAGGTGATGGAGGACCCATTGCCTGCAGGTGCTCCACTCTCAGCCCCATCAGGGGAGGCTGAGGTGGCCTCTGGGTCCGGTAACCCTCCAGCCTCTCCTGAGCTGCAGAGGCTCAGGGCAGAGAGGCAGAGGGAACTAAGTTCCCGCAGCAGGTGTGCTCACCTCCAGGCCAGGAGAGGCGAGTCACCTGGGGATCGGGGCTGCCCTATGCCTCGGGGCAGATAAAAGCCGGCCACCCCACCCCCCAGTCCCAGGTTGCAGGAGCAACGTTGTTGCTAGCCTGTTCCTGCCTGCACCCTGTCCCGCTCTTCTGCCAGAGTTATTTTTTTTAAAAAAAATTATTAAGATTTTACACAAAACATACAAAACATAGGTGTGTTTTTTAAAAGTTAAAAATAATTAAACCAACTATTACACATACAAAAAAGAAAAAACTTCTGCCAGAGTTCTTGACCCCACCCGACTCCCCGCCTTGGACCCAGCTACAGCTTTGACGGACAGCCTCCATACCGCACCTTCAACCTCGGACTGGACTCGGACCTGGCCTCTCAGTTAGCCCCCGGGACCAGCACAACAGGCCTTTTCAGTGGTGGCTCCCCATCTGTGGAATTCCTTCCCCAGAGAGACAGGCCTGGTGCCATCCTTGCCATCCTTTGGGATTTTTCTTTCCTTTGGGAATCGCGTTGCCTCCCTCCAATGGTGGTGCTCATCTTTTAGTGGGGTGGGTAGGACTTGACCATATTAACAGACCCTCCAATTGTCCCTACTTTCCAAGGATGTCCTTGATGTAGATAAGCTGCCTGGTTTCTGATTGGATGTCCCTATTTTCATTGGAGAAATGTTGGAGGGTAAGGAGTTATCTGACCCTTGAGCCGTCGGAAGGCAATCCTGTATAGGGAAGTTTTTTTAAATATTTCATGTTTTATTATGTTGTTATATACCGTATTTTTCGCTCCATAAGATGTACTTTTTTCCTCCCAAAAAGTAAGGGGAAATGTCTGTGCACCTTATGGAGCGAATGCATGGTCCCTGGAGCCGAATTGCCCAGGGGCAAAAAGTGGGTGTTGAAACAAAGCCGCTGATCAGCAAGCGATCGGGAGGGAGATAAGGGAGGCTAGCAATAAAGGAGGCTGCCTGGGAGGGGGGAAGTAAAAGCCCATGGATCCCGAGGATTTTTGCACTGGGTCACCCCAAATTCACCATCAGATCACATAGCATGTCCATGGCTACAGCCTGCCCCCCCAAAAATCACACATCCACTGCTTCATGGGGCCTCGATGGCACAAAAATGTGGTTACAAAGCACGGACCCACATGGATCCTCAAGATGTTTGCATTGGGCTACCCCAAACTCACCGTCAAATCACATATCATGTCTTTGACCACAGCATGAACCACAAAAATCATACATCCACTGTTTCATTCAGATTTTTTTTTCTTGTTTTCCTCCTCTAAAAACTAGGTGCGTCTTATTGTCAGGAGCATCTTATGAAGCGAAAAATACGTGGAAGCTGCCCAGAGCGACTGGGGCAACCCAGTAAGATGTGTAGGGCATAAATAGTAAAATTATCATTATGGAATGAGACATCCCTATTTTCATCAGAGAAATATGTATTAATATGTTACTGAATGAATATTTTGTATTGTTAATTATTTTAATTTATTTCTGATTTTAAATTGTTTTTGTTGTATTTTATCTTGTCGAGTTGCTTTGAGTTTTTTTTTTTTTTTTTGCTTTTCGACTGATAAATAATATTACACACACCCCCTTCATTGTTTTAGGCCTCATCCGGACTTCCTTCTGCGCTGCGTTTCCAAAAGTCCAAACTTTAAAACTCCCCGTCGGAGTGATTTTATTTTTGTCTCAGCACGTTCCTTGGGAAAACCCACATTTTACCACTGAAATGGAGCAAACAGCAGCAGGATTTTCTGCAGATTGCTGATGCAGAGGTAAATTGCAGATTTCGGTGGGGAAAGCTTTGGGACAAAACAAATGGAGAAACACTCAGATACAGAGCTTTAAAGCGCAGATCTGTACTTTGAAAGCACAGCAAAAAAGCAAGTCAGGATAAGCCTGTCAGGATATATATGTCGTATTTGTTGTTTTCGTAAACAGCTCGGAGACTGTTTCAGTATTAAGTGGTTTGCAAATACCGTATTTTTCGCTCTATAGGATGCACTTTTCCCCCTCCAAAAATTAAGGGGAAATGTTTGTGCGTCCTATGGAGCGAATGCAGGCTCCTTGGCTTCAGCGATAGCAATGGGAAGCCTCCGAAGCACAGAGGGAGCGCTCCCTCCGCGCTCCGGAGGCTTCGCGTTGCTTTCGCTGAAGCCTGGAGAGCCAGAGGGGTCGGTGCGCACCAACCCCTCTCCTTCTCCAGGCTTCAGGGATAGCCACCTGAAGCCTTCGAAGTGCAGAGCGAGTTCCCATTGTGCTCTGGAGGCTTCGGGTTCCTCTTGCTGAAGCCGGGAGAGCAAGACTCTCCTGGTTCAGCAGAGAGGGAGAGCTGCGCAGCGCCCCTTCAGCGAAGCGGGAGGAGAATTGGAAGGGGCTCCGTTTCTCTTGCCGCTTCACTGAAGGGGCGCTGAGCAGAGAGGGGGAGAATTTTTTTTTCTTTTTCTCCCCCTCTAAAACAAGGTGCGTCCTATGGTCCGGTACGTCCTATAGAGTGAAAAATACGGTATATGCAAGAAATCCTGGCCATTCTGTCTGCTGCTTTTAGACATGACCCAGACACCTTCCAACCATTGTACCAAAAAATTTGATTGCACAGTGGTGGGACCACGAGGACCAACTCTGCTGAAACTTGAAGCAGCTCTCGCTTAAAATAGAAAATCATTAAGAATTTACAATGAGCAACAACAGCCAGTGTTTTGAGGGTGGGGCTTACAGCAGAAGCCCCATTTGCGTCCTGATGCATTATTTAGTCCAAGCTACTTTTGAGTCCCTGCGAGGAAAAGCAGAACAAACAAAATTTGAAAAAAGAGATGCCGCTGCCGGCCTGCTGCATTCCCATGTTTTCTGTACTCCTGCCTTTTCAAAGACCTCATTTGTGGTCACTTCTTTTCGGTAAGCCTAAAACCCTGAGGACGTCAGGCAGGCAAGCAGGCGCCTTCACTGAACCCTTTTTGACACCTGCTGAAAACATTTCTGTTCAGACAAGCCTCCCCAGATATGGAGAACGCTGATGAGTTTTATAACCTGTTTTTAGTGTATTGCTGATTTTAATTGCTTGGCAGTTTTAAGTAGATTTGTATTGCTTAATTGATATTAATTGTTTTATTCATTTTGTAAACCACTTTGAGGTTTCAGAGGATAATTGTGCTTCAGTTTGTGCATTGGTTTGAAAAGTGCCAACTGGGTACCTTCTTGTAATAATCATAATCATAATCATAATCATAATAAATAATATTTATACCCCACCCATCTGGATAGGTTTCCTCAGCCACTCTGGGCGGCTTCCAACAAAAGATTAAAAATACATTAAAACATCAGTCATTAAAAACTTTCCTAAACAGGGCTGCCTTCAGATGTCTTCTAAAAGTCAGATAGTTGTTTATTTCCTTGACATCTGATGGGAGGGTGTTCCACAGGGCGGGCGCCACTACTGAGAAGGCCCTCTGCCTGGTTCCATGTAACCTCACTGCTCGCAGGGAGGGAACTGCCAGAAGGCCCTCGGCGCTGGACCTCAGTGTGCAAATGGAATTTCTTCTCTGTCTACAGCCGCCCCCAAGCTTGGTGGTGAAATAAAAAAATTAAGGTCTTATGTATATAATAAAGGTTCATAAATGTAGCAAGCAAACACATACATAAATATATAAACCACATGTCTGAAGCAGCACAGGAGAACAGCCATGAAGCCATTTTGACTCCCAAACTGACCAGGTGTTTTCTCTGCAAAGTCAAATGGAAAAGCCTCCCCATTGTCTTTTCATTCACAAATCCTGTCTTAAGGGTATGTCTGTCTGTGTATGAATAGGGTGAGCCTGTGACCTGGCTCAGGAACTAAGTATTTATCATTACAAAAGACTGGCCAGGCTCCCCAGGGTATCAATCAAGTGAGCATTAACAGGTAACTTGCCAGACAGGAGGTAAACAATGCACTCAGATTTCTGCTGTAGACCACCCCTTTCTGTGATGTTTCTGGGGGTGGTCTTGGACTCCAGGGCGGGCAATTTAAAATGTCTATATAAGGGCGGGCAAACCTTTGTTCTGGGTCCTCCTCCTTCTCCTGCGTGAGAGGGGAGCACCCTGTTGCAACAGATCAATAAAGATCAGGCTTACGAGCTGCTTTGCTTCTCAATATTCTCTGGTTGGCCTCTGTTCTTTTCTCTGACCGATGGAGAACCTGCAAAGGACTCTAAAAGGGCTCTTGTGTCCCCCATAAGGGAATAAGGGCAGATTTTCATTTATTACCGTGGCTAGTTTGGCCCTCAGGTTCCATAATAGCAGCTACAACATGCCAATGTGAAAAGCTCAAAGGGGGAGGGGGGAGGTATTTTAAACCACATCCTGTAGAGCAAATCAGCCTGCAGATGCTCCCTCTCTGGTCCAGCCTTAAACTGACTTACCTTTGGCATCTTGCGGAGGTTGGGAGACAGCTTCAGGCAGGTGACGTGGCCACGGTCATCCCCGATGATGATGATGGGGTAGATGGCGTTGAACTGGACATGGGTGATCTTGTTCCTCTTCTTGGCCACCACCGGCTGGTTGCAGATGGGCTCGTATTTGTTCACGCTCAGGTCGAAGACGTGGGCCTGGCGGGAGACACAGGCGATGGCTGAACAACGTTCCTTTTCTATTTCTATTTTTTATTTATACTTTTCAAGTTTATACCATTCACTAATTTTTGCAATCATTTTGACATTTCCAAACTTGACTTCCTTCCCCCTCTCTCTGCGGTTCCTTAATTTTTCATATCTTCTGCATATCCAAATTAACTTAATTTGCTCATTTATTCATCTTCCTTAAATATATACTCTTATGAAACTGCAGGTTATTACAACAATCCTGCCAATGTGGTTTTTTCCCAAAAAAATTTTTATTGATTTTAACAGATATAACATATAAAACATACAAAAGAAAGAACATTACAGTACTAAAAGAAAAAAAGAAGGCAGAGGACCCCGGGCCACTGCTTCCCTCCTGAGCCGGGTGAGCATGAAACCCGGGAAATTTAAGGGGCATCATCAATCCGGGACATGGCACTGGGATAAGGGAGTTTCCCGCCAAATAAGGGACGGTTGACAGCTATGCTCGGAGGTAAACTGGTCCCAAGTCGTTAAGGGCCTGATATACTAATAGATATTCTAATAGTAACACCTTGAACCTGGCGACTCCCCCCCCCCCCAATATTTCATATCTCTTCAAAGGCCAAGGATCTTTCCAGTGTGCATTTATCCTTTGAAACAGGAAGTGAATTAAAGAGGAGCGAACAACAATACCCAACACGGAAGATTGGCAAATCCTAATGGTAGAATATCTGCAGCTAGCGAAAGCGACAGGAAGAGTAAGAGGCCAACCAAAACAAAAAGTCTACAAGGATTGGGAATCTTTAAAGAATCTTTAGAAAACTATGGAATAAAAGGAAACATCTTGGCAGAATTAGACTGATCCCTGTATTGTATAAATATACCGTAAGTTCGTAGGGAAGTAAAAAGAAATTATATAAGAAATATGCAGCTGTGTGGTACAAAGTAATGGATAGATAAAGTACAGTGAGATTAATTGGAAGTCAGTTTTAAATATTTTCTCTGTAAGTTTTATAATTGTGTTCCGTATCAGGAGTATATATGATGATATTATAATAATCTTCTTGTATCTTATAGTGTGGTGGTTTGTTTTATTTTTCTGTTATTTGTTTTTGTTTGTTTGTTTGTACGTCTGTTTTCTCATAAATGTATTTATTTTAAATTAATAAAGATATATTTAAAAAGAAAAAGAAATTGAGACTATCAGCAGCCACTCTCTCAAAAGGAAACCCTCACAAAAGGAAATTAGCCCAGGGCAGCAAAATGTTTGTCAGCTTTCCCAGACAGAAAGAAGCAATGCAGCCCGTCAGAAAATAAATTCTAATAAATAAATAAATAAATAAATAGGAGCGGACAGGACCAGACGGCCATCTGTCATGGCCGCTTTAGCTGAGATTCCTGTGTTGCGTTGCAGGGGGTTGGACTAGATGACCCTCAGGGTCTCTTCCAACTCTGCAGCTCTGTGCTCCTCCTGCTGCTGGCAGCTGCCGCATTTGCACGGGAACAAAGACCCTACACATCTGTGGCTGGAGGAGGCTGGCACCAACACAGCTCCAAGGCGGGTGGAAGCACATCACTCAGAAACACCATTAGTATCACCGACTCTTAACTGCCCAAGCTAATGTCTAAAATAATCAGGCAATCAGCTCTTAAGTGGAGGGATTCCTGCGCTGGCTGACAAATGCAGAAAGCACACACACACAGAGACTTGCTGCCTCCACAGCTCTCTGCTATTCAGGGCCTTGATGATACAATCAAGAGGGCCAGGGAGGAAATTAATGGATAAGGAAGTCAAGGGGTGGGAGAGAAGCAAGCTGAGCTGATGGATTTAAACAGGGAGGGGACGTAGGGGGGGGGGACGGGACTGAACATGATGGAACCTGCCTCCCTCCACAATGCCCAGCTCAGCTTCAGAGCCAGAATGCGGGCACTTTGTGTGTGTTATGTACTGAGTTAAATAGGACTCAGAATGCAGCAGTCTGATTGGTCCTAGAACAATAGAATCCAGAATGCAGCAGTCTGATTGGCCCTAGAACAATAGGATTCAGAATGCAGCAGTCTGATTGGTCCTAGAACAATAGGATTCAGAATGCAGCAGTCTGATTGGTCCTAGAACAATAGAATCCAGAATGCAGCAGTCTGATTGGTCCTAGAACAATAGGATCCAGAATGCAGCACTCTGGTTGGTCCTAGAACAATAGCGTCCAGAATGCAGCAGTCTGATTGGTCCACAGGAGCCACCCAGTCCAGCTCCAGGTGGAAGGGAATCCGCAACCTGATTGGCCTACAGGTGAATCCCGGAATTAGCCAATCACGTGGGCCCATTGTGTAAATAATGTATATAAAGCCGACATTCTGGGGGAACTTCCATTCCTCCTCACCACTATGAGCTGAATAAAGAGCATGAAATCCACTCTCGACTCAGAGTATATTTCAGCAGTGAGAAATCAGCAGTGAGCAGACCTGCCAAGGAAATTCAAGAACATCTTTATGTACGCGACAACGGCGGCAAGAGTCTTAATAGCACAAGGATGGAAGAACGAAGGAATCCCGACCAAAGAACTGTGGCAAGAGACACTGATGGACTATGCGGACTTTGCAAAACTGACACAAAAAACTAGGCGATAAGGACAACTGTGACTTTAAAGAAGAATAGGAACCTTTCGCAAAGTACTTAAAGAAACAACAAAATGAATTGGACTCCTTGGCAGGTTTTGAACAAACACTCACAAACTTTTTATTGGTAACATATAGATAGATAAATTAAGGATCTTTACAATTTTATAACATGCAGACAGAAAGGAGCTGAGGGAAGTCTGGGGTGTGTGTGTGGGAGGTTGGGTTTTCTGTTTAGGGGGAGAAGGGAAGGAAAAATGGAGGGGGGACCAATGTGGATGATGTATTTTTGTTTAAATTATTGTGTTGAAATTTCTATTTAAAAAATTCATATAATAATAATAGAATTCACAAATGCATGGGGAAAGGTCTTTCCAGGGTTCTTAGACACGAGAGTTGCATGGATCCTCCACGTGCAGGAGCAGACTACCTCTGTCTGACTGGGTCCTGGGGAAGAAACTAGGAGGGAGGGCATTTGCCTCCTCCTCCTCCTTCTTCCCAGCAGCATTTCTGTCTTGCTCCGACCTTCTCTATTCTGGCTCCGCTTGGCACATTTCTGCAGCAGTCCGGGGAGGTCCCCAGTCGCTGTTATGAAGAAAGAGCCGTCTGTAGGATGTTGTTTTGAAGTGCACAGGCAGGCGCTGACAAATGCAAATTGCTTGGGATGCTGGCTCCAGGCTTTCCAAAACACGACAGCCACACGCAGGCAAGAGGCACCAGGGACGGAGGCTGAGAAGCTCGCAAGCGAGCAGAAGGTCAGAAATAATCAAGTCCCTGAACTTTCCAGCCACAAACTCTGGGTTCCGTGAACTCCCAAAGACAAAAGCTTATTATTTGTTTATTGACTCAGCTACAGAAAAGAATTACATTTCTCCCTCTCTCTCTTTTTTTCCCTGGCAGAAGGCAGAGAAGGCACTGAAAGAGAGTTCGGAAATGCACTTAGAATCATAGAATCATAGAGTTGGAAGAGACCACAAGGGCCATCGAGTCCAACCCCCTGCCAAGCAGGAAACACCATCAGAGCACTCCTGACATATGGTTGTCAAGCCTCTGCTTAAAGACCTCCAAAGTAGGAGACTCCACCACACTCCTTGGCAGCAAATTCCACTGTCGAACAGCTCTTACTGTCAGGAAGTTCTTCCTAATGTTTAGGTGGAATCTTCTTTCTTGTAGTTTGGATCCATTGCTCCGTGTCCGCTTCTCTGGAGCAGCAGAAAACAACCTTTCTCCCTCCTGTATGTGACATCCTTTTATATATTTGAACATGGCTATCATATCACCCCTTAACCTCCTCTTCTCCAGGCTAAACATGCCCAGCTCCCTTAGCCGTTCCTCATAAGGCATCGTTTCCAGGCCTTTGACCATTTTGGTTGCCCTCCTCTGGACACGTTCCAGTTTGTCAGTGTCCTTCTTGAATTGTGGTGCCCAGAACTGGACACAGTACTCCAGGTGAGGTCTGACCAGAGCAGAATACAGTGGCACTATTACTTCCCTTGATCTAGATGCTATAGTCCTATTGATGCAGCCCAGAATTGCATTGGCTTTTTTAGCTGCCGCGTCACACTTATTGGCGCTCCTGAAATAAAACTGTGCGATTGGCCTAAGTGTCAAAGCAGGAGCCGGGAGCAGGTTGGCATAACTCATAAGGTGTCAGCATAGCTGTCAACTTTTCCCTTTTCTTGCGAGGAATCCTATCGGAATAAGGGAATTTCCCTTAAAAAATGGAAAAGGTGACAGCTATGGGTGTCAGTGAAATTAACTCTTTATTCAAAGAAACAAAAACTGCTCAGGCGTAGTGAGCACATCTTCCCTTGGATAATTTGAGAAGTGGAAACAGCAATGGCTTTAAAACTTAGCTGTGATTCCTGCACTGCAGGGGCTGGACTAGATGACCCCTGGGAGCCATTTCAACTTGACAATTCTCTGATTCCTCTTAATTCTCTGTTTTGTGGGCGGGGAGAGAGATTTGTTCTGTTTTCATCTGGTTTCCAAGAAATGCTACTGAAGGTTATTGTTCATGTTTTTATTCTGTTTATATGAAAACAGCTTTCTCCAGACTTTCTTGGGCTCCATGATCACTGCAGATGGTGACAGAAGCCACGAAATTAAAAGATGCCTGCTTCTTGGGAGAAAAGCAATGACAAACCTAGACAGCATCTTAAAAAGCGAAGACATCACCTTGCCAACAAAGGTCCGTATAGTTAAAGCTATGGTTTTCCCAGTAGTGATGTATGGAAGTGAGAGCTGGACCATAAAGAAGACTGATCGCCAAAGAATTGATGCTTTTGAATTCTGGTGCTGGAGGAGACTCTGGAGAGTCCCATGGACTGCAAGAAGATCAAACCTCTCCATTCTTAAGGAAATTAGCCCTGAGTGCTCACTGGAAGGACAGATCATGAAGCTGAGGCTCCAATACTTTGGCCATCTCATGAGAAGAGAAGACTCCCAGGAAAAGACCCTGATGCTGGGAAAGACGGAGAGCACAAGGAGAAGGGGATGACGGAGGATGAGATGGTTGGACAGTGTTTTCGAAGCTACCAGCATGAGTTTGATCAAACTGCGGGAGGCAGTGGAAGACAGGAGTGCCTGGCGTGCTCTGGTCCAGGGGGTCATGAAGAGTCGGACACAACTAAACAACATTTAAACAGCTCAGAGATTTCATTCCACTCGGTGGTATTAAGATAATTACAAACAGATTTCTGCGCCACTAGAAAAGTCCACCATTAAGTGATTAAAAAGTTGTACCTCCCTTCATGTTGGATAATAAGTACCTTTAATTTTAAATTTATGGGGTTTAATAGATTTTATAGTTCATATGCCACTTTGTCACGATTTTGCAGCGTTTTTCTCAAGTTAGTCAAGAGTGAGGTTTTTATTTCAACAATCCGAGGTGTTTAATTATGTTGTGCATGTGCTTCCAATTAATCGGTCTTAAACCACCCTAGCTTTGATATGGCATGAAGCCGGCCTGGAAGTCTTATCGGCGAGCGAATGAAAGGCCAGTCTGTGTCACCAGATCTCCTCTAATCAGTGCAAGAATCCAGGATGAGTCAGAAATAAAGGCAGCAGCTACAAAGCAAAAGATCCGGTAACCTGGCAACATCGGATGGAATCAATACGGCAAAGAAAGGTGAGGGATGATTAAATACCAACATGGCCTTTATATCCTGACGTGCATCTTTCTGACATGCAGCTTCCGCTGGCCTCGTGGCGGATCCTTTCGCCTCCCTCTGCTGAGGCAGAGCTCAGCGTGCCCTGACACAAACATGCCAGGGTTTTAAGCTGGCAGGTCCTTTGGGGAGAGGGGGCGATAAATTTAGCAACAGGCTTGGGGTGTCGCTCTCTGGCGTGCAGGAGCATCTGTGGTTGTAAGGAGGACAGAACCAGCAAAGGAGGCTCCTGTCCCGCTCCAGAGACCACGTTCCCAGCAACATACCAATAATAATAATAATAATAATAATAATAATAATAATAATAATAATAATACCCCGCCCATCTGGCTAGGTTTCCTCAGCCTCTCTGGGCGGCTACCAACAGAACACTAAAAACAGAATAAAAAGCAAACGTTAAAAACTTCCCTAAACAGGGCTGCCTTCAGATGTCTTCTAAAAGTCAGATACAGTGGTACCTCGGGTTACATACATTTCAGGTTACATACACTTCAGGTTACAGACTCCACTAACCCAGAAATAGTGCTTCAGGTTAAGAACTTTGCTTCAGGATGAGAACAGAAATCGTGCTCCGGTGGCGCGGCGGCAGAAGGAGGCCCCATTAGCTAAAGTGGTGCTTCAGGTTAAGAACAGTTTCAGGTTAAGAATGGACCTCTGGAACAAATTAAGTACTTAACCCGAGGAACCACTGTAGTTATTTCTTTTCTTTATACCTTAAGGAAGGGCATTCCACAGGGCGGGTGCCACTACCGAGGAGGCCCTCTGCCTGGCTCCCTATAACCTTACTTCTCGTAGGGAGGGAACCGCCAGAAGGCTCTCGGAGGTGGACTTCAGTGTCTGAGCAGAACGATGGGGGTGGAGACGCTCCTTCAGGTATACTGGGCCGAGGCCGTTTAGGACTTTAAAGGTCAACACCAACACTTTGAATTGTGCTCGGAAACGTCCTGGGAGCCAGTGTAGGTCTTTCAGGACTGGTGACTACAGTCATACCTCGGGTTGAAGCAGCTTCGGAATGAATATTTTCAGGTTGCACTCTGCGGCGACCCGGAAGTAACGGAGTGCATTACTTCAGGGTTCCCCCGCTCATGCATGCGCAGACGCTCAAAATGATGTCATGCGCATGTGCGGAAGCGGCTAAACATGACCCGCACACGTGCAGACGCACAGTTCCGTTTTACATTTGCTTCAGAATGCGAACGGGGCTCCGGAACGGATCCCGTTCGCATCCAGAGTTACCACTGTATTAAGATTCTTTTCTCCAAAATCCCACACACCATGTTCTTCTGGATGAAGCACAAATAAAGCCCCGCACAGAGCAATCCCTGTGCTAGATGCACAAATTAAAAGGTGGTTAGAAAATCTGCAGAGCCAAAAGAGGAACGGAAAAGAGGCTAAGTTCATAACAAGAAGTTTGTCACATAGCTCCTTCATTAGCGACCTGTGCCAGACAACTGATTAATAGGTGGAGAGGCTGTGCCCAGACTCGCTTTTCCATTAAGGAGGTGTTGAAATAGCACTCAGCCAATCTACTGGAAAAGACCTTTCTTTACTTGTGATCTTACAGCTGGTAGCCAGTACTGAACTAGCAGGTCTGACTTAGGGCTTGTCCACACTTCCGCTTGGCTTGCGCCTAGAAAGCAGTAGTTTTGCCTCTGCCCCACTGCTTTCTCCCAGAAAACCCACTCTTTAGTGCTAAACTGGAGCAAACATCAATCTAGAGAAAACCCAGTTGACGTTTGCTCTGATTCAGCGGCAAAGATCAGGTTTTCCCAGGGGAAAGCACTGGGGAAAGTGAGAAAGTGAACAAGCTCTTAGTAGAAGGCCAGTTTCACACATACGATGCAAACAGGATGCTATCTTTTAATTTTGTATGGACTGCATGCCTGGGAAGACAGGATGAGCGCCACATTTATTAAAGGGCTCCCTGGCTAGACACACATCATTTGCCAACTGGGTGATGAAAGAGCCTGAGGGTTCTTTATGTTGCAGGTGATGGAAGACAACCATCAACACTGCGGAGTACAGAAAACAATATCCTAAATATAGATGCTGTATCCTACGAAGTCAACCACCTTTGCAAAAGACTCTGAAATCTCTGGTTAGATTTTTAACCTGTGCTCTGTTGAAAGACTGCTCTCTATCCAGACTGGGTGGCATATAAGATTTACGGTATCTGTTTTATTTCTATATATACATATGCCCAAATTAAAACCGAAAAAGTCCTCTTCCTTTGCACAGCACTGTCAAGCGAACAAGAGGAGAGGAAAGAAATATTGGAAAGAGCAAAGCAGTCAGAAAAGAGATGACATTTCCTTGCTGCATATTAGGAACCACCCAACCCTTCCTTCCTTCCCCACAGAGGCTCTTTGGATCGTGGAATGAAATGAAATGAGAAAGCTGCGTGGCACACTGATTTTTGAGCATTTCTTCTTCATTATCACAACGATTCGTATAAGCAGCCGAGCAAGGTAGCCCAAATGCGTATTATTGGAGACGGAGGCTTGCTTAAGAGAGTTTTCAGGTGGGGTGAAATGTGAATTGGAGTCTCCTGACTCACATAACCCTACACACAAGTAACTGGCTGTAAAGTAACGTAGCATTATATATAATAAAACTGTAATCGTCATATCAAAAAACTGCAAAGCACAGATCCTGGTGCAATAACGTATCATATTACTATTAACCTTCTATATGTTTTTATTGTCGTAAAGTCCAAGGATAGTCAAGTCCAAAGCTTGTCAAGTCCAACGATTACAATGGACAGTTCCTGTTGGCGATGCCATTTCAAACTGATATCTTCCTTCTGCATCGTCCTATGTCTTAAAAGCGTAACAAACGAACTTGCCTTCTGCATAGCCCTATGTCTTGAGAGTGTAACAAACAGAACTAAAAGGTTTGAACCGCCGACCTTCTGATCGGCAAGTCCTAGGCTCTGTGGTTTAACCCACAGCACCACCCGCATCCCTTCAACAAACTGAACTACTTAGTAAAAATAAAGCAGTTACGTGTGTGTTGTGGAATTCTGAACATGAGTTACGTAATGAGGCAATTGTGGTGTGTGTTCACATAACCCTACAGCAGAAAAGTTGTCGATACTCTGTCTTGCGATGGTGTCCTTGTGCCCTTGTACAAGGAATGCTTCAAGTATGACTGAGGCACCTCTTGTGCCAGGGTTGCAAAGTCACTTTTATTAATTATGGAAATTCCTTCCAATAGCACTTTAGAGACCAACTAAGTTTGTTATTGGTTTGAGCTTTCGTGTGCATGCACACGAAAGCTCAAACCAATAACAAACTTAGTTGTCTCTAAGGTGCTATTGGAAGGAATTTTTTTATTTTGTTTCAACTACAGCAAACCAACATGGCTACCTACCTGTTATTAGTTATGGGACATGGTTGGTGATCATTTCTAAAAGGTGGTAGGATCCTAACTCCAGGGTCCAGGAAGTCACATGCTTGGATTCCAAAGCACCGCCCTCAGTCCTAGATATATGCTTGTGGTCATGGCCGTAGCTGAGATTTGCTGCAATGCAGGAAACTCAACTAAAGCATCCAAGAAGGATGGCCATTTGTTCAAATGTTCTGGAGAGGTTGCACCAGTTTGCAGCCTTTGGCACCAAATGGGACATTAGAGAAGTGGTGAAATACAGAATGCGTAAGTTGAGGATTGGGACGCAGGTGGCGCTGTGGGTTAAACCATGGAGCCTAGGGCTTGCCAATCAGAAGTTTGGTGGTTCGAATCCCCGCGACGGGGTGAGCTCCCGTTGCTCAGTCCCTGCTCCTGCCAACCTAGCAGTTTGAAAGCACGTCATAGTGCAAGTGGAGAAATAGGTACTGTTCTGGCGGGAAGGTAAACAGCGTTTCCGTGAGCTGCTCTGGTTCGCCAGAAGCGGCTTAGTCATGCTGGCCACATGTCAAGCTGTACACCGGTTCCCTCAGCCAATATAGTGAGATGAGCACTGCAACCCCAGAGTCGGTCACGAGTGGACCTAATGGTCAGGGGTCCCTTTACCTTTAAGTTGAGGATTAATGGCGGAGACTCCTAATGGGAGCAGCCTTGATAAAAACTGACATGGGAAGCCAATTTGGGTTGCCATTTGTTATACAAGCAACTGATCAGTACTGTTTTGTTGTTACCCTGAAGAAAAGGGCAAACCTCCTCCTTCTGACTGACAGAAAGTGGTTCAAAAAAAAAACACTGGCAGCTTTCCAGAAGGTCGTTGCGGAGTTTACAGCCTTCTGAATCTCAAAAGGTTGCTCCATTTAGCAAGGAGGAATTAAAGGCCCCAGGAGCATCCATCAAAGAAGCATTTGAGCCACTCAAGGAAGGCACTTGGCAGGCTGGTATTTATCCTGAGGTCATTTGTCATGGCAAGGATGGCTCCATTACAACCGAGGAAGGATCTATCCATCTCAAAATATCTCATTACTACTCAGTCTTCGTGGTCAATACATTAAACTGCCTTACTTATTTGTATGCCTTACTTTTCTTTTCCTTTTTGAAAAAGAAGCAGCTTAATTCAATCCTTTGCAACATGGCAGAGAAATTATATTTAGCCTTTGATACCTTTTCTGAGAAAAGGATGCGCTTGATGACTCGCATTTTCAAGCTCGCGCCATTAAGGGCCTACCAATATGTTCTGCAAATCCATGTAAGCGAACCACAGCAGCCCTCGTCTATCAAGAGAGACGCTCAGGAAAATCAAGAGTGCGAAAATAAGAATCACTTTGCTGGGTCTGCCAAATAAGGCAGCTTGGGGAGGAAAAAACCAGCACAGGCAGCATTTGTGTCCAATCCATTTCTAGGAACCATCCTATTTTGGGGAGAGAAGTGATCAAAAATCCAATCTGGTATCCTGTTCATTAAAAAACTCTCCCCAACACTGAGTGAGATTCTAAAGCAGTGATGGGGGAGCTTGTTTAATGCAATGGGCACATTCCTTTCTTGAAAATTTTCTGGGGGCCACATGGGAGTAGTGGGTGTGGCCGGAGTCCAAAATGGGCGGAGCAATGCATGCAATACCTTTGTGCAGTAGGTTAGCTTCTTCTGTACAGCCCCCACGCAGAGAAGCAAGAGACACTGCCAGGGTTCGAACACATATTCCAGGCAGGCAAAAATGCTCATGGGAGGTTCAAAAGAGGGCTGGTGGAAAGAGGGAGCATGGCTAAGGTGTGCTGTCTCTGAACATGGAGGCTCCACTATGGTAGTCCTGCTCTCCCTTGAGTCTATGTCATCCTCTTTCTGAAAAAGGCATCCAAACCAGTGGCCGCCTCTGCATTCTTGTTCCTGCAAGTTCCATAGTTACACTCCCTGCGAAGAAGGGAAAGCGCTTTTGTGCAACTCCATGCCTTTGCCGAAATACCTTGTGCAAATTAATTGAAACAAAGCCTATCTTACTCATAATCTTGTACTCAAAACAAACATGAAAATCAGTTGATCGTTACAGTGTCGGAAGCCTGCAGCCAATAGAAGGAATGATGCGCTCGCCACACTATATTGAAGTTCTTCGAAAGAGATTTATTCCAGAGCTGGAAAAGAGGTATCCTGATGATACTGGGTTATTGCAGCAGGACCTAGTCCCCTGTCACACATCGAAAGTGGTGAAGAAATTCGTGATAGAGCAGCAAATACAGGTACTTGATTGGCCAGGGAATTCCCCGGACGTAAATCCCATTGAGAATTTGTGGGCTATATGCAAAAGTTGCCTCTGTGCTGTAGACTGTGTGACTATGGGGAAGCTCATTCAGGCGCTGATTCGAGTGTGGTACAGGGATCCGAAAATCAACAGTGACTGTTTGAAACTAGCAGACTCCATGCCAAACTGTGTTCAAACGCTGCTTAAAAATAGCGGAGGTCATATCTGTTACTAACGTACATATATGTGAGATTTGTACGTGTATGTGTGAGTTTTGTCCGTAAAACTATGGTTTTCCCAGTAGTGATGTATGGAAGTGAGAGCTGGACCATAAAGAAGGCTGATCACCGAAGAATTGATGCTTTTGAATTCTGGTGCTGGAGGAGACTCTTGAGAGTCCCATGGACTGCAAGAAGATCAAACCTCTCCATTCTGAAGGAAATCAGCCCTGAGTGCTCACTGGAAGGGCAGATCCTGAAGCTGAGGCTCCAATACTTTGGCCACCTCATGAGAAGAGAAGACTCCCTGGAAAAGACCCTGATGTTGGGAAAGATGGAGGGCACAAGGAGAAGGGGACGACGGAGGACAAGATGGTGGGACAGTGTTCTCGAAGCTACCAGCATGAGTTTGACCAAACTGCGGGAGGCAGTGGAAGACAGGAGTGCCTGGCGTGCTCTGGTCCACGGGGTCACGAAGAGTCGGACACGACTAAACGACTAAACAACAACATGTGAGTTTTGTACAATAAACTACATTGTTTGTTTCAATTAATTTGCACAAGGGTGTAGATTACAAACCTACACTGATCAATCACTCCTTAGCCCTCTGAAATAGCCAAGCAGCCCTGGGCCTTCACTCTGGCCAGCACCACTACAGAGGGCAACTGTTCATTCAACCTGTGGTTCTCAAAGAGCTCACCTCCCTTTCTTTACTTCCTTTTATTTTAGGTTATGGTTGCGGCAGAGAGGAGAACAGTTTTCTTTTTTTAAAAAAAATAATTTTTATTGAGGAGAACAGTTTTCTGCCACGGCAAAATAGGTGGCTGCTCCTGAATACCAAAGTCCACCCTCCCCTGGCAGTGCCTCGTGTAGCTTCATGTATCCCTATTAAAGCATATTCCTTTCCGGAATTGATGCCAGCAGCACTTCATTAGGGGACGGGATTGAATTATCCGCAGTAATTGAGCTGAGCCATTTGAACAGGAGGGACAAAAAGGTTATGAGCGATTCTCAGCTCCCCTGATGTGGGGTAGGAAAGACTTTATTAAAAATGAATCTTGGGCACTTGTTTAAGCATCACCAAAAAGGTCTATTCTGCCCCAGTGAGCTCAGCTACTGCTACAGCTTTTCCCCAAACGCGCTGGTCCATGGAGAAAGGACCGTCTTTAAGAATAACTCTGCCAAAGATCTGATCTCCATCTAAATAGAGAGATCTTGCAGCTGCTCCTAAGGGAAAGCTGTGTTTCTCCCCCTGCCAATTATTTTTTTTAATGGTGAGCATGACCATTGCATGGATACAGATTGTTCAAACCTCCAAAGAGAGGGGCAGTAAGCTGTTCTTTTCTCTGCCTTTGGATGTAGCCGATAAACAAATGTTTCCAGGTTGGGGGCATGGGAGAAAGCACCCTTCCATGGCCCTGGATTTTATCCAAGGAAGCGAGAGAAAATGCAGGACATTTCTTCACCGCTTCTTCTGCTTTATGCTGAATATTCTTTTGCTTCATGTTCAAAGGCAGGCCTCGCACATCCCGATACTCCACTAAGTAAAGGTCAGCAAGCTTGCTTTCTGCCGCTCCACTGGAACCAATGGATTCAAATTGCAAGAAAGGAGGTTCCGACTAAACTTTAGGAAGAACTAGCAACATCAACCCTGCCGTGTGGCAATCCCTTGCAGATGACCACGGTGCCAGGAGACAGTCAGGTTGTGCATCCACAGCAGTGACCAGAGGAGGAATGGCCGCTGGGAGGAGCAAAGAGAGAAGACATGCCCTGGTGTATCTGCAGCAACACAGCTGGATGCCCTCCCCTGCCCCAGCTGAAACAAAACATGTGTCTCCCCACAGCAAGCACTGCAACCATCCAACAGCTCCAAAGTTGCACTTGTCCATTATCTCCCAAGGCAGACGGTTGCCAATCAAAATGTCCAACAGTAAGGGCTGTTCGACACTGGGCCTACGGATGACCTTGGAAGGTGGTGGCCTCTCCTTCCTTGGAGGTTTCCAAACAGAGTTTGGATGGCCATCTGTCAGGGAAGCTTTAGCTGTGAATCCTTCATTGCAGGGCGTTGGGTCCCTTCCAATTGTACCGTTTTATGATTCATTGCTCTCGCTTGGTTTTTCTGTGCATTGCACCAGCATCAACACCCACCACTTGCTGCCCCTGTTTCCTGTCCACCTGCGGTCCCTGTGTCCACATCTGCCAGTGGTACTTTGTGTATAGACCCAGGGGGGAATGGCCAGCTAACAAACCAAAGATGGCAGAGGCACCATCAACAGGTGGTCAATGGCTTCCTGCCATGATAAGGCTGGTCTAGTTCCTGTGGGATGTCCAGATAGGCACAGAATATCCATCTTTTCCTTAAGATGCATCAGCATCACTTCTGAAAGGTTGTCAGGAGTGCGTGCAGGAGCCAGGCCCTGTGACCAATAGGACTTTGCAGGACTGGGGCCTTCCTAAATTTGTTCTGAAGAGGCAAGGCGTGGCCTCACAGGTGAGGCTGATTGGTAACTCACAGCACCTGGTGGCAAGAGCCAGGAAGGGATATAAGGTCAGCATTTCCCTTCGACTCTTTGCCACAGCAACACGCATCCTGGGTTGCTTCTTGATCCTCAGACCCCTGCCTTCGTGCCTCCTTGCTTCCTGACCCTCGGACCCTTGGCTTCTTTACTCCCAGCTCTCTGACCCTCGGACTCCTGGCTTCCTGGCTTCTGGACCCCCGTTCCTGCTCCCACTCTGCCATCTTGCCCCTGGTCCTGACCTCCCCTGCTGGGACTTGCCTGTGAACCGGAATGTGACAATGGTTGGTTATATGCATGTCAGAAACCAAACTGGCATTACCCCAACAGAGCCTACGGTCAAGCTCACCTGAGACACCAGCAGGACCCATCAATCCATGCAAGAGATGATAGATAGGCAGGCAGGCAGGCAGACAATCAGCTTACCTTCCCGTCAGTGGTAACCGCAGCAAAGACGGTGGAGGAATATGGAGCCCAAGCAACATCTCCAACAGCAGAATTGAGGTCGTAGATGAACATGGGAGTCCTGCAAACAAAAGACCCTGGATGTCAGGAGATGCCACCTTCTGAGTCAGGGCTGGGCAGAATCCGTTCTGGGCAGAAGCAAGCCAAGAACAGGCCCACGCAGAGAGGCAGGCAACCGCGCGAGGAATTTGAGCCAGGCCACTGGTTTAAAAGAAAGGGTTACAGATGGCACAGAGAAAGCGGACATGAATATTCCAAAAAGGGCAGGTTCTGTTCAGTTCCATAGAAAGCAAAGGAAAGTTCCCTGGAGGCAGAAAAGTTTAACCAGTCTGCCCAGAAGGTCTTTTTTCTGCTCCCCTTTTAGGGCCGTTGAAGCCAGTGGGCAGGTGAATAAGTCCTCTCTGGTGTGACCCACTGCAGGGCAAGGATGAAGGTTGGCACCCACATGTGGGCCAAGGAAGGGCATCTTTTGGCCAGAGTCTGGCAGGGGCATTTTGCTCCCCCAAGTGGCTGCACTGTGTGACCTCAAAGCTGCGTCCCGACAAGGCAGCCCCCCTGCTGTGCACAACTGAGTGTGATCCAGCTGTTTGCTCCAGCCACCATCCTCCAGAAGGGGTTTTGGGGGGCACCTTTTAGATTAGGGACTGCTTCTCTGGCCTCCCAACCCATCTTGCCCATCTGCTCAGGCTACTTCTTGTGCCAGCCTTGCTGTCTCTAGTGACACATCACCTTTGCAGAAGGAAAGCTGTGGCCATCCCATAGCCGTGGAGAACAGCCACAGAGAACTCCGGCGCATGTGGGCATAATTTTTTTTCTTTCTTTATTTCATAAACTTTATATACTGCATGGTTACACACACACACACACACACACACACACACACAGAGTGGACACTCGGGCTGAGAACGTGACCCATGCGGGAAGCACGTTCGCAACCCGCAGCGCCGCGTCTGCACATGCGCGGGTTGCGATTCGGCGCATGCGCAAAGCGCAATTTAGTGCTTCTGTGCATGTGCAAGCGCTGAAACCCAGAAGTAACCTGTTCCACGGTTATGGACCACCGGTGTGAAGTTCACGGCATGTAATGCCTTGAAAGAAAATATTATGAAAATGATATATAGGTGGTACATGACCCCAGTCAAGCTTGCAAAAATATACCATTTGGCAGACAACAAGTGTTGGAAATGTAAAGAAACTGAAGGAACGTTCTTTCATCTTTGGTGGACGTGCCCAAAGGTTAAGGCTTTCTGGGAAATGATCTGTAATGAGCTAAAAAAGGTATTCAAATATACCTTCCTTAAGAAACCAGAGGCCTTCCTCTTGGGCATTGTCGGCCAAATGGTGTCAAAGAAGGACCGAACTTTTTTTATGTATGCGACAACAGCAGCAAGAATACTCATCGCAAAGTATTGGAAGACCCAAGAAGTATTAACAACAACAATTTAAGACGCTGAAAAAATAACCACAGGCTAAAGACAGATTAAAACCTGCATCAACTCTCTGAGCAGGCATGTCAACATACACACACACAAAAATAGTTTTTTAGCAGGTGCCTGAAAGAGTACAGTGAAGGTGGCTGTTTGAGATCAATAGGCAGGGAGTTCCAAAGGTTATCAGCATAAATCACAACTGCCCTCCATCCCCCAGTGCACGGGGATGACGGTACGGCAATCCACAGGCTGTGGCTGGACATACTTTATGTTGTGGTCCCAGATCTTCACCGTCCAGTCTGAGCTGCAGGAAATGAAAACCTTGCTGTGGAATGGGTTCCAGCTCACGGCATCAACGGCCATATGGTGGGCATGAAAGATGTCCAGGAATTGCGTCGAGTAGGACTTTGAACACTGCAAAAATACAAGGAGTCGGTGACATTCTGCTGCTCGGCTCTCTGCATTATTTCCTCCCCCCCCCCCCCAGAGACGAGTTTTCACTTAACACCTGATACCTGCTTTGTCTCTCTTCGGCACACAGCACGGAGCCCTGATCATCACAGTAATTTCCTCACTCTGCTCTGCAATCCTGAATCCGGCCAGTGAAATTGGGCTTAATGAAAGTATTTTTAGAGCCGGGCTGTTTATTAAGCGTCCATTTCCAGCCCCGTGAAGAATTCCTACTCGCTCCTCGGGAGACGCTGCCGCAAGCTAATGTATAGTAATGCAAAGAACCCGGAGTTCAGATTTGGACGTCAGATTCGGGTGACTGCAACTTCTGCTTCTCATTTAACAGACATGTAGCACAAACAGCATGCTAGATGCTGCACAAGCGACTGAACTAAGGCCACCATGGACTAGAAAATGCAGACAAGGGAGATGTTGGGGGAAAGGCTAATGGCTGTGCCATGAGTAACTGGGCAGGAGAATTGTCAGACCGCATTTTCCAGAGGCCTTCTGATCATTGGTATTTTCAGAATTTGTTATATTAAAGAGCTTGTAAAATGCCCCCTGAAGTCTGGAAGTACTGAAAGGTACCATTCCCGAGAGATATTTCTGCATGTTGCAAAATCATTCCAAGGGCACAACACTTTTGGTCCTATTCAGGTCCTATGAAGTTTCCCTAATTTGGGTCCTATGCAGAGGGATCCCTTGGGGCAGCGGGGGTGGGGTGGGGGTGTCAAGAAGTCATGGTTCATTCTAGCCAGTCATGCAATTGATGGCTATCTGTTATGTACTGAGTTGAATAGGATCCAAAAGGCAGCAGTCTGATTGGTCCTAGAACAATAGGATCCAGAATGCAGCAGTCTCATTGGTCCTAGAACAATAGGATCCAGAATGCAGCAGTCTGATTGGTCCTAGAACAATAGGATCCAGAATGCAGCTGTGTGATTGGTCCTAGAACAATAGGATCCAGAATGCAGCAGTCTGATTGGTCCTAGAACAATAGGATCCAGAATGCAGCAGTCTGATTGGTCCTAGAACAATAGGATCCAGAATGCAGCAGTCTGATTGGTCCACAGGAGCCACCCAGTCCAGCTCCAGGTGGAAGGGAATCCGCAACCTGATTGGCCTACAGGTGAATCCCGGAATTAGCCAATCACATGGAGCCCATTGTGTAAATAATGTATATAAAGCAGATACTGTGAGGGGACTTTCATTCATTCCTCCTCACCACTATGAGCTGAATAAAGAGCATGAAATCCACTCTCGACTCCGAGTATATTTCACTATCCATTGAGGCAACAGAAACAAGCTCAGTGAGGATCCTGCTCAGAATACTGAATTTCATGGCCTAGCTTGGGGGCTGCTAATTTGGTCTTGATCCAGAGCCATCATGGCTAGGAGCCACCTACTAGAACTAGCCAAGTTCTCCAGAAAGAGATAGCCTGGAATCATAGAAGAGTAGGGCTGGAAGGGACCCTGAGGCTCATCTAGTCCAACGCGCCTGAAATGCAGCTTCTTTCAACTCTTGCCAATACATTGCTTTGCGCAGACTAACAAGGAAACTGTTCTGGATTTGATTTTAGAATAAGGAAAACCAATTGCACGTATATTTACTAAATACTAGACCAGTTCATGGAGGAGGGGGCTATCAGTGGCTACTAGCCGTAATGGGTATGTTCTGCCCCCACAGGCAGCAGAGCTTCTGAATACCAGCCTTCATGTTCTTACTACTTCCAGCTGTATTTTAATAATAATAATAATTAATAATAACAACAACAACAACAACAATAATAATAAAAAATAATAATAATTAAAAATTTTATTTATACCCCACCCTCCCTGGCCAGAGCACCAATCAAATCACAATGAAAACATAATGGACGGGAAAGGGGGGGGAAACCAATTTAAAATACAGGTTAAAATGCAATTTAAAATGCAGCCTCATTTTAAAAGTAGCCCATAGATCAAGACCATAAGGGAGGGAAACATAAGGGTCAGACTGAGTCCAAACCAAAGGCCAGGCAGAACAGCTCTGTCTTGCAGGCCCTGCAGAAAGATGTCAAGTCCCGCAGGGCCCTAGTCTCTTGGGACAGAGCGTTCCACCAAGTCGGGGCCAGTACTGAAGAGGCCCTGGCCCTAGTTAGCACAAATGTGCTAAAAACACACAGAGAGCATTACTGTATTTCAACAGAGAGCATTGTTCTTCCTAGTTCGTACCATAGGCCACCCCACCTCTAAGTCTCACACGAACAAGTAAACCCTGCAAGATCAAAAAATAAACCTATTTTACAGAGGCTGAGATGGAGTGAGTTGGCCACAGCCGGGCAGCGACTTTAAAACTTATGTCAGAGTTGAACGAGATTAAATTCCAGCATTCAAACTTGGCAAGACCAAATGCAAATCTCTTTTGCACCTTTTCCAAAGGTCACTATCTTTGGCAATCCTCACAGAACTCTAGCCCAATGGTTGCCATTAATTTGATTTGAACTGATTTTATAATGAATTGATTTTAGAATGCTGTATTATTTTGCTGTTGTTAGCCGCTCTGAGCCCGGCTTCGGCTGCGGAGGGCGGGATATAAATAAAATTGTTGTTGTTGTTGTTGTTGTTGTTGTTGTTGTTGTTGTTGTTATCTCCAGTTGACCAGTTCTGCCTGAAAGCAAAGTTATTAATTTCTGACTCGTGGGGTATCCCAGGGCCTTCCAGATAACCTGATCTTCCCTGTTAAATTGCATTGGTTCAGGCGACAGAGTTGCCTCTTTGGGTGAGTTGGACGTTCCAGCATCCCTGAAATTTTTATACATGTTTAAGGTGCAGGAATCTTTCCGAGAGGCTGAGTTGCTGGTCCTGCACATAATTATATTGCTGAAAGCGCACCTGCACCTCCATCATTGCTAATGATTCCTGAAACCAAAGATCAGCATGTTTCCTCACCAACGCCTTCCTTCCGGCAATCAGGCCACGGGCAATTTAACAGAAGAAGGAAGACACTGCTTTGCCTGAATGTTTGGCTCTTATGCAGAAGAGGTTTTACAGGGCTGGAGGGCCAGGAAATATTAGCATTCGGATGGCTGTTGATGATGGGGCTATCTTGGCAGGAAGGCTCCCCTTAGCCCAAACCACATATGGCAAGAAACCTATGAGGTCCAGGCTCAGAGAATGACCCAAGCAAAATTATACGGACAACTCATTAAGGGCAGAACTTCACCTGCTTCCATGGGCATAGCCAGAATTTTTATTGGGAGGAGCAGGACTTTTTTTAGGGGGGGGCAGAACCGATGTGATTGGTCAGTTAGTTACCATATTTTTTGCTCCATAAGACACACTTTTTTCTTCCTAAAAAGTAAGGGGAAATGTCTGTGCGTCTTATGGAGCGAATGTGTGGTCCCTGGAGCCAAATTGCCCAGGGGCAAAAAGCAGATCATGCCTTTTTTTTTTTGAAAGAGGGAAGGGGGTGTTGAAACAAAGCCACTGATCGTTTGCCGATTGGGGAGAGAGATAAGGGACGCTAGAGATAAAGGAGGGTGCCTGGGAGGGGGGAGGTAAAGACAGCAAACTTGCAAAGGGGGAAAAAGGAAGACTAAAGCAATAAGGAGAGAAATTAGAAGAAAAGGAGGAGCAAAAAACTGCTCCAGCTAAGGAAAAGACCGCTAAGGAAAAGACCCCCATCGTTCTGCCCAGACACTGAGATCCAGCGCCGAGAGGCCTTCTGGTGGTTCCCTCATTGCAAGAAGCCAAGTTACAGGGAACCAGGCAGAGGGCCTTCTCGGTGGTGGCACCCTCCCTGTGGAACACCCTCACACCAGATGTCAAAGAGAAAAACAACTACCAGACTTTTAGAAGACATCTGAAGGCAGCCCTGTTTAGGGAAGCTTTTAATGTTTAACAGACTATTGTATTTTAATATTTTGTTGGAAGCTGCCCAGAGTGGATGTGGAAACCCAGCCAGATGCGAGGGGTATAAATAATAAATTATTATTATTATTATTACTACTACTACTACTACTACTATTACTATTCAGCTGTCTCCCGTTAAGGCCTCAAGGCCGGTGTCACAAGGTAATTGGGTGGAAGAGTTGAACACCTATGGTCTTAAGTCCCCATAAAACCTAGACCGGTGGGAGCTCTCAGCACCCAGCCAGCCAGCCAAGGTCAGTGTCTATTTGGGCTTTTGGCAGCAGCCTGCTCCTTTACTTAGCCTTTAAATGTAAGCCTTTATGTTCATTAGCTGGATAAGTTACTGTTTGTTGTTTTCTTACCTTCTGGGCTATTTTAATCTGTGAGTTTAAATTAGGAGTTTCTCTCTCTCATCTTAGTAAAATCTGTGCATGATTTCATGAAATTGGGTCTGGTCTGAGTGCCTGAACCCTTTAATTCTGACCACGTTTTTCAGAGCAAGGGTCACCCACCACAAAGCAGATGTCCCAGCATTGGTAGCCTCACAGCTTGATTACTGCAATGCACTCTACGTGGGGCTACCCTTGGGGTTGGTTAGAGGCTACAGCTGATGCAGAACAAGACAGCTAGATTGCTTATGGGGCAGCGGTGGTGGCAAACAACCAGTAGCATATGGACCCTCTGCTTGCCGCGCTTTCACTGGCTGCCAATCTCCTGCTGGGCCAAGTTCAGGATGTATTAACATCAAAAGTCCTATACAACTCAGAACCAGGTTACTTGGTTAGATTGGTCTCAACCAGGGCCAGGGCCTTTTCAGTACTGGCCCCGACTTGGTGGAACGCTCTGTCACAAGAGACTAGGGCCCTGCGGGACTTGACATCTTTCCGCAGGGCCTGCAAGACGGAGCTGTTCTGACTGGCCCTTTTTTTGGACTCAGTCTGACACTTCTGTTTCCATCCCCCCTTATGGTTTTGATTTATCGGCTACTGTTAAAATGAGGCTGCATTTTAAATTGCATTTTAACCTGTATTTTAAATTGGTTTTTTTACTATTATGTTTTTACTGTAATTTTACTGGTGTTAGTCGCTCTGAGCTCGGCTCTGGCTGGGGAGGGCGGGGTATAAATTAAAAAAATTATTATTATTATTATTATTATTATTATTATTATTATTATTATTATTATTATTATTCCTTATACACCCAAAGATCCTTGCGGCTAGAGGTAATGTCCCTCCTGCAAATATCTCGGAAGCCTGCTCTGCAGAAACTTGGAGCACGGCTTTCGGTGTGGCTGTCCCTCTTTTAGGGAACAGCATTCCTGTGGAGTTATGGCAGGAAACTGGGTTTCTGGAAACAGTGGGATACACTTTTGTTCCCAGCTGGATAAACTTGTCCTTTCTGTGAGTGACTATTTTATATTGTTTTAGTTTCGTTTTCGTCCTCCCGGTTGGGGAGTTTTCGACTGTTTTTCACTGTTTCTACTGCCCATCACCTTGGGATGATTGCATAGAAGGCAATTAATAGATTAAGAAGGAGAAGGGGAGTTTCCACAAAGTTGATGCCCTTAGTTTCTTCTTCTCAAATCCCAGCTCCCAGCTCCCGTCAAGAGAGGGTTTTTTTGCCAGGCAGATTCATAAATAGGGCATGCACGCAGAGTACGTGGCAGCCGTTTAGGGCAGCACGTCTGCATTAATGCAGAAACAATTTATCTGCAGAAAAGGGCAGCAGATAGGGCTGGGTTTGTAATTAAGATAATCACTTCTTGGCTTCCGAAATGCTATTAACAGAGCTACTCTCTGAAATTTGCCATAATTGTTCTGCAGCCAAAAATTAGAGCATTATTGGGCTGATTGTCGGAAGGCGTTAAAGGCAACAGCATTCTCTTCCAATAACCATTTAACAAACAAGCTCTACAGGCAGGGTGGCTGGGCTTGCCACTCCTCATTCTTGCGCAGTCTTAAAAAGCTGGATTATTATTTTTTGCACGGCAGGGAGTTTGGCAAGGCCAATTTCATTTCCTTCACTGGGGCAGTCCTTCCTGCCCCAAAATGTCACTCACAGTCTGGTTCTCCTGGAGGGGGGGGGAAATCCTCCTCAAACTCAGTCAGTGCAATCTGTTCACTTGCTTTACTTAAACATCCCATCTTGAGAGGATTCTGGCAAACGTCATGCAGGCATCGCCGCATGCAGACACAGAAGTCTTTCAGAGCATATTTTGGGACTGGAAATGCCAGACATCATTCTGCAGAAACAGGCAGAGCTACAGCTTGCCGAGGGAAGGGCCTTACTTTGTAAATTTTGCCTTCTTCTGTACCCACAATGAACAAATAATCAATCTTCTTGTGAAAGTCAAACGAAGTCCCGCAGCCTGTTTAGAAGGAGAGAGAAATAACAGAAATAAAAGTTTGTCATGGAACTCTGTCAGGGCTCCATTTTCCCTGGGAGGATCTAGCTATTCAACCTGTTGTTCAACAAGAGCAATAGCTCCAGATTCACCAGCCGTTTAACTGGGGCAGGGAACAACCACAGCTCCCTTTGGCTGATCAGGAGTTATATGGGAATTCCGAAAAAAATGAAACAAAGGGGCTGCAGTTTTCGGCCCAGGAAGAGAACATGGCCATTTTTATCTAGCTGTGCTGAAAAGAGAGGCTTTGCCAAAGCAGAAGAGAGCTGTTGGATCCTGAGGTGTGCGCCCATTCTGCATGGGAAACAGCTGCGTTTCTATAATCTATTTCTTCCAGAGGAAACTGCTCTCGGAAATATCCTGAAAGTCTGAGTGACCAAAGGGAAGCGAGCGAAGCGTAACTCTGTGGAACCAGGTTTCTTTTTGGAAGGGCTAAGGAGTAAGGGACGCGGGTGGCACTGTGGGTTAAACCACAGAGCCTAGGGCTTGCCGATCAGAAGGTTGGCAGTTCGAATCCCCGCACTGGGGTGAGCTCCCATTGCTCGGTCCCTGCTCCTGCCAACCTAGCAGTTCGAAAGCACTTCAAAGTGCAAGTAGATCAATAGGTACCGCTCTGGCGGGAAGGTAAACGGCGTTTCCGTGTGCTGCTCTGGTTCGCCAGAAGCGGCTTAGTCATGCTGGCCACATGACCCGGAAGCTGTACGCCGGCTCCCTCGGCCAGTAAAGCGAGATGAGTGCCGCAACCGCAGAGTCGGCCACGACTGGACCTAATGGTCAGGGGGGTCCCTTTAAGAGGGCTTATTGGAAGGAAGCTGCCTGTAATCACACGAACGGTGGAAGCCCATGGAGACTGGCTCCCGAGGGCAGCTGAGCCACTGCCCCATCAACCTCAGCCTGCCCTGGTCCAGCCCCCACCTGCTTTCTTTCATACAATGGGTCCCTGGGGATGGGGGACCCTGCCAGTTAGCTTCCTCAGTCTCAGCGTCGCCCCTTGTAGTTGCAGTTGGGGATTCTGGCCACTCCATGTCCTGCTGGTCTCTCTGACCGGCCCCAAGAGGCATCAACAGAAGCCACTGCTGGCGGAAACTCAACGTGGGGCAGCTTCTTCTCTGCAGGCCGACAGTCCTTCTGATCAAATGGTGGCCTTGCCTTCTCATGGGATTACTGTGGAGTTGGGAGGGACCCCAAGGGTCATCCAGTCCAACCCCCTGCAATACAGGAATATGCCGCTGTCCCATATAGGGATCCCACCTGCAACCTAGGCGTTATCAGCACCATGCTCTAACCCAGGGGTCAGCAAACTTTTTCAGCTGTGGGCTGGTCCACCGTCCCTCAGACCATGTGGTGGGGCGGACCAAACAGTCATACCTTGGGTTACAGACACTTCAGGTTGCATTTACAAACCTCCAAAACCCAGAAGTACCGGAACGGGTTACTTCTGGGTCTCGGCAGTCACGCATGCGCAGAAGCGCTAAATCGCACTTTGCACATGCACAGAAGCACCAAATTGCAGCCTGCGCATGCGCAGACATGCTGCTGTGGGTTGCGAACGCTGTGGGTTGCGAACGTGCATCCCATACGGATCGTGTTCGCAACCCAAGCGTCCACTGTATTTTGAAGGGAAAAAAGGAACGAATTCCTATGCCCCACAAATAACCCAGAGAGGCATTTTAAATAAAAGGACACATTCTACTCATGTAAAAACACACTGATTCCTGGACCGTCCGCGGGCCAGATTGAGAAGGCGATTGGGCCGCATCCGGGCCCCGGGCCTTAGGTTGCCCAGCCCTGCTCTAACCAACTGAGCTATCCAGGGTACAAGATGGCTATCACATCCCCTCTTCATCTTCTCCCAGATAAGCACACTTGGCTCCCTCAACCGTTCCTCATAAGGCTCGGTTTCCAGACCCTCTCCTGAGGACACCCCACTCGGATTACTTCGCTGTAGTTTTCTGGGTGTGGTTACTTGGGAGCAAGTCCCACCGAGCTCTGTGGCACTGGCTCCCAAGTAAGTTTGCCCGGGACTCCAGCCCTCGGTGCCAGCATCTAAAGGGGTCTTGGGGGGGGGGCGCAGGGAGGAGAGATTTCAGCCCGTACCAAAAGTCTGCAGCTGCAGGCCCTCTGGCCCTTCCACCGTGGCCCCTTCCACGAGAAGCTTGATGATGTCTGTATGAACCAGCTCGTTCTGTTGGGGAAAGGAGAAAGAGATCAGAACAATTGCCAGCACTGGCGTCACAACAATGAGGCGCCGCTTTGAAACAGAACACTTTGTCAAGGGGGTTTGAAAGAAAAGAACACAGAGAGAGAGAGGAATCAAAACTGCTGAATGTTTCATGGCGGCGGCTGCCAGTTTGCGGCAGCTGGGTCTTAATGAGAAGTTTGCGAGTCTAGCATGTGCCCTTGCATCCTATTATAAGCACATCTGGGCTGTTCTCTGAGATCAATCTGAGGGCAGTTCCACACCCATCAGAAAAGCTTTTCCTCTGGCGCAGAAACATGATGGGGGTGGGTGCTCCAGATGTGTCCAGCAGGGACACTCAGACAAGACAAAGAAAAGAAAAGATGAGAGCTCTTTCCATTTGCCTTCAGGAACACAGGGTCGCAGAATCATAGAACTGGAGAGTTGGGAGGGACCTCCAGGGGTCATCTAGTCCAACCCGCTGCAATGCAAAAATCTCAGCTGACAGAGGCTTGGATTCCAACTAGCTCTCCACAAATAGAAGAAATCCTTCCATTCATGAGGGGAACTGGGATACGGCAGAGGATTCCCCTGGAGGACAGGGGTGGGGCAGCAGGTTAGTTGTTGTTTTTTGCTGGTGTTCTCTTCTTTGTGCAGCTCCCTGTACCACCTCCTCGTTCTGCTCCAGGGGCCCCAATCCTCTGGAGAAGGTATTTTCAGAGTCCAGGGGCCCCAGGGGGAAGGAGAGATGGGCGAGAATGCTGCCAGGAACCTTCTGAAGGCAGGAGCACCCAGCTAGCAAAACTCTGCTCAAAGGACACTTCCACCAGTGAAACCTAGAATACAGTGGTACCTCAGGTTAAGTACTTAATTGGTTCTGAAGGTCCGTTCTTAACCTGAAGCACCACTTAAGCTAATGGGGCCTCCTGCTGCCACCGTGCCGCTGGAGCACGATTTCTGTTCTCATCCTGAAGCAAAGTTCTTAACCCGAGGTACTATTTCTGGGTTAGCAGAGTCTGTAACCTGAAGCAGTGGCGTAGCGTGGGTTGTCAGCACCCGGGGCAAGGCAAGTAATTTGCGCCCCCTAACCCCTAACCTGCCGCCACTGCCAGCTTCTTCTTGCTGCTGCCTGGTCTGGTCTGGTGTGGTTCTCTCCCGCGCTCAGCGCTGCGCTGGGCGGCCGCTGCACTGTCCCTCCCCCAGGTAGTCCCTCGCTCTCTCTCCGCACCGCACGCCTGGCACCCACCCCCTCCACAGTGGGCAGCGACCCAGCGGCTCGGATCAGATTCGCACAGCCAGCACTGCAGTGAGAGAGAGTGAGTGAGCCAGGTAGGGGCAGAGAGCTGAGAGTGCAAGTGCGCCCCCCCCCAGATGTTGTGCCCGGTGCAGCTGGCCCCCCCTGCACCCCCCACGCTACGCCACTGACCTGAAGCGTATGTAACCTGAGGTGCCACTGTATAAGAAGATCATTCTAGATAAGGGCAATGGCCCATTCAGCCCAGAATCCCATTCTCACAGTGGCCAATGAGATGGTTGGACAGTGTTCTCGAAGCTACCAGCATGAGTTTGACCAAACTGCGGGAGGCAGTGGAAGACAGGAGGGCCTGGCGTGCTCTGGTCCAGGGGGTCACGAAGAGGCGGACACGACTAAACGACTAAACAACAAGGCAAACTAAAGGCCCAATCGCCTTCTCAATCTGGCCCATGGACGGTCTGGGAATCAGCATGTTTTTAAATGAGTAGAATGTTTGCTTTTATTTAAAATGCACCTCTGGGTTATTTGTGGGGCATAGGAATTCGTTTCTCCCCCCCAATATATATATATATAGTCCGGTCCCCCACAAGGTCTGGGGGACAGTGAACCAGCCCCATCCTGAAAAAGTTTGCTGACCCCTGCTTTTATGTGTCTTCCCACATTCAGCCTTGCTGGGTGTCCACCTTAGTTAGGGTACCAGCCACAATTTGGAAGTCACAGCCCTTTTTAGCCAGCAAAGGTTTCGCTGTTAATAGAAGTAATACACAAAACAGACACCGACGTTTAAGGGCTAGATTTCACTTCTTCCTAGAGAGGTGTGCTGCAATTGGAAAAATCAATGCCTGCACAGCCCTTTCAGCTCCTGAATCGCTGCTTTAGACTATTGTGCTTTGAAAGTTCTCCCTTTCTTAAAATAATAATAATAATAATAATAATGGAGTGAATGGGGGAAAGTAGCTTAACATCCTTGGTCTGTACCCCACGAGAAACTCTCAACAAAGCACTGCCAAAGAGCTGAGATGTCTCACCTCAGGAATAAAGCCAAAAAAAAAAGCGCCTGCATCTCTATTTTTGGAATCTGTTTCAAAAACCTGAATGCCTTTGCACAATGGAGACGTGGAAAGAAGATGAGGCTTTTCACTGAAACCAGAGACCACAGTGTTAGTCAAGGAGTGCGGCAGGAGAGTCAAGTGAAAGGTTTGCCACCCAGATTTATTAAGGTGGTAAAAGACGCCTGCTTCTTGGGAGAAAAGCAATGACAAACCTAGACAGCATCTTAAAAAGGAGACATCACCTTGCCAACAAAGGTCCGTATAGTTTAAGCTATGGTTTTCCCAGTAGTGATGTATGGAAGTGAGAGCTGGACCATAAAGAAGGCTGATCGCCAAAGAATAGATGCTTTTGAATTCTGGTGCTGGAGGAGACTCTTGAGAGTCCCATGGACTGCAAGGAGATCCAACCTCTCCATTCTGAAGGAAATCAGCCCTGAGTGGTCACTGGAAGGACAGATCCTGAAGCTGAGACTCCAAGACTTTGGCCACCTCATGAGAAGAGAAGACTCCCTGGAAAAGACCCTGATGTTGGGAAAGATGGAGGGCGCAAGGAGAAGGGGACGACAGAGGGCGAGATGGTGGGACAGTGTTCTCAAAGCTACTAGCATGAGTTTGACCAAACTGCGGGAGGCAGTGGAAGACAGGAGTGCCTGGCGTGCTCTGGTCCAGGGGGTCACGAAGAGGCGGACACGACTAAACAACAACAACATGTGGCCTTTTGCAAAGAGAGCAATTGGAGGTAGTAGTGACTCTGAATACCAGTTGTTGGAAGCCACTGGAGGGGAGAGTGTACTTGTGGTTGGGTCCTGCTTCTCCTCTTTGGGGCAACTGCTTGGCCACCATGAGAACAGAATACTGGACTCCTCTTTTGTTCTGATGAGCACAGCTAACAGTGCAACTGACTCCCTAAGGTTTGGGGGCAGCCACATCAACCACCTGAACAGTCCTGCAGAGAAGCATTTTGGAAGCAGATCTGGAATGGGGGTTGTGCCCACAGCCAGATCTGGGGTCACCAGCTGCTCCTACTAAGGGTCACAAGGGAGTAGACTCAAGGTTCAATGAACGAGCAAGGAACTGGATGCCAGTTTGCTTCCAGGCCTATTTCAAGGGCCTCGCAGCAGAGTTTGAAGCCCAGAACCACTTAGGCCCCAAATATCTGAAAGACCACTTATTGTCCTACAGAACCTCTCAGGTATTAAGCTCAGCAGGGTGATAGGCAATCTTGTTAGGTCTGCCGTCCTCAGAATTGTTGGGAATGGGAGACCAGGCGAGGGGGGTCTCTGTGGCAGCCCCAAAACTGTGAAACTTCCTACCCACAGAGGTGCATCTGACATCTTCACTGTATAGCTTTCATCACAACAAACAAACAAACAAATCTATCTTTATACCCCGCCCATCTGGCAGGGTTTCCCCAGCCACTCTGGGCAGCTCCCAGCAGAGTAGTAAAAACACGATAAAACATCAAGCATTAAAAACTTCCCTAAAGAAAGCTGCCTTCAGATGTCTTCTAAAACTCAGGTGGTTGTCTTTTTCCTTGACATGCTGAAGATGAACCTCTTTGCACACAAACCTGGCCTTTTCAGCTACAATATTTTGTGTTTATACTGGTCTGTACTGGCTGGAATGGATTGACTTGCTTTTCTAATTGTAACTCTTTTAATTTCTTTGTATAACTGAATACAATACTGTTGTAACCATCCCGGGACCCGATGGTTAAAGGCAGGGAAGGATGGATGGATGGATGGAAGGAAGGAAGGAAGGAAGGAAGGAAGGAAGGAAGGAAGGAAGGAAGGAAGGAAGGACAATAATAATACTCGTGGCCCAGCCAAGAATATGGAAGCCCAGTGGAGCTTGAGCTACACATGGCTATTCAGCAGCAGCAGCTGAGAGTGGAAGAATTAAAGAGCTCTTAGCAGTGCATAATCCAACAGGCCAGGATCTCACCACAGCTACTGGATAAATCCTGAAAGGGGGCAGGGACTGGTTCAGTGCCTTAATGTTCTCAATTTTGTCAACTCCTCTTGTTGTTGTTTTTAAATAGGCATGTGCAATTAGGAATAGTGAGGCCTAATGCGGGAAAGACAAAGTCCCTTCTTTCATAACAGCAGCATCCCCCAACACCACACATAGCAGGATATTAAACAGGGGCAGGAATGATAGGCTGACACCAAGCTTACCTTAACCAGAGTCCAGGACACAATGCGCCCATCGGAAGAGACGGAGAAGAAGTTCAAGTTGTTGTCCATGTCATCTTTCTGCCACTTGACCTGGGAAAGAGAAACACAAAGATTTCCCAGCAAATGAAAGGTTTTATTTGGAATTTACCGAAAGATGCTAAACTCTGTTCTCTCTCCATTCATCCAGTTAATCCACAGTCCAACTGCCGCCACCCCCCAGAGAAGCCCTAACATTTCACCTTGGTTTGCCTTTCTGCTTAGACAGACTTATTCTGCTAGGCCGGTTGGGTGCAGGGCGAGTCCAACACTCCATTTAGAAGGCATTTGTGCAGGGGAAAAACTTGGTGGATCATGCCACCAAGAGCTGCCACAGAGCTTGGGTTTCTAACACCGGTTTGCAAACTTCCTTGCAGGAAAATGGATTATGTTTTCTACGTTTAAGCAAACTTTATACATTAGATCGAGGCAATAGTCTAAGGTTGCAACCATATACTCATTTACCTGGCAGCAAGTCCTCCAAAATGCTCATTTTCTCCCACCTTACGTCTAAAGTGGGGCAGACAAGAAGTTACCGCCTCATTTTGCATAACTCTTTGGCTGCTTCTGCAAGGAGAACGGAAATCCACTCTGTATTTTAGCCACCCATGTAGAAAACCAGAGAGATTTGCCTTTCGGATTTTGACAGTTCAGAAGAGGGCAGTTAGAGGAGGATAAACACTTGGAGGTCTGTAAGACAAATCTCAGCTTGAATCAAATGCCTCATAATTGATCCAATTTCCAGATGTGGAAATTCAATCAGGCAGCAGAATAAAAGATGGCCCGGCTTGCAAACTGTCTGCCTGGAGCTCCCGATGCATCTATCAGCCGGACCAGCCATTTCCCAATAACATTCTGCGCTGCGTGAAGGTGGCATTTGTCTCTGTCGAAGCCGTTCCGTAGATATAGATCCCTGTTAGCATCGCCTAATGTAAATGAGCCCCATCAGCCGAGAGCCTAGTGCATATTTCTTGTGTGGCAATCTATTCATACCATATCAGCTCCCCCCCCCCCCCGAAATAAAACCGCAGGCTGAATGGCGGATTTCTGAGCACCAGGCTCCTCTCTGCACTGATTCTGCTCTTAAAGCAGTGGTTCCATGCCAAGGACCCATGACCCCAATGCAACAAAATAACCAGACAGGACAAAGAGTATATCTTGGGTGAAATAGGCCACAACTTTTGTTGTTGTTGTTTAGTCGTGTCCGACTCTTTGTGACCCCCTGGACCAGAACACGCCAGGCACTCCTGTCTTCCACTGCCTCCTGCAGTTTGGTCAAACTCATGCTGGGAGCTTCGAGAACAATGTCCCACCATCTCGTCCTCTGTCGTCCCCTTCTCCTTGTGCCCTCCATCTTTCCCAACATCAGGGTCTTTTCCAGGGAGTCTTCTCTTCTCATGAGGTGGCCAAAGTATTGGAGCCTCAGCTTCAGGATCTGTCCTTCCAGTGAGCACTCAGGGCTGGTTTCCTTCACAATGGATCGGTTTGATCTTCTTGCAGTCCATGGGACTCTCCAGAGTCTCCTCCAGCACCAGAATTCAAAATGCTTTTACTTAGGGCGTCCCTATTTTCATCGGAAAAATGTTGGCGGGTATGGAATAGCCTGTCCCTCTTTTCATCAGAGAAATGCGAGAGGGTATGCACTTGGTCATGAAACTCGCTGGGTGACCTTGAGCCTGTGGCTCACTCTCAGCCAAACCTGCTTCACAAGGCTGTTGTGGCGAATGTGCTCCAATCCACCATCAGCCTGGATGAACAGCTACATTAGGAGTAAGCGACAGACGCTCATTATGGGCATAGCCTATGATTACCAGATGTCCCCGTTTCCCGGGGACGGTACCCGGATTCACAAATCTGTCCCTGGACAAAATCTGTCCCCGGACAGATCCCTGCATTGCAAGCGTTGGACTAGATGAATCTGGATAGGGAGAGCTAGGGATTGCCATGTGGCCAGTGAGCAACCATCTTTCCCCGCTCAAGGACGGGGGGGGGGGGGGGGAGGCCAGTACGTAAATCCTCTTTTCAGGGAGTGGCATGCATTGGCATGCAATGCTGCACAATATTGGCCCATTTAGAGGAGCTATGATATGCGGGGGCTTCTACTTCCCATTGAAATGCACATGGGCACTCAATCCCATCATGCTATGCCATTTCGCTACAAAGACTTGGTATTATCACCCTCTTTATCTTCTGATAAGTGGCAGAACTCAAACATTTGCATTTAAAAGGAAGCCCTGATAGCTTTTTTAATAATAAAAAAAAATAACACTGGAGAGATCTCGGGTTTTCTTTTTAATATAAACCAAAGCTATTTATCGGTATCATTCCATCAAGCCTTATTCACAGCCCCAAGTCCTATTTATTAGTCAAAAGGAATCCATTGAAGTCTAATCTGTTGCCGTGAATGAAACAGTCACAGTATGGTTACACTTGAGAGAAGGCAAGCAAGGGTAGGAAAAGCGAGCTTTGGAAGAGGAAGGAGAGTTCGTTTTTGAAAAAGAAGCTGGGAACAAGCTTCTTGGTGGCTCTGGCACATTTTGTGATGCAGGTCCAAACTTTGGGATGGGGTGGATTTGGAAAGGGAGGGGGTCCTTGGGATCTACCTAGACAAAGTTTCATATGTTTTTAATGTTTGGTGTATTATTGTATTTTAATATTTGGTTGGAAGCCGCCCAGAGTGACTGGGGAAGCCGGGCGGGGTAGAAATAATAAATTATCATCATCATCATCATCATCATCATCATCATCATCATCATACTGCTGGATGGAATTGCATCTCAGAGGTGTTGGTACCTGACTTTGGAATGCCCTCAGTAAAGCGCTCTGACTAGCACCCGCATTTACAAACTTTTCAACATCAGTTAAATATATTTTTTCTTATTTCCCCCGGCCTTTTAAATGGTCCTATTACAGTGATTTGTTTCATTGGTTCCCCTCCTTCTCCGTTTTGTTGTTTGGATTCAAGTTGTTTTTAGCGTATTGTATGTGAACAATCTCTATTGATGCCTGTTGCACACAGCTCCAGAATCGATTTGGATGGAGGACAATGTATAAATATTTTGAATAAATAAAATAACGGAGACGTTTGTAACCAGCAAACAAAAAGATGATACATCTAATTACACCAACGTGAGCCTGTTATCAGTGAGTCATGAGTGTGGGAAGAGTCGCTTTGCTGCATGAGGTGACACCTTACCTGGCTCCAGGGCAGGGAAAGGTAGGGCAGGATCTGTCCTCGGCCATCACCTGCAGGAGTTCAGGGTTCAGAGAGGAAGTCCCATTAGCCTGCTTTGCTAGCATGCAGTGGGACCTGTGCTTCCAAAATGGATTTAGAATATGTAGTGGATTGGAGTTACTCCAGTGGCGTAGCGTGGCTTGTCAGCACCCGGGGCAAGGCAAGTAATTTGCGCCCCCTAACCCGTGGATTTGCGCCCCCTAACCCTAACCCCCGGCCCCCCCTGCACCCCCCACGCTACACCACTGTTTCCTGGCAGTTTTATTCTCTTGGCAAACCGCTTTTGTAGCTGTCAAGCGGTTTATAAATTTTAGGATTTTTTTTTTAAAAGGGCATTTTCAGAAAAAGCTGCTCGTGGCTCTCAGCTGTTCCCTCTCAGCTGCTCGCTCCTAGTTTGTGGGAGGGTGGATTTAAGGCGTGACGGGGGGGGGTGCGTGCGAAGAAGGGCAACCTCTCCCCACTCCGCCGCTTTGCTCCACCCTGGCAGGCAGGCTGGCAGGCTGGCTACACGCGACGCGCTCGGAGAGGGCCTCCGGATCGTCCCCCGGGCTGGGCAAGGGCTCGTTCTCACGCAGCGGCTGTTGCGCAGCCTCGCCGCCGCCGCCGCCCTTGCTCCTTCGCGTGCGGGGAAAGGCCGCCGGCAGCCCTGGGAGCGCCTCCCTCCGCGCCTTCACACGCAGCTGTGCCAGCCCAGCAGGCGGCTCCCATCCTCCCCGAGCCCCGGCCGGGCTAGCGGGGGTTGTGAGCCACCTGCAGGGAGCCGGGGGTCCTAGCAGGCTCCCTCGGAAGGTGGAGCGGGGCCCTCCTTCGCTGGAGGTTGGATGGCCAGCTGCGAGGAATTCTTAGCAGGCTCGCTCCACCTCCTCCTCCTCCCGACTTTGCAAGGAATTAGCAGGCTCGCTCCACCTCCTCCTCCTCCCGACTTTGCTGCTGCTGCTGCTCGGCTTTTTTCCTCTACCGACGGCACGCTGTGCCTTGGAGAGGTTCCCGCTTCCTTGAGGGGGGCCGGCCAAACGCGCCCCCCAAAATGTTGCGCCCGGTGCGGCTGGCACCCCTGGCACCCCCCACGCTACGCCACTGAGTTACTCGTGCGTAAACTGTCCCCGTTGGGGAGCTTAACTGCCTGGGTTAAACCGTCCTGACTGCACAGCCCATCTCAGCGGGGCTGCCTCAGTCGCTAGCAGAATCTGTCTGTGGGCGTTTCTTAAACCTCTTCCAGCATAAAAGCTGTTTGACCCCCAGTCGTCTCCGCCTCTCACTGAGCGGGAGTCTTCTGCGCAGGGAGGGCGTGGGTAGTGAAGGACCAGTGCTCTCCTCACTGATGTCCAGGGAAGAATCCCGGAGCTCTTCCCCCTCTTCTCCCATTTGCCCTCCTGGATCCTTGGTGTTACGCTGATTTCCTTCCCCCTCTACCAAGCTGCGTCTCCCCCTGGTGCTAGTACCTTCTCCTGCAGAATCGGGGAGCCTCTCCTTCTCCTTTTGCTCTGATGTCAGTTTCCTGACAGAATATGTCCCATTGCCTTTTGTTTTTTGAGTTTCGTTGCTGTTCTTATTGTTCTAGTGTTCAGTGTTATCTTTTATTGACTGCATGCTCCCAGAGGTCTCTGTAGCAGAAAGGTGGTTAGAAGACGGTTATGTATGTATGAATGAATGAATGAATGAGGGAAAGGGACAAGCATCCCCCTGCCGCAGATATATCAGCCACAATGAGGAGGCCAGGGCAGCCACTCTCAGGAGGGGGAGCTGCAGCCCTGAATATAAGCCCCAGAAGGCGATGAGATATTCCCCAAGAAGACAAGAACGACAGGCCAAATAACTCAACTCCATTTCACCTGGCAGTTTTAAGCTATTTTATTTCCCTGAAATACTCTTTAACATTCTTCTTCCAGTTAGGAAGAAAAAAACTGCTCTGAGCTCAAAGCAGCCAGCAAAATGTACTTCGTAAGATGTGATCAGTTTGGTGACCAGCAGGTAAACAAGGATCAGAAGAGCCAGAGGCAGATGAGTAATTGGGTGCACTCTTCCCACCTTGGATCAAATCTAGGCTGCCAGGTGCCATAAGAAAGCTGCAGAGATAGCGCAGGACAGTGCGCACCCCGGAAATGATCTCTTTCAGCTTCTGCCTTCTGGAAGAAGGTCCAGGGTTATAAAGACTAGGACTAGCCGTCTGAGAAACAGTTTCTAGCGAAATACAATTTTGGTTTTAAATGCAGTGTAAGGTAGTCTCTATGGGAGTATGTTGTATTCAATTATGGGGTATCAGAGTTTTTAGGGGCTAACCAGGCTGGGATAGCTGGGATAACAGGCTTGTTGGTTTTGAATGTCTTATGTAGATTTTTCAATTTCGTTGTTCTGTATGGGACAATGACAATAGAGATTATCGTAAGAATGCAAGAAGAGCTCTGCTGGATCAGGCCAACAGCCCATTTAGTTCAGCATCCTGTTCTCACACGGCCCAACCAGGCACCCCACAAGCAGGGAATCCCGCAAGGGGGATCCAAGCAACAGAGCCCTCCCCCCTCCAGTGGTTTCCAGCTACAGTGGTGCCCCGCAAGACGAATGCCTCGCAAGACGGAAAACTCGCTAGACGAAAGAGTTTTCCGTTTTGAAGGTGCTTTGCAAAACGAATCTCCTATGGGCTTGCTTCGCAAGACGACAATGTCTTGCGAGTTCCTGCGGGGTTTTTTTTTCTTTCCCCCCCTTTTTCTAAGCCGCTAAGCCGCTTATCAGCTGATCCGATCAGCAGATAAGCCGCTAAAAGCCTCTAAAAGCCACTAATAGCGCTAATCCGCTAATCCTTCAATGGGCTTGCTTCGCAAGACGAAAAAAACCGCTAGACGAAGAGAATCACAGAACGGATTCTTTTCGTCTTGCGAGGCACCACTGTACTGGCATTTGGAGGCATTGCTGCCTCTATCTGTGAAGGCATCCCGGCTAGTAGCCATCAATAGCCGTCTCCTCCTCCATGGATTTTTAGGGGCGCGGGTGGTGCTGTGGGTTAAACCACAGAGCCTAGGGTTTGCCAATCAGAAGGTCAGCAGTTCAAATCCCCGCGCTCCGTGCAGCAGGCTGTTATCCGCAGCCTAGGGAGCCCAGCGGGAACTCCCGCGAGCTCCCCAGGCTTGCTGATAGCTTCCTGAAGCCTGGAGAGCGAGAGGGGTCGCTCTCTTCAGCGAAAGCCTGCATTCGCCCCATAGGACGCACACAGATTCCCCCTTCATTTTTGGAGGGGGGAAAGTGTGTCCTATAGGGCGAAAAATATGGTATATTTTTTAGATGTCCTTTTTATGTTGAGATTCATAGAGACACCATTGATCCTTTGCTGAAGAGGCTCACCGAACTTTCAGACAAGTCTAAACTTAATTCTCTCCTCTTAGGCAAAGATCACAAGACGACCTGGCTGGTAGCCAGATTCTGCGCCCAGATTTGTAGGCACAGATCATCCTCTAGAATAAAATAGCTTACTAGGGAAATGCTGAAGTTGTCCTTTGGGGCGCCCCAGGGTCAATTTTTTACGGTAGCCCAAATCTCAGTTGTACGGGTGTATATATATATATCTCAATTTTAACTCATGAGCTATTGCTGCAATCTGTTCCGATTGTATATTTTATCTTTATGAACACTGTTTTTATTGTGTTATGTTATGTGAGCTGGTCTTTGACCGTAATAAATTCTATCCTGAATCTTCCAATGTTCAACTTCATTGGATGTCTATGTTAGTGTTAGAACTTGGGGAGATCCAATGAACTGAGCAAAGAGGAGAGGGAGGTGCAGGGAAGGATCAAGGGACCTCCATTTCATGCCTGGGGACCCAGGGTTCACCCTTGGGGTAGCAAGAGGTATGGAAAGGCATGAGAAGCTGAAGGCACTGCCCATGCAATGAATGTCCTGGGCTAGATGGACTTGGCATCGTCTGTTCTAGTTGAAGGCAACTTCCCATGTTCCAGGGAAGTCTTGAGAATCTGGAGAAGGGGTGGTGTGTGATTCCATAAAAGATGGTTAGTATGGTACTGTGGTTGATCAAGTTGGTGGTCCTGCCCCTGGGGGGCAGGGAGCTCACCTTCGGAGGCTGCCACAGGGCAAGTGGGAGGCAGGGGGAAGCTGGAGGTGTAAATGACTATTTCAGTAATCCTCACAGAACTCTAGCCCAATGGTTGCCATTAATTTGATTCAGAATTGATTTTAGAATGAACTGATTTTAGAATGTATTTCAATTCATTGATTGTGATTTTATGTAAACTGTGTTACTTTTATTGTTGTTAGCCGCTCTGAACCCAGCTTGGGCTGGGGAGGGCGAGATATAAATTTATTTATTTATTTATTTATTTTTATTACTTTGCAAAGTCGGTATCACTAGATCACGTTCATCATTTTTTTTGAATTAATTAAGCTAAATAGTTTAAAGTGGATTTTGAATCAGTGTGTAATCAGTTGTTACTGTTTCAAATTTGATGATTATCTTCCGTAGTGGGTTGTGCAAAGTGCTATTTTGAATAATAATTTTTCATAGGGTAGGGAGCGTCGGGGATGAGTTTATAGACCCAAGGGGAAGGAGGCTGAAAAGGTTTGGGAACCATTGGCATAGAAAACCCTAAAACTTTCAAAAGTCAAGGGGAAGGTGTTCTGAGAGCCCCTCCCCTGTGAAGAAAACGGCGAGCGTGTGAATTAAAGTCCTGCTTTTGAACCATGGTAGATATATCAAAGAACATATCAAAGGTGACTGGCTGGCAGAGCTGACAGCAGGACACTTCGATTCCTCCCCTTTGGCAGATTAACCCACCTGTCTGCAGGAAGGCCAAGCAGCAAAGTGAGTCACACAGCTGGATGTAAAATGGTACTGGTGTGTGTATGTGCAAAAAAAGGCCTTCCATCAGCTTAACTTGCTCTCCAGTCAACCATTTGCACGGGGTGCCATTAATTAATATTTCTTCTTTTTCTTCTTGGTAGGCATGGTGCTCGCTCACATCTGACACCCTAAGACTCTTTTTGCAAAGTGTGTCAATGGTTGCAGAGTCATTTCATGGTGACTGCGCTTGTCAGAGGACTGCCATCGGAACAAGGGAGGGAGGCGGGAGGGCCGCTGGGATACAGAGAGCCTCCAAAGCTCCCGAGGAGCAGCTCCTCTTCCAGAGGTGGGAAAAGTTGCACCTCCAGTGGAGAAGAGAGGGAAGGGGCCAGCCAAGCGAGGAAAGGGCTCAAGGATGCTGCGGAGAGCCAGGAGGGACGCACACCACTTCCGTCACCCAGATTGCGCAGAGGGGTGAAACACAAGGAGGGGAGGCGGAGGTTTGGGTGTGCCAAAGTACTTATGTTGGGGGAGAAGCCGGAAGGGGCCACTCCCGGATTCTGCAGGTGACTGAGACGGACATGAACTTGGTAGATCTGCACTGTAAATAGTTTGCACAAGAAAACCTGTAAAAGACAGGTCAGAGTCCTGCCTGGTTACTCACGAGCAACCACTACCAGCATCTGACAGTGCTTTTCCAAATTGTGAATTCCACCACCAAGAGGAGGCGGAAGGCGCAAGAAAGATGATGAACCAGTAGGCTTTAGAATAACTAGAACCAAGGCAAAGTCAGGACCCTGGACAAGGCTCAAGGGGCCGATCCAGATTTCAGCAGATTTAGGTCCATGGTTTCCGGTGCTAAATCACTCAGCATGTAGCTGAACAATGGAACTCGCTTCCACAGGAGGCAGTGATGGCCACCAAGTTAGATGGACTTTAAAAAGGATTAGACAAATCCATGGAGAAGGCTACAGATAACTCCCAGATATGGGGGTGGTATGCCTCTGAACATGAGTTGCTGTGGGTCGCAAGGCGGCAGAGTGCACTCAGATCCTGAGAATGCCCTGCAGTCCTGGGAGATACACAAGGATGTTGGGTGCTGTTGCTCACCCTTGAATCTAGTCTTCCCAATAATAATAATAATAATAAAATTTTATTTATATCCCTCCCTCCCCAGCCGAAGCCGGGCTCAGAGCGGCTAACAACAATAAAAGTAAAACAGTTTACATAAAATCGCAATCAATTAATTGAAATACATTCTAAAATCAGTTCATTCTAAAATTGATTCAGAGTCAAATTAATGGCAACCATTGGGCTAGAGTTCTATGAAGATTACCAAAGGAGGGGGTCAGACTGTGCCTTGGCCAAAGGCAGGTGGAACAGCTCTGTCTTGCAGGCCCTGCGGAAAGATGTCAAGTCCCGCAGGGCCCTAGTCTCTTGGGACAGAGCATTCCACCAGATCGGGGCCACGGCCGAAAAAGCCCTGGCTCTGGTTGAGGCCAGCCTAACCTCCCTGTGGCCCGGGATCTCCAAGATGTTTTTATTTAAAGACCGTAAGGTCCTCCATGGGACATACCAGGAGAGGCGGTCCCATTGGGTTTTAAAGGGCATATTTTAATGGTCTTTTACCTGTTATCTTTTCAGTTGCTATCTTGCGGTTTTAATTCATTGTTTAGAATTGCATTTACTGTACCGGCATTCCTAATTGTGCAGCTACTTTCCCGCAAAAGGTGTCACAGACATTTGAGAGAGAGAGAGAGAGAGAGAGAGAGAGAGAGAGAGAGAGAGGTATGCGTTTATATGCATTTACTTCCAGATTCCCCCATCGCAGTGTTACATGCGAGAGATGTTGTGGCGTCTATTATCTATTACCGAAGCAGTAACAACAATGGATTTATTCATTCACAATGGTGCCATCAATATGCACAGTGTGTTGCAGAATAACATAAGCAGCAACAGCAGCAGCAACAGAAAGGTCCGTGGCCTAAGAGGATTCCAACATCTATTTCAACAACAGGAAAGATGAGAGGGTGAAGAAGAGAAAGGGAAGAGGTAAGGGGGGAAGGGAGGAATGTCAGCTGTTGTGTTTACAGTGGTACCTCTGGTTGCGAGCGGGATCCGTTCCGGAGGCCCGTTCACAACACGAAAAGAGCACAACCTGCTGCGGCGCATCTGCGAACACGCAGGTTGCGATTCACTGCTTCTGCACATGTGCGTGTTAGGATATTTCCGTTCCACCTTAAAAGTGAGCAGGCTTTGTAAGTAACAGAGTCTGCGCATGTCCTGTTCACAGGATGTTTATGTTTGCTATTCCTTTCGATTTCAGTCGGTCAGAGACGCTGACTGAGAACGGTCATGTTTTTCTTTGTTCTGTTCTACGCTAAATAAAGTCTGTAAATATGCTAAATATGCTCTTCTGCGGTGCAGCTTTCTGCCTGTGTTTCTGCTGATAAACATTGTGCACAAGCCTGGAATGTGGCTATCTATTTCTGAGGCTTCGTGTCGCTAACTGCTGGATCTGCCTGTCTACGGGAGATCGATGGACGTCCGGCAGCCGGCTTGGGGCCATGATGGACAATATCTCCCTGGCAGTTTCCCAACAGCGCGTGCCGTCATTTTGTGTGTCTGCGCATGCGCGAGTGGCAAAACCCGGAAGTAACCCTTTCCGGTACTTCCGGTTTGCCGCGGGACGTAAGCTGGAAGAATGTAACATGAAGCTGTGGCGATCACACAGGGTCCCCGGATGTATCACCGTCTATTGTTCCCTGTGCCACCACTTTATTTCTCGCTGCCACCACCCAGGCCCTACCTGGTACAATACTGAGTCCAGTCAGGGTTAAATCGGAACATAAACTTCTCTTTATTTATTGCAGTTTAACAAGCGTGTGGTTTCATAAAGGGTATCGGTCAATTACAATCATGGGGTGTCTATCCAGACCTATAACTTCCGCTACCTGCTCTCACTCACTAAACCACCTCTCAGATATTGACTTGTCTTCCTAGCCCCTAACTGTTCCTGACTCAGCTTATTTCGCTACACTAACTCAACCTACCCACAGACCCTATCCCAATTCACTCCCACTCCAACCAACCACCCAACTCCCAACAAACTCTCCCAGAGCTGGTTTTATAGCCCCCCTGACTCCACCCCCTGGGTTCTGAAAGGGTAACCTGTTTAACTATTTCACCTCCAGCACTCTCATATGGTAACGTCACAGCGCCTGACATCATTTTGCGCTTCTACGCATGCACGAGTGGCAAAAACCCGGAAGTAACCCTTTCCGGTAGTTCCGGGTTGCCACAGGACATAACCTGAAAGAATGTAACATGAAGCGGACGTAACATGAGGTATGACTGTACTTGAGGATTGTTTCTCCTGGGGGTGTAGACTATTGGGGAGTGAAGCAATGAAAGCAGCAACATCTGGACTTGTGGGGAATACTCAAGTGGTGGTGTGGATACCCTTGGTGACACGCTCAAGGCCGCCTTCTCTTGTTCGTTTCTAATGTTTGAAGGCTAAGCCGTGAATCTCCCTCTTCGGCCGCTCAGCTGAGTTTGTTTCCCACCCGCCCGCCTTTCAAGGTTTCCCTTCTGACCTTGCTGTGGACCTCGGTTGGTCGCCGTTAAGGGGCCTGGTAGGAATGTTTTCCACTTGGCAAATTGGCACCAGCCATTTGGTTTTTTGCCTACCTCGTAGCGAATCGTCACAACTTTCTTGGCTTTGGTGGTTAGGCATTGGTATGGGTATTGTAATGTAGATGTATGGGGCGGGGAGCGCCATCACCTCCCCCAAATATTGAAGGGTAGTCCGGTAAAGGATTCCGGGGGGCATTGCCCTGTCCGAAACCTGTGGAGGTCAGGGCCTAAAGCGCCCCCCCGAGCGGTGACCCCAGGGGAGTCCCTAGTGGATGTGCATCAGCAGGGCTCCCCCTGCTGGTGTTAATCCTTCCCGGTCTTCAAGCAACCAGGCTGAAGCCGTGGTGCCTCGCAAGACGAAAAGAATCCGTTCTGTGATTCTCTTCGTCTAGCGGTTTTTTTGTCTTACGAAGCAAGCCCATTGACGGATTAGCGGATTAGCGCTATTAGCGGCTTTTGGAGGCTTTTAGCGGCTTATCTGCTGATCGGATCAGCTGATAAGCGGCTTAGCGGCTTAGAAAAGGGGGGGAAGGAAAAAAACCCCGCAGGAACTCGCAAGACATTTTCGTCTTGTGAAGCAAGCCCATAGGAGATTCGTTTTGCGAAGCACCTCCAAAACGGAAAACTCTTTCGTCTAGCGAGTTTTCCATCTTGCGAGGCATTCGTCTTGCGGGGCACAACTGTAGTCGATAGGACCAATGCCTAAGCCAATACCACTCATCACCTGTAACCAATAAAGTTGTGGCCTAATTTTAGCCCATTAACCTAAATTACTGTGTCCTGTGTCTTTATTTCTACTGGTGGGAGGCGGGATCTCGCCACGCAAAACAGATTCGAAAGCCAAGCTCTGGTGCTGCCTTTCCTCAGATTACCCTGAGCCACCCCGCAGAGCCCAGCCCAGGGCTTGCGAAGGCAGCACCGTCACAGAGCAGCTTTCCTTCTAGACAAGTAATCCGGGGACACGTTCAGCGCCAGGCAAGAAGCCGTCCGCAGACCCGACGGTCTCCGTGCCTGGAGAGCAGTTTAGAAATAAGCGAGAGCATTAATCACACGCAAACAAAAGACCCAGGAGAAGCAGCGTCGGCTGCACAATGGCTTTGTCCCTGAGTTTCAGAGGCTGCTGGGGAATATTCAAGCAACTCCAGTGTTTGGGAGGGTTTGCAGGTCTGGTTCAGTGCTTTGCATGTCCCAAATGCGGCAGGGGAAGGTCTCTGACGCAGCCCAGCCTTCCTCACCTGGTGATTCCCAGGTGCTCTGAACTACAACTCCCATCAGCCCCTGCCAGTGCACACTCCACAGCTGGCTTATTCAGAGTAGGGCACTTCAAAGTGTACGAAAAAATCAACTGCAATGTCAACCTTAAGTTGATTTTTTACCTCCCCACCAACACGCAACAGCATTTGTGTGGATCAGGCTCAACAAGACCACCACATGAAAACAGCACACATTTTAAAGTGATCTGAATAATTCAACACATGCAAGACCCCCGTATCTCAGAACTGATTTCCTGTTGTCATATTCTGCAAGCCTATTGAACATCGTAACACTGTTGGACTTTAAAGCCAGTCATAATTCTGGCAGTTCAATAGCATGACTTATTGTATTTGTATCTTAATATATATTTAGTTTTATTCTTTTTAAACCTTTTGTATGTTGCAAATTATCAGTAGCAGTAGAATTTCTATATACTATATTTTAATGTAAATACATACAGAGACTGTTCTTCAATATTTATTTTGTGTATGTGTGTGTGTATTTTCCTGTAGTTGATATCAGCATGATGGTCAAAACAACAACGAAAAGAAAAACCAGACCAGCACCACAGTTGTGATCCTGCCCTGCTCACCCTGCACCCCTGGTGCTCCCTGGGAATTTTTTTAGGCTAATCCTCACCCCATTTACCTGGGAATAAGACCCAAAGCATTTAATACGGTTTACTTCTTACATTTCCTGGCAAATAGAAGGGGAAGAAATGGAGGCAGTGAGAGATTTTACTTTCTTGGGCTCCATGATCACTGCAGATGGTGACAGCAGTCACGAAATTAAAAGACGCCTGCTTCTTGGGAGAAAAGCAATGACAAACCTAGACAGCATCCTGAAAAGCAGAGACATCACCTTGCCAACAAAGGTCCGTATAGTTCAAGCTATGGTTTTCCCAGTAGTGATGTATGGAAGTGAGAGCTGAACCATAAAGAAGGCTGGTCGCCAAAGAATAGATGCTTTTGAATTCTGGTGCTGGAGGAGACTCTGGAGAGTCCCATGGACTGCAAAAAGATCAAACCTCTCCATTCTGAAGGAAATCAGCCCTGAGTGCTCACTGGAAGGACAGATTGTGAAGCTGAGGCTCCAATACTTTGGCCACCTCATGAGAAGAGAAGACTCCCTGGAAAAGACCCTGATGTTGGGCAAGATGGAGGGCACAAGGAGAAGGGGACGACAGAGGACGAGACGGTGGGACAGTGTTCTCGAAGCTACCAGCATGAGTTTGACCAAACTGTGGGAGGCAGTGGAAGACAGGAGGGCCTGGCGTGCTCTGGTCCAGGGGGTCACGAAGAGTCAGACATGACTAAACAACAGCCAAGCTTTCGCTTCTGGTTTACAGCTCATGGTTTATCTTGGAGAGCTAAGCCATGAGCCCGGGGTTCAGATAACACATCAAGCCAAACCATGGCATAGCTCAGGTTGCATATCAGCAAGATGACTGGGGTGGAGTAAAGGAACCCCAGTTCTTCCCTTCCAGAGCCAGGAGTGCCTGGCGTGCTCTGGTCCAGGGGGATACGAAGAGTCGGACTTGACTAAACGACTAAACAACAACAACAACTTCTTACATGGTGGTTAGAATTTCCCCTGTAAATTATTGCTAAATGTAGCTATTTTAAGGCAGCTGCTTCAGACCTGTGATGCTCTGTAAAAGCAAAGAGGGGAAGCAGAGATGCTTTCTACCCCTGCAGAACTTTTCAACAATGTGTGGCCTCTCCTTCTAGCTTCTCCATCACATCCCCTTCTACCCCTGAAGTGAACAGAGCCAAAGCCCGGCATGTTTGGCTTTTTCAGAAACAAAGAAAAGCCACAGAGGCCCTTTGTCTGGCCACAGGTTTCAATGCGATCATTAAAATGCCAGGCATCAGAGTTGAAATGGCTACCCAGCTGGAAGCAGGTTGTGAGTCGAGGACCCGCCACCCACATAGGAGTATAAAAAGACACAAAGACACATTATTTTAGGTTAATGGGCAAAATTAGGCCACAACTTTTATTGGTTACAGCATGGGAGTACTATTGGCTTAGGCAGTGGATGAAACAGCAATACCAGATTCCACAGGAGCCATATCAGGGTCAACAACCAATGGGAGGAGCTTGTGGATGCAAATACAACTGGAAGCTCCCCCATGATGTCACCGGGGGTCGTGCCATGGCCCTAGCCACCAGCAGGGCATCGGACAGGATCCACGACCACCGGATTCCTTTAATGGAATACCCAAAAGAGAAGGTGTAGATGATGGCCCATACCCAATCCTCCAACACAGCACACATATTCCAATGCCTAACCGCCAGTACCAGAAAGTTGTGACGAGTTGCTACGAGGCAGGCGAAAAAACCAAGAGGCTGGTGCCAATTTGCCAAATGGATAAAAAAGTCCTACCAGGCCCCTTGGGCAACCAAGGCAACCAACCGAAGTCCATAGCAAGGTCAATACGCAAAAGAAGCTGACCTAAGAGGGAGGGAGGGAGGGCGGGAGGGAGATCCGAAGAAAGCAGGAACAGGCTGGGAGCTGAGTGCTGCCGCGGCTGTTTAAATGTGGCTAGCCCCGCCCATCAGCCGGCCCTATTGGCCGGCTGCAAGACTTGGCCACCGCAGCAGAAGCAATCAGGGGCAGGGAGCCACACACGCCTCCCTGCCCCTGCGGGAAACAGCTCCCACTCACAACCCCTGCCCCGTATTGATGGCACTCCTTGCCCCCTTCTCAAAGGGTACACTTATCGCTGCACCGTATCAGGAAGGCTCGTTTTCAGAAAAGAGGGTGCGGGCAAGGAAGAAAGGAAAGGGACAGAGATATATGCTGAACAATATTCAATAGCTGGGAAGATTTATGTATGTTAATGACGTGCCGACGTCTTTTAAAGAAGAGAAGAAGAAGAAGAGTTTGGATTTGATATCCCGCTTTATCACTACCCTAAGGAGTCTCAAAGAAGGGACACGGGTGGTGCTGTGGGTTAAACCACAGAGCCTAGGAGTCGCCGATCAGAAGGTCGGAGGTTCGAATCCCCGCGACGGGGTGAGCTCCCGTTGCTCGGTCCCTGCTCCTGCCCACCTAGCAGTTCGAAAGCACGTCAAAGTGCAAGTAGATAAATAGGTACCGCTCCAGCAGGAAGGTAAACGGTGTTTCCGTGCACTGCTCTGGTTCGCCAGAAGCGGCTCAGTCATGCTGGCCACATGACCCGGAAGGTGAACGCCGGCTCCCTTTGCCAATAAAGCGAGATGAGCGCTGCACGCTCGGTCACGACTGGACCTAATGGTCAGGGGTCCCCTTACCTTTAATGAGTCTCATAGTGGCTAACATTCTCCTTTCCCTTCCTCCCCCACAACAAACACTCTGTGAGGTGAGTGAAGCTGAGAGACTTCAAAGAAGTATGACTGGCCCAAGGTCACCCAGCAGCTGCATGTGGAGGAGCGGAGATGCGAACCTGGTTCCCCAGATTACAAGCCTACCGCTCTTAACCACTACACCACACTGGCTGGGAATGCCTTGGTGAGACACTGCGATTTATCCGGGGATCAAGCCAGTTTTCAGAAAGAGCAAGGGGGCCACTCCACTCACCTGCCACACGGGGTCGGTGTGCTTGCCAGACTTGGCGGTGCTCTTGTAGCCAGGCTGGGAGCTGGCGGGCTTCTTGAGGTTGTAGATGGCCACATTGCCATCGTAGAAACCCACCACAATCAGGTAGGGGTGGTCGACGTGGATGTCGAGGCACATGATGCCGCTCTCGCTGTTGAAGATGTACTCCGGGAAAGAGGGGTTCTTCAAGGTGTACAGCAGGAGCATCCCTCGGCTCTGCTTCACAAAGTCGTCTGGGCAAGAGAGAGAGAGAGAAAGGGTCAATTGGCCTGGAGCATCAAGGAGGTGGATCTTCAAAGGCCCATCTCAGCCAGCGGCCATCATCACCCTCAGCTCCTGGCAGGGAAATCTGCAAGTTGCTGGTGTGGATCAGCCCTGATGGGGAGCAGGGGGACAACCAAGACCCTTGTCACGGCTAAAAATTGGCCGCTGTTTCTTTAATGCTCAAAGAACTAAGTCGGCATGAGTCAGCAGCCTACAATGACTCATGCAACCTTTCACCAAATTGTACCTGCATATACAGAGTGGTCAATGTTAGTGTTGGGTGTGGGTTGGCTGGATGGTAGAAAGCTGGTTGCGTTTGATATGTATAAAGCTGTCGGTCGTGGTTGGAAGACGACTTTTAAGAATAAAAGCAGCATTCTGCAAAGTACTCTTTCTTAAGGACTCTGTGCCTGTCCAGAAGAGGGCAACCAAAATGGTCAAAGGCCTGGAAACGATGCCTTATGAGGAACGGCTAAGGGAGCTGGGCATGTTTAGCCTGGAGAAGAGGAGGTTAAGGGGTGATATGATAGCCATGTTCAAATATATAAAAGGATGTCACATAGAGGAGGGAGAAAGGTTGTTTTCTGCTGCTCCAGAGAAGCGGACACGGAGCAATGGATCCAAACTACAAGAAAGAAGATTCCACCTAAACATTAGGAAGAACTTCCTGACAGTAAGAGCTGTTCGACAGTGGAACTTGCTGCCAGGGAGTGTGGTGGAGTCTCCTTCGTTGGAGGTCTTTAAGCAGAGGCTTGACAACCATATGTCAGGAGTGCTCTGATGGTGTTTCCTGCTTGGCAGGGGGTTGGACTCGATGGCCCTTGGGGTCTCTTCCAACTCTAGGATTCTATGATTCTAACTAGGGTCTGAGGACCAGGCAAAGGAGGTCAGAACCTTTTCCTTTTACAAACACTGACAACACCTTAGGGTTATATTTGCTTTAAAGTGATGTGGGTGGATTGGACAAGAGGAATCCTAAACGTAAGGTAGCTCAAGGCTCAGATTTGGAGTCTTGATGAAAGATGAAGGCTCTTACACCAGATTAGATCTGTAAAACAACAACAACAACAACAACAACAACAACAACAACAACAACAACAACAACAACAACATGATGCACCTGGAATTTTCTACACGCTGTATAGAAATTAAAAGAGAAGAGACTTGTTACCTATAAGTTCACAATCTGAAAGAAACGATGTGTAACGGGGGGAAAGAAGAGAAGGGACAAAGAAAGCGCAGAAATTCAGGTACCAATTTTTGAAGGTACTTAATCTCAACAGTGTCGTATGATCTGAAGGGATTGGGGGACATTTATTTAAAGGCTACCCAAGACCTAAAGTTTCTGGGCAGCAAGAAGTAAGAGTACATTAAAAAGCGCATTTGAAAACTACGTAAAAAGTTAAACCACAAAAACAAAAATTTGAGATACAGCTTTTAAAAAGCAGCAAAAAAGAAGACCACTGTTATAAATCTAATAAGAACAACTTTTTTCACAGATGTTTAAAACTTCCAGAAATTTCAAGAGAGTTGTAGATCACGTGATGCTTTTAAGATAAACATCTTTAAATCTCCCTGCCTTTAAGTATGCATATACCCACAAGCCAACAGGCCCCAGGCTGATGAATAGGAAGCTACGTGGTGCTGAGTCCAAATACTGGGTCCATCCAGCTCAATATTGCCTCTGCACTGACCAGAAACAGCTCTCCAGCATTTCCCACAAGTGAATTTTCCCAGCCCTACCTGGAGATGCTGAGGATTCAACCTGTGACCTTGTACATGTGAAGCTGGTGCTCTACTATTGCCTTTCCCGTGGTCTGGATAGGGTCTTCTTCCTCCTTGCTGCTTCAGTCCCAGAGCATCTGGTCATTGGAGCCAAGTGCTCCTTCTGGCAAGGGAGCAGAAAAGTGAGCTCCTTGCAGCTGCTCCTCCTTTGGCCGAGAGATGGGGCCAAAACAGCCTCCCTCTTGGTCCGTGGCACCCTGGCTTGTGGGAGAGACCAGAGGCTGCCTTCCTTCCATTCTGTAGTCCCAGGGTCATTAAAAATCAGATGCACAGAAGCTGAGCCACTAGCTGTCAAACATCTTGGCTATCATACTGCACTCTGCCATATTCTTGCTAAATCTGCCCCCATGCCCTTGGTGAACCTTCCTGGGAAAGAAGCAATACTCTCTCTCTCTCTCTCTCTCTCTCTCTCTCTCTCTCTCACACACACACACACACACACACACACACACAGGCCTGTTACAAGTCTTGAAGCAAATTTTATTTCTCCTCATCCCTCTTCCCACCCACCCAGACCCCACACAGCATCTATTCCTCTTTCTCCTCCAGGGGTTTCTCCCTTATCGTTTCCAGTTTGTGCATTTAAGTGAACAATTCCTGCGCTCAACAAAAAAAAAAGCAAAAGATGTTGGTCAAGATGGGGATACCAGGAGCAACGGCAGAGGGTTGCTAAACTCCACAGCTCAAATGGAGATCCTGGAAGCGACTCAATCCATAACGGCAAATTTACTTGCTGCTGCTACTGCTGCTGTCACCAGCGCAGAACATCTTCTAGCACTCACTGTGCAGGAAGCACATTTATCCCTTGATAGAAATTTCTTAGCCCTCTGGCACATCCCATATGCTATCAAGCTTCTGTCTTGAGTTCATTCATTGTAAATGTTTATTCTTACACACCTCCCCAATCTCTGAGAGGCGAAAGAAGTGAGGGACTCCTGCACTTGCCCAGATTTGGTTTCCTAGGAATAAAGGTCAGCAGACACTGAGATGGCTTTAGGAGATGTGGTTTTATTTACACATATGCACAACCTGAGAATAAGGTGGGAGGGGCTCACAGCATTTGTACCCCAACAGATCCTGCTTCCCCATAAGTCACAGCGTTGGATCCAGCACTGAGCAAGCTGGTCTCTGCATCTCCAGCTTCCAGCCAGCTTCTGTCAGGAGTGCGTGCAGGAGCCAGGCCCGGTGACCAATAGGACTTTGCAGGACTGGAGTCTTCCTAAGTTTGTTCTGAAGAGGCAAGGCACGGCCTTACAGGTGAGGCTGATTGGTAACTCACAGCACCTGGTGGCAAGAGCCGGGAAGGGATATAAGGTCAGCATTTCCCCTTCAGCTCTTGCCCACAGCAACACGCTCCTTGCCTTGCTGCATTTGGTTCCTTGACTCCTTGCTCCTCAGACCCCTACCTTCGTGACTCTGTGCTTCCTGATCCTCAGACCCTTGGCTTCTTGATCCTCCGACCCATGACTTCGTGACTCCTTACTTCCTGACCCTCGGACCCTCGGCTTCTTGACTTCTGGCTCTTTGACTCTTGGACTCTTGGCTTTCTGACTCCTGGCTTCTGGCTTCCTGTTCCTGCTCCCACCCCGCCATCTTGCCCCTGGTCCCAACGTCCCCAGCCAGGACTTCGATCGCCCATGAATTGGACCGTAACAGCTTCCAGCTCAGTTCACATACAACACTCTTAGTTATTGTTCTCCTCCCTAGCAGCTGGGGGAAAACACCCATTTAATCCATAGCACATCTTGGTTATACTAATAATGGTGCTTAACCCGTCAGCCAAAACCATGACCTAGACAAAGGGACTGGGCTGGCAAGCTTGCTCACATACAAAGGAATGCAGAGCAATACACTTGGTACCAGCTTGGCTGCAGGAGTTGCCGGAAGGAGGTGTACAAGATGCCATCCCACCATCTTAGGGAACTCTGCTCCAGATTTGTGTATGTTTTCTGCTGCATCGACAAAAGTGCTGCCTTAGGCAGCAACTTTTGGTCTTCTCCCAGTAACATGACCCTGTCCAGTGTGTGTTATAGTGGGCGCGGGTGGCGCTGTGGTCTAAACCACTGAACCTCTTGGGCTTGCTGATTGGAAGGTCAGCGGTTCGAATGCCCACAACGAGGTGAGCTCCCGTTGCTCTTTCCCAGCTCCTGCCAACCTAGCAGTTCGAAAGCATGCCAGTGCAAGTAGATAAATGGGTACCGCTGTGGCGGGAAGGTAAACGGTGTTTCCATGCGCTCTTGGCACTCGTCATGGTTCTCTATGCACAAGTAGCGGTTTAGTCCTGCTGGCCACATGACCCAGAAAACTGTCTGTGGACAAACACCGGCTCCCTAGGCCTGAAAGCAAGATGACTGCCGCAACCCCATAGTCGCCTTTGACTGGACTTAACTATCCAGGGGTCCCTTTACCTTTTTGTTTAACCTTATAGTGGGCTTCCATACACCGAACTCCATTCAAATTATAGAACTTTCAAAGAGAAGTCAGAGAGAACCAGGAGTGAATAAATTAATTAGGACCACCGAAAACATGAACACTTGGACTACAAGGGAAGCAGGAGCAACTGTGAGGTCACAACTGCATTTTGGAAAATACTTTTCCAAGCGAGATCTAATCTTCTGGACGGCTGCTACTACATTTCTCATTCGCATAAGTTACCCCTTACTCATCATGAAAGCAGTCATTTCCATGACTACTGGTGAATCAGACCCTAGTATATGCCTCTGTCAGGAGAAGGACACTTGCGAATGAAAGGCATACCAAGAAATATTAAAGGAACTAGTACATTCAGCCTTGAGAAAGTACTGTGATGGGGACTGATGCACGAAAGCAGCCTCTGGCTATTATAAAATTGCCATCAAGGAGATTGAGACCATCTGCCCCTTTTTGATGCTGCTAGAACAGATGGACAAAAGCATAGACTGCTGAGAAGCACCACAGACTCCCATTTTCAGGGTTTTCAGATAAATAGGCTTCTGTTTGGAACAGTTTGTTTCATGGGATTGCATTAGTGTGTGTCTTTGGCATTTGCAATTCTTAATCATGTGGATCATGATGCAAAAAAAATTTAGGAAGTTTAGGAAGTCAGGGTGAATCCAGCTGCTTTAGGAATACATCTTAGGATGCAAAACCAGTCTTCTTGGGGGAAAATCTCCCGCCAGACTTCCCCAACTTGCTCACTAGTCTGAGTTAGGGAAGTTATGTTGACAAGTTTTGGTTTTATTTTTAATTTTTGGCACCGTAACACTTTTATTGAGATACCCCTAAGCTGGAGTGTGGTGCTAACTTGCTGCATTCTGACTTGTTTCCTCCTTAGTTTGCTCGTGATATTTTTGGGTTTTTTAAAGGCACTCATTAAATTCCACCATATGAAGTTATGAAATGCAAGAGGTTTGGGAAAACTCAAATGAATAATTTGTTGCCACGTTTCATTAGCACATTAGCCCAGGTGAGAAGCTTCCAGTGCCTTTTCCTGCAGCCTATTATCATTATCATTAAATATACAATATACATATAAAAGTCCACAGATCATTACATCAAAAGCATCACAGAATCAGCCCTTCCCTTAAAAGTAAGCAGCCCTAATACAGAAGAAATTTTCCAAAGGGCTGAATGTGGAAAGCTACTGATTCAAACCAGTCATATGAAAGTTGACAAGTTTTAAATAGATGTGGACACGGACACACACAAAGAGAGAGAGAGAGAGAGAGAGAGAGAGAGAGAGAGAGAGAGAGAGAATGAGTGCAACGCATATTCAACTAACATCGAAAACACATGATGTCCCCAAAGAATCACAAGAACTGTAGTTTCTTACCACAGAGCTACAGTTCCCAGGACCAGTGGCAAATCTAGGGCTCTCAAATTTCAGCTGCGCCTTGTGCAATGCTAAAATGTGCCCCCTCCGTGCCTCTCATGCTCCGTTATAGAGCATTTTGGCACCCCCTGTTGCGCAGTGACCAGTGCAACCATACCCGTCACGCCCCCCTAAAACAGCTTCTGTGGCACCATTAACTTAGGATTGCCATGCATCCAGAATTTCCCAGACATATCCGGAATACTGTGGTCGGTAGCAATGTCCAGACAGAAATTGCCCCCTGCTCAAAAATGTCCAGGAAAATCTGGACGCATGGCAACCCATGTTGGCAAACTTGGGGTCTGGATTTTCACTGTTTGAAATATGGCAACCCTAAACAAACTAGTTTACAGGATCCTCTGTGCAGAAACTGTTTGCTTTAAACGTGCACTGAATCTGCTTCATACATTTAAAGTAGATTTAAGTGGATCTGCAGTCAGTCACAAGTTTGCTGGGTTTTGTTTGGTTTTTTTAAAAAAAGTGGAGGTACAATCAGTCATTCCACTCCAGGATGATTGTCCTTCCTCTGACACCTCTTTTTGCATGACACCTTATGCTAGCCTGGTTCGCACATCGTGATAAGCCAAACACGCAAGCAAGCAGGCAGCCTCTGGGCTCTGGGCGGGAAGAACTGAGGTTCCTTTACTCCACCCCAGTCATCTTGCTGATATGCAACCTGAGCTATGCCATGGTTTGGCTTGATGTGTTATCTGAACCCCGGGCTCATGGCTTAGCTCTCCAAGATAAATCATGAGCTGTAAACCAGAAACGAAAGCTTGGCTGTTGTTGTTTAGTCGTTTAGTCGCGTCCGACTCTTCGTGACCCCCTGGACCAGAGCACGCCAGGCACTCCTGTCTTCCACTGCCTCCCACAGTTTGGTCAAACTCATGCTGGTAGCTTCGAGAACATGTCCCACCATCTCATCCTCTGTCGTCCCCTTCTCCTTGTGCCCTCCATCTTGCCCAACATCAGGGTCTTTTCCAGGGAGTCTTCTCTTCTCATGAGGTGGCCAAAGTCTTGGAGCCTCAGCTTCACAATCTGTCCTTCCAGTGAGCACTCAGGGCTGATTTCCTTCAGAATGGAGAGGTTTGATCTTCTTGCAGTCCATGGGACTCTCAAGAGTCTCCTCCAGCACCAGAATTCAAAAGCATCAATTCTTTGGCGATCAGCCTTCTTTATGGTCCAGCTCTCACTTCCATACATCACTACTGGGAAAACCATAGCTTTAACTATATGGACCTTTGTTGGCAAGGTGATGTCTCTGCTTTTTAAGATGCTGGCTAGGTTTGTCATTGCTTTTCTCCCAGGAAGCAGGCGTCTTTTAAAGCTTGGCTACTGCTCATAAATAGGCCTGGAGAGAGCTAAACCATAAGCCCAGCTTCAGATGGCATGCTGAGCCAAACACACTAGACTAAAGGGATTGCTATCTGTCTGCTTCAACAACAGGAGAAAGGAAAGAGGCTCTCTTTAGGATATGTTTAAGCTGTTTAGTTGGCAACCTTGGGCCTATTTTATGCTGATGGGCCAGCTTAAACTCTTCCATAATCCTGGAGCATTTTACGCACCTCCATTCAATGCCAAGTAGTGATTTCACCATGATCACAATTGATTTCAACTGTGATTCCCAGGTAGGGAGAGGCCCCTGTCCATGTAGACCAGGCATAGGCAAACTTGGCCCTCCAGATGCTTTGGGACTACAACTCCCATCATTCCTAGCTAACAGGACCAGTGGTCAGGGATGATGGGAGAAGTAGTCCCAAAAACATCTGGAGGGCCAAGTTTGCCTATGCCTGGTGTAGACAATGGACCAGTAGTCTGGACTCATATTAGGCAATTTACTATGTTCTTCCTATGCAGAGGGCATTCTTAGCCAGTGTGTCTACATCCCCACGACATGGTTAAGTCACAGAAATCTGCCTCCTTCCAGGAAAACAGATGAGCACAATTCTGGAAGTAGAACCAAATGAGCATTAACTAGCATTATCATATACTCAAGAGATATAATGAAAGACAATGAAGAAAATTAGCGCTTGCATTTCCGTCCTCTCAATTTAATTATTTTTTTTAAAAAAAGTTTTATTGAAGCATAGCGACAATTACTAACAACCCAAAAGCATAGTAGCAGGGATATTACGTCATACCAAAGAGGAGGAGAAGGAGAAACACAGTAATATATCCATATTTCTCAAAATGGCACGAATGGTGCATGTTGATCATCTAAGTATAAGGCATAATAAATAAAAATCCAACCAGATGATATAGAAGCTGGGTTCTGCATCACTCTGGACACCTACAATTTGTATGTTGTTTTTTCAGCAATAGCCAAAGTCTATGAGTTTTTATACCACAAAGACAAATCTTGATTTACAAAAAATTCTGTGGCTGGACTACTGAAATCTTAGCTGCAGATAACATCCATGGGGAAAGTTCTTTAGCGTGACAAGCTCTAATTAGATAGCTGAGTATATCACTTTAGTGCTTCGTTTTGTTTGAACCTCCTGCACATGCTATCTTTTACGAGGATTTTTAACATTCTGTTTTTCCCCCTAGCTTACTGCTCACTAAATATTTAACAGTGCCATCAAGTGGCAAAAGCTTTTGTTAGCTCCAGATTCTTAGAAGCGCTCTGTGATTTGCAGCAACCAGACAAGTGAGGGGAGCTTCGGTGCAAAACATTTAATTTGTACATGTCAGCCTTCCTCAACCTGGTGCCCTTGAGATGTTTTGGACTTGTTTCCTTGGTGTGAGGTTTCTCAAGTGGGAGTTAACTGAATGCTTTGCTTTGCTCCTCTTTGAACGCTAGTGCCAGTCCAGTCTGCCTGTCCAGACACCTTCAAATGCACAACTGCAGGCTGCTATCGCAAACACCTGCATGTAGAAATCACTACGCACTTCTCTGCCAAATGGACAGGTGCAGGGTTGCTAGACTGCCAGGGCTGATCTGAAGTCTCCAGGGCTACCCCCCCCCCTCCAACTGGTGGTACAGGGTTAGGCTCCCTAGAAGGAGTTGAGTAAGTTTAGAAAGATGGGGAAAATATTGCTTCAGCGTGTAAAAACAGCAGCATAATTGCATTATCATAAAGGGAAATATGATGGGCTAGGAACACTCCCCCCGCCCCGATACATCATCTATCAAGAGGCAGGCTTGGAGCGCTGATTATGTAAGGCTAGATAAACTGATAATTGCAATCACAGCCAAACACCACAGTGAGCTGATTGCAGATTGCCAGCTTTTAACCACCTTTCCCCTGACATTGGTGGTGTGTTCGTGTGACTGCCTTAGAGCACAGTGAAGTTACTGGAGTTTTTCCCCAGTGCCGTTTCACAGCTTTCCACATTAACTGTTCACCCCGGCAAGGCCTCTTTAGTGTTTAAATTCATTTCTGTGTTTTTGGTGGGTTTGAAGGGAATGGGACGGGGCTTTATCCCATGCAAAGGTGTTCACAGCTTGGCTAGAGAAATTGAGTGGTTTAAGGCATCCAAGCAACGTGAAGCTAGTTTGAGAGAAAAGTCATTGGGCAGTAGCATTTTGTGCAAACTACAGGGCGCATATGCATTTTGGAGAATATTGTGTGAGCACAGATTAAAAGCGAAGCATTGGAAACACATCAAATGCACAGTGCACTTCACACAGTGAAGTGTGAACATAGCCATTCACTGGGAATATGCTTTCTCACAAGCTCCCATGTACACATGTGTGTGCGTCTGCACAAAACAGTACACTGAACATCACCCGACAAATTAACCGAGATTAGCAGCAATCTCTGCAAAGCCCCAGAGCCTATCTGAAGCCGAAGCTCTGGATGCAAAGCAGCGAAGGCCTGGAACTGAATTAGTCGGCTTGGGATTGCATCCTCGTCAGCTGGGGAGCCGCATGTGAAAAGCGATAAGGAGGCCTTCTAAAGAAGGAAAAGAAATTGCTCTTTCCAGAGTGAGCTGAAGAAATATGACAGGTGAGATTTGCACACAGAGGAAGGAGCCTGCGGTGCAACAAACTTGAAATGTCTGGGGGCAGACCAGAAAGAAAGTTGCTTCCTTCTCTTTTTCTCTCTAGCCAGAGACAAGTGAAATTTTCTGTGTTCTCAGATTCACCACTTGATTGGAATATGGCTGCGGGAAAACCAACCTTTGTTTAAAGAAGATATGAGGAACGGCTAAGGGAGCTGGGCATGTTTAGCCTGGAGAAGAGGAGGTTAAGGGGTGATATGATAGCCATGTTCAAATATATAAAAGGATGTCACATAGAGGAGGGAGAAAGGTTGTTTTCTGCTGCTCCAGAGAAGCGGACACGGAGCAATGGATTCAAACTACAAGAAAGAAGATTCCACCTAAACATTAGGAAGAACTTCCTGACAGTAAGAGCTGTTGACAGTGGAATTTGCTGCCCAGGAGTGTGGTGGAGTCTCCTCCTTTGGAGGTCTTTAAGCAGAGGCTTGACAACCATATGTCAGGAGTGCTCTGATGGTGTTTCCTGCTTGGCAGGGGGTTGGACTCGATGGCCCTTGTGGTCTCTTCCAACTCTATGATTCTATGATTCTATGATTCTAAGATAAGCAAGTTCCCACCCCTCGTAGCTTGGAAATAACTAGGAAGAACTATTGATCATAGAATCATAGAATTGTAGAGTTGGGAGAGAGCCTGAGAATCACCTAGTCGACCCCCTGCAAGGCAGGAACATGCAGCTGTCCCATACAGGGGTTGAACCTGCAACTTTGGTATTATCAGCAACATGCTAATTGGGAACCACTGATCTAGGTTAATTCAGAGCATGAAATTATCTCCTTCAAGCAGCTTCCATGCTGCCCAGCTTGAATCCGCCCTCCTCCAGCTCTTGTCATTCCCTCCCCCCACAAAAAAAAAACCTTTTCCATTTGTCTTCAGTGAACACACAGGCCAGTGTGGAAACTTGAGATTCTATCTTGAGATTCTATTCCAAGACCTTACTTGGAAAATCAATACAACCCAGGTGGTTAAGAAAGCCCAACAGAGACTCCATCTCCTCGGAGTATTGCGGAAGAACAATGTCAATCAACATCTGATCTCCTTCTTCCGGTCCACAATAGAAAGTGTCCTTTCATAGTGCATCACGGTGTGGGACGCTGGTTTGTCATCAACTGATAGGAAGTGCCTACAGAGGGTGGTGAATACAGCACAAGATATTATGGGATGTCCCGTGAATCTGCTGGAAAAGATAACAACAGGGCAACTGACTTTCAGATTTGGTGGGTGTGCATCAGTAAATGAGGGGAATTAAGACTAAGAGAGCTGAGTGGGGGGGGGGTGCTCGTATAATCTCACTGTATACAAGTTGTACAAGTGACAATAAGGTATTTCAATTTCAATAATAAGATCCATCCCTTAGCGTGGGAGCTTTGCAGCGTTGCCATATTTGACCTACACAATCTGTATGGGGGCTCTGGTTGTCCATCAGTTTGTATCAAGACAGTAGGAGCCACAGAAGTGATCGACGCAGTGCTCGTGTGTTCGAATCCTGCTTGCGGGTTTCCCTTTGGGGCCTCTGGCTGGCTGGACTAGATGGGCCATTGTGGCAGATCTTCAGGCACCACCGATGTTCTTTCCAGGCATTTCTGCTCCTTCCATAGGGAAGGGTCTGTAGCAGAGCACATCCTTTGCAAGCAGAAGGTCCTAAATCCAATCAATGGCGCCTCCATTTAAAAAAAGAAGACGACTTTAGGTATCAGGTTGGGAAAGACACCTGACAGACCTTGGAAAGGTCTGCTGCTAGCAGGTCAGAGGGGCCAGAGTTCACCCATCTATTGCCGTCCAGATGGGCTGCAATGTCCATCAGCTGTGATGGCTGGAGCTGATGGGAACTGTAGTCCCAAACATCAGGAGGGCAGCAGGATAGTTAACGCCAAAGTAGACAATATAGATTGACTGGTGGTCCAATATTAGCAGATCCAAACTAGACACAACAAGAAAGGCAAGTGGCTTTTTAATTAGGATTGCTTACTCTGGATGAGTTTAAATTGCCCTGTACGCTGAGACTGGCGGTGATGAAAAGAAAGTTGGAACTGTTCAAAATAAAAGATGAATAAATGAAATAAGCTCCATGTCATGTTCGCTGGAACCAGCAGCTCAGCTCAATTTTTTGTTCCATCTGCGAAGAGTCTTCCCATGTTAGAAGCAAAGATAAACAGGAAGGTTCCTCTTTGTGTGGGAGCAGTAAAGTGCATTGAAATTGCAGGATAATTTGAACACAAACAGCCAGTGACTGGAACAGCACATTCTTGCTGTAAGGCTATAGCACTTCATTGCAAACCTAGGTTCTTATTGCTCCTCTAAAGGCACATTGTTAGGGATTCCTCCAGCACTCAGCAGCCTTACGACTGAAATACAGGTGCTTTCCGGAGCAAAAATAGCCCCTGCTTCGAAGTGGGAACAACCACTCACTAAATTGCAGGCTGCCTAATACGCTTAGCATTGGAAGACGTTCTGAATGGAACTCTTCCTTATTCTTGTGTCTGCATTCGTGAAGCAGTTCATGATTAAAAGGAAATCATCCCAGGAATGACGAGGGCACAAAGAAGCATGAGGCTCTTTTGAGGGTAAAAGGGCACCCAAAGAAACGCAACATGAATTCCCAAAATGTATTTTAAAGGTTATATGCCCAGGACTTGAATTGGGAGTGAGACAGGCAATCCATTTTTGCCACAAGAACTGGTTTATAAAGCAAAGAGCAGCATTTTCAACAATGGAAGAAAAATTATAACATGGTACTGGGCATGGGAATTCAGCCTCCCAGGAATCTCAAAAAAATAAAAGTTCCTAGCCCTCATGGACAGGTAGGTAAGCTTATTCCTCACTCTCAGTGTGGAATAAGATGGGGGAAGAGGCAGAGTCACAGCCCCACAGCACTGAGGAGGGGCCACCAGTCCTACAGGCATCAGTGATGGCAGGTGAGGGATCCATAGTGATCTACTGCCACCAACTGGAGGGTGCAGATCCAATGCTAGTCCACGCTCCTTGCCTGTAATTCGCTGCAGTGCAGTTTTCTCAGGCTCCATCTGCTTATTTCTCTCCTTGTTCATAAATGCCACAGGATAGGGCTACATTGCTGGCCAATTAAAAATGAAATTGATATACTGGCTGGCCTGGAAGAAATTAGGCAAAGTATTGAAGAACTTAAATGACTGAACCGCAATCCAGCTCCTGGCTAGGATTGACGACACACTTTGGGACATTATTCTCCATGTGCTATATTTGTTCAGAGGCCGTGCAGTCTAATGAGGGTCGTCAGCTTCACACGTGCCTAGCGATGCTTTATGCTTTGGAAATGTATTAGCACAAGGGATTGCATTAGAGAATTCGTTCAGGCTGATTCGCAGAAGCTAATCTGCAACCTCCAGCAATCAGTCAGGAAAGTCTTTAGCCTGCTCTAATGATGATCTCTATGTGGGAAGAGAAGCTACAGTTAGACCTGGATATGGAACAACTGATTGGTTCAAAATTGGGAAAGGAGTACGGCAAGGCTATATACGGTCTCCCTGCTTATTTAACTTATATGCAGAATTCATCATGTGAAAGGCTGGGCTGGATGAATCCCAAACCGTAATTAAGATTGCCGGAAGAAATATCAACAACCTCAGATATGCAGATGACACAACCTTGATGGCAGAAAGTGAGGAGGAATTAAAGAAGCTTTTAATAAGGGTGAAAGAGGAGAGTGCAAAATATGGTCTGAAGCTCAACATCAAAAAAACGAAGATCATGGCCACTGGGCCCATCACCTCCTGGCAAACAGAAGGGGAAGAAATGGAGGCAGTGAGAGATTTTACTTTCTTGGGCTCCATGATCACTGCAGATGGTGACAGCAGTCACAAAATTAAAAGATGCCTGCTTCTTGGGAGAAAAGCGATGACAAACCTAGACAGCATCTTCAAAAGCAGAGACATCACCTTGCCAACAAAGGTCGGCATAGTTAAAGTTATGGTTTTCCCAGTAGTGATGTATGGAAGTGAGAGCTGGACCTTAAAGAAGGCTGATCGCTGAAGAATTGATGCTTTATGAATTCTGGTGCTGGAGGAGACTCTTGAGAGTCCCATGGACTGCAAAAAGATCAAACCTATCAATTCTTAAGGAAATCAGCCCTGAGTGCTCACTGGGAGGACAGATCCTGAAGCTGAGGCTCCAATATTTTGGCCACCTCACGAGAAGAGAAGACTCCCTGGAAAAGCCCCTGATGTTGGGAAAGATGGAGGGCACAAGGAGAAGGGGACGACAGAGGACGAGATGGTTGGATACTGTCTTCGAAGCTACCAACATGAGTTTGACCAAACTGCGGGAGGCAGTGGAAGACAGGAGGGCCTGGCGTGCTCTGGTCCAGGGGGTCACAAAGAGTCGGACACGACTAAACGACTAAACAACAACAAATGATGATTCAGAAGACCTTACGACACCATCAGGGTGGTCGCCCTGCCAGTGGGCAATGCCTTCACTTTCCCAAACCAAGCATCTCCCAGCTCCTTCGCACAACCAGAAGCTATGCCTGGCCAAATATCCAACTCAAAGTGCAACTCACCACACAGCCAAATGGCTGTCAGAGGAAACCTGTCTTGTGGCCAAGCCATGAAACTGCCTTGTAACTGGGTTAGATGGTCTGTCAATCAAGCCAAGGCCTGCTTTAGTCTGATGGGCAGTGGCTCACCAAAGCCTCAGGTAAGGATGGGGAAATCTGTCCATTTCGGATTCTCTCTGTTTCTCATTTTTGCAGTCACTGGTTTCCCACATTTCTGCAAACAATTTCCCCTAATAACAACCCATTTTTGTACGTTATGCCTGCTTGTTTTGTATCTTTCCCATATACACATATGCATATCTTTAGTCTAGTATATGCATTTTTTTTGTACACATTAGTTGGCTGCAGAACAGCACTTCAAAATCTGGGTAAACGTCTATTTCCAAGGATGGCTGTGTTTTGGTTTGCATGTTGCTTTTGTTCTGGACCAGGAAGAGGGCAGGAAGGAATGTGAGTGGGGGGCAGGAAAAGAACCCCAGCAGAAAATGGTTGCTGGCTGTATTAGTTGCTGAAAACCAGAGGAGGGGAAAGTGCTCTCGTGCTCAAATCTTGCTTGCTGGTTTGACACAGGCATTGGGTTGGCCACTGTGAGAACAGGATACTGGACTGAGCAGCCTATGGGCCTCATCTTGCAGGTGGTGGTTCTTATGGGCTCATCCGGACAAGTTTTCAACAGCGTAGCAGCACAGCTCCTCTGCTTCTCCTGACTGTCCCAAAGAGAAATGACAGGATCAGCAGAAAGCACCTTAATGCCTTGTGCTCTGGTTCCATTTGTGAGTTGGGTGTGGAGGGGTTATAGATGGGGTCTGCGGCATAACTTCCTTACGCTACATGTGCCTGTCCATGCCGCCAAGTGAGCAAAACAGGCGTACACACATACAGTGGTGCCCCGCAAGACGAATGCCTCGCAAGACGGAAAACTCGCTAGACGAAAGAGTTTTCCGTTTTGGAGGTGCTTCGCAAAACGAATCTCCTATGGGTTTGCTTCGCAAGACAACAATGTCTTGCGAGTTCCTGCTGGTTTTTTCCCCCTCTTCCCCCCCTTTTTCTAAGCCGCTAAGCCGCTTATCAGCTGATCCGATCAGCAGATAAGCCGCTAAAAGCCGCTAATAGCGCTAATCCGCTAATCCTTCAATGGGCTTGCTTCGCAAGACGAAAAAAACCGCTAGACGAAGAGAATCACAGAACGGATTCTTTTCGTCTTGCGAGGCACCACTGTAAAGACTTACGATAACAACAAATGCCAATCGTCAGAAAGGAAAGAAAGCAGGTTTTCTCTGGAAAGTTGGGCGGGTTTCAGCAGAAAATAATAATAATAATAATAATAATAATAATAATTTATTTATACCCCACCCATCAGGCTGGGTTTCCCCAGCCACTCTGGGCAGCTTCCAACAAAAGATTAAAATACAATAATCTATTAAACAGCAAAAGCTTCCCTAAACAGGGCTGCCTTCAGATGTCTCCTAAAAGTCTGGTAGTTGTTTTTATCTTTGACATCTGGTGAGAGGGCGTTCCAAAGGGCGGGTGCCACTACTGAGAAGGCCTTCTGCCTGGTTCCCTGTAACCTCACTTCTCACAGGGGAGGAAACCGCCAGAAGGCCCTCGGTGCTGGACCTCAATGTCCGGGCAGAATGATGTAGGTGGAGATGCTCCTTCAGGTCTACTGGACCAAGGCCATTTAGGGCTTTAAAGGTCAGCACCAACACTTTGAATTGTGCTCGGAAATGTACTGGGAGCCAATGTAGGTCTTTCAAGACTGGTGTTATGTGGTCTCGGCAGCCGCTCCCAGTCACCAGTCTAGCTGCCGCATTCTGGATTAGTTGTAGTTTCCAGGTCACCTTCAAAGGTAGCCCCATGTAGAGCGCATTGCAGTAGTCCAAGCCAGAGATAACCAGAGCATGCACCACTCGGGCAAGAGAGTCTGCGGGCAGTTAGGGTCTCAGCCTGCGTACCAGATGGAGCTGGCAGACAGCTGCCCTAGACACAGAATTGACCTGCGCCTCCATGGACAACTGTGACTCCCAGGCTGTGCACCTGCACACCAAGACAAGCACAAAGCTATTCTGCTTCTTCGCTCTGACATTTTAGAGTAGCATGAGAAGGAAGCAAAACAAGCCTGGCTCCAGATCCTTGGAAGTGCCAGGGTGAAGATATGTGGCTGTCAGGGATCGAGCCAGACCCTGCGCCCCCTCCTTGGTCCAGGAAGCAAGGCTCAGTATTGACAGCCGTGAGCACAGCTTGCTCAGCAAGTGAAAAAAGAAGATTGTTTTGATATGCATTAACCATGCCTTCCCCAAAAGCCCAGAGGCAAGGAGCAGTAAGGATAGCCGGACTCGGCAGACAGCACAGAGAAGAAAGAGACAAAGTGTCCTATGTGTCAGAAGTGGTCCAGGAGGAAACGCATCAGCCCTGGCAGGTACACCATTTGAAAAGCTCTCCTCGCACTATCAGTTAAGAAGAATCTCCATCGTTTCATTTTCAAACTAACTTACAAGAGCCGTGTCCCACGATAAACAAATCCTTGTACTTGGGGTTCCTGTAAGAAAAATGGGGCCATTAGCATTTAAGCCACCTAAATGGTATGCAGCGACACATGCTTATACTGTGCACGTTAATAATAATAATAATAATAATAATAATAATAATAATAATAATAATAATTTATTATTTATACCCCACCTATCTGGCTGAGTTTCCCCAACCACTCTGGGCGGCTCCCAATCGAGTGTTAAATACAATACAGCATTAAATATTAAAAACTTCCCTAAACAGGGCTGCCTTCAGATGTCTTTTAAAGATAGGATAGCTGCTTATTTCCTTCACATCTGAATGGACTTTTGTGGGTCTACAGATGAGGACTGTGTTCCTGGAGACACTTATGAACAGCGGTGTGTCAATGTGGGCCTTGTGCGCTCAGGCACTTTGGAAAATTCCTCCGGAATATTTTAAGCCAGATGAAAAAATAGGGGACCCTCGCCCAGTGCTTATGGATGTGGAGCACAGATCCAGATTTACATCCTTTTTCACCCATTCATATTTGATATTAAAGGCCTCTATGACCTCCTGACTTGGCTTCCCTAAGCTTCGAGTTCAGCTTGTTAGGAAGATTTATCGGCTGCTAGAAGCTTTGAGATGGAGGCACAGTTCATTAAAGCCAGCGTCCACTGGTCAGTAGTAGAGACACTGCTTTTTTCTGGGGATACACATTCCCCTAAACATTTTGTGAATCTAAGGTTGGCCTCATTGAGGGGCAGTATTTCAATATGAGTAGGAAAATGAGAGTACCCCTAAACATTTTTTTAAGGAAAAAAAGCACTGAATAGAGCTCCCGTTGTTTGGTCCCTGCTCCTGCCAACCTAACAGTTCAAAAGCACATCAAAGTGCAAGTAGATAAATAGGTACCACTCCGGCAGGAAGGTAAACGGCGTTTCCGCGTGCTGCTCTGGTTCACCAGAAGTGGCTTAGTCATGCTGGCCACATGACCCGGAAGCTGTACGCCGGCTCCCTCGGCCAATAAAGCGAGATGAGCGTCGCAACCCCAGAGTCGGCCACGACTGGACCTAATGGTCAGGGGTCCCTTTACCCTTTCCTTTAGAGTGCATGAATGTTTTGCATACAAAAGGTTCCACGTACAATCCCTGATATCTCCAGCTTAAAAGGATCTGGTATAATGTGATCCGAAAGGCCTCCACCACAGAGTCTACAGAGGAACTTGCCATCAGCGGAGACAACACAAGGCCACATGGACAGTCAAACCCAGCATAAAACATCTTACCTATGCTCCTAAAAGAAATAACCTTACAATTTCCAGGAATGCTATGATCCTGGCGGTAGGTGGCAAAACAACGAGACTGGCTATTTCCTGGAAAACCACTGAATTTAGGAAATATTGTTGACAGGATTAACTAATAAGGACACTCAGGAAAGATGTTTCTCAAATTCTGAACTCTGCTTCAATTTAAAGAGGATTTTGTCCATGTGGAATGTGCTTGTTGCTTGTTCAGGAATATGCTAACCAATCAAGCGTATTTGCTGACTGTTGCTCCTTATGTCGATTGACAGTTTTCAGAGAGCCAAATTAATTAACTAGCTAATTAAAATACAACAATGTGTGATTTTTGCTGTGAAGCTGATTTGTGCACACCAGGGGGAAGAATCAAGCAAGAATGTGGCAAGGTATGGTCTCTGAACCACACACCAAATAGGATTTTTTTGCCCAAACCAAAGGAGGGAAGAGAGCTCTTGGGCCCCAATCCTGCTTTTGAGTCTCCCAGAGAATAGGATGCCGGTCCAGCAGGCACGTCTTATGCTCGTATTTTTTCTTTGGGATGAACACAAAGAATGATTTCCTCTGTTTCTGTCACCCCCTGGATTAGCTGTGGGATCCCAGGGCCATGGAACAGGCTGTCAGAAGGACCCCAAACCGTAAGACTGTGCCCCCTTTCCCCCTGCCAACAAGAATGTCTCCCTTTTGCTTGGAGGACAAGAAGAAGCCGAGGGAAAGGGCAAGACGCGTATTGTCAGAAATATGTTTAAATGGGCTTATAATAACTGAGACTCTGAACCAACTGAAGATCTGTAGAACATCTCGATGGATTTTAAACTAAACAACTACACTGATTAATTAAGGGATTACATTTACATATTGCAATTGGTGATTTAAACAAATCACGGTATGCATTTCGTTCAGCAACATCTGGTATATAATAAATAATAATAATAATAATAATGATGATGATGATGATGATGATGATAATGATAATGATAATGATAATAATTTATTATTTATACCCCACCCATCTGGCTGGGTTACCCCAGCCACTCTGGGCGGCTTCCAACAAAAGATTAAAATTACATTAAAACATCAGTCATTAAAAACTTCCCCAAACAGGGCTGCCTTCAGATGTCTTCTAAATGTCAGGTAGGCAATAAACAACTATTTTACTTTTAAAAGACACCTGAAGGCGGCCCTGTTTAGGGAAGTTTTTAATGTCTGACGCTGTATTGTTTTTGATATTTGGTTGGAAGCCACCCAGAGTGGCTGAGGAGACCCAGTCAGATGGGCGGGGTATAATTAATAAATTATTATTGTTGTTGTTTATTTCTTTGACATCTGATGGGAGGGTGTTCCACAGGGCAGGCGCCACTACCAAGAAGGCCCTCTGCCTGGTTCCCTGTAACCTCACTTCTCACACTGTGGGAACCGCCAGAAGGCCCTCGGCACTGGACCTCAATGTCCGGGCTGAACGATGGAGGTGGAGACACTCCTTCAGGTCTACTGGGCCGAGGCCGTTTAATAAGCCACCTCTGCTTTATTGTCCCTTTAACTTTTGCAAAAATGTCTTTGCGTGGTCACCTGAAGGCAGCTGTTTTCAAGCCAGGGATATGAGCTGGTGGAATGTTACACTAACTTTCACAAATGCATTCCAGAAAAGCCCATTTGTGCCAAGCAAACACATAAAAGTGTGTGTATTACAGTGACATTAAAAAAGGAAGACTGGAGGCTGTGTACTAACTGGGTAGCTTAAGCAGTTCTCTTTCACCACTTCTGCACAAAATTTTGTTTGAATCCCCAAGCAATGAAGCAAAAGCAACCCAGGCGATACTAAAGGCATGCCCTCCTTTCGAAGCGCTCTTAATGAAGCAATTGAAAGCTGCATGGAATCGACTCACCAGCAGAGGGCAGTGACTGCCAGTCTCTTGGCTTTATCATACTGAAACTTCCACAGTGGAAGGAGGGTCCCCAGGTTATCTCTGTACTCATCAGACGTGTCTTCGAAGTATTTGAAATCTAGGAAGGGGAACAATCACATTCAGAAATAGGTTTTTGATCCATGTACACCTGGGCCAACGTGATCTACGGTCAGCGCCAGTTTTCACTTGACTCAGGTATAATAATAATAACAACAATAATAATAATAATTTATTATTTATACCCGGCCCATCTGGCTGGGTTTCCCCAGCCACTCTGGGCGGCTTCCAACAAAATATTAAAATACTGTAATGCATCAAACATTAAAAGCTTCCCTAAACAGGGCTGCCTTCAGATGTCTTCTAAAAGTCTGGGAGTTATTGTTCTCTTTGACATCTGGTGGGAGGGCGTTCCACAGGGCGGGTGCCACTACCGAGAAGGCCCTCTGCCTGGTTCCTTGTAACTTGGCTTCTCGCAGCAAGAGAACCGCCAGAAGGCCCTCAGCACTGGACCTCAGTGTCCGGGCAGAACGATGGAGGTGGAGATGCTCCTTCAGGTATACTGGACCGAGGCCATTTAGGGCTTTAAAGGTCACCACCAACACTTGAATTGAGCTCAGAGACATTCTATGCCTATGCTGCATTTGAAGCCAATGTAATTCTTTCAAGACTGGTGTTATGTGGTCTCGGCGGCCACTCCCAGTCACCAGTCTAGCTGCCGCCTTCTGGATTAGTTGTAGTTTCCGGGTCACCTTCAAAGGTAGCCCCACGCAGAGCTCATGGCAGTAGTCTAAGCAGGAGACAATCCGCGGGCAGGTAGGGTCTCAGCCTGCGTACCAGATGGAGCTGGTAAATAGCTGCCCTGGACACAGAATTGGCCTGTGCCTCCATGGACAGCAGTGAGTCCAAAATGACTCCCAGGCTGCTCACCTGCTCCTTCAGAGGCACAGTTGCCCCATTCAGGACTAGGGAGTCCTCCACACCTGGCTGCCTCCTGCCCCCCAGAAACAGAACTTCTGTCTTGTCAGGATTCAGCCTCCAATCGTTAGCTGCTATCCATCCTCCAATCACCTCCAGACACTCACACAGGACCTTCACCGCCTTCACTGGTTCCAATTTAAAAGAGAGGTAGAGCTGGGTATCATCTGCATATTGATTGACACACAGCCTAAAGCCCCTGATGATCTCTCCCAGTGGCTGCATGTAGATGTTGAAAAGCATGGGGGAGAGGACAGAACCCTGAGGCACCCCACAAGTGAGAGCCCAGGGGTCTGAACACTCATCCCCCACCACCACTTTCTGAACATGGCCCAGGAGGAAGGAGCGGAACCACTGTATGACAGTGCCCCCAGCTCCCAGCCCCTCAAGAGGGTCCAGAAGGATGCTATGGTCGATGGTGTCAAACGCCGCTGAGAGATCCAGCAGAACTGTGCAGCAGACACTGACAGCTGAGAGTCAAAGAATCAGAGAATCGGAAGGGACCCCAAGGGTCATCTAGCCCAACCCGCTGCAATGTGGGAAGTCCATTTCCCCCCGATGTGTCCTGTTAAAATTAGGGATGAAGTGAATTTATTTATTTATTCCATTTACATTCCACTGCTTTCTCAAACGAGCTCAAAGGGGCAGCATGGTTCTCTCCCCTTCCTCATTTAATCCCCACAACAACTCTGTGAGGTACTTTAAGCTGAGAGGCACTCACTGGCCAAAGGTCACCCAGCTGCCAGGTGAGGATGTCCCCTCCTTCATCCCAGTATTATTGTGCTATGGGTTTGTTTTGCTCTGCCCTGCACTCCACTCCACTCTGCCTGCTTTCCGGTTTAACTCGGATAATTTCTCAAATTTAATTTCAGACTGGGAGCATATGCAATCTCTACTCCACCACCACCACTCTTCTGTTACTGATGAACATGCACACATTTAATTAAATCACAGCGCAAAGGGGAATCCATTTGAACCTGGAGAATCCTGCTACATCACTGCACACATTCACTGGTGCTCATCGGTGAACTGTTAAGGAGGGAGGAAAGGGTAGGAGCTAGAAACTGGAAGAGTGCGGATTTGCGGTGATTTGAACAAAATATGGGAACAAAAAAACGGGACTCCTGATTACTCCAAAGGTGTTGCACACCTTGGGCAATGTCATCAAAGGTGTTCTGGTTGACCATCCGCTCCACGATCTTTGCTGCCTTCGTCACCTTGGTGACGTCATCACTCTGTTGGGAGGAAAAAACAAAACAGAGAGAAGGGTCATACCCCCAGTGGCGTAGCGTGGGTTGTCAGCACCTGGGGCAAGGCAAGTAATTTGCGCCCCCTAACCCGTGGATTTGCGCCCCCTAACCCTAACCCCCAGATGTTGCGCCTGGTGCGGCCGGCCCCCCCTGCACCCCCCACACTACGCCACTGCATACCCCTGCCGTGCTAGAAGAAGAGGAATTAGATGGAAGACCTCTGCCGCTGGACTCCCTTGCATACCTCTCTGTTGGAGGAACTGGACATGAATAATAATAAATAATAATAAATTTTATTTATACCCCACCCTCCCCAGCCAAGACTGGGCTCATGGCGGTTAACACCAGATATAAAACAATTGATTAAAATACAACTTAAAAACAAAATTAAAATACAACATTTCCGTAGAAACTCAAATCAAAAACTTTTTGGGGATGAAAACGTCAATCTGGCTACAATCTGGCTACAAAAACAACTACCCGTGAGTAGGTTAAATTTGGACAATTGGACTCTAAACAACGACCCGTGAGTAGAACGGAAAATTGGACTAAGAAATTCTTTTTAATTTGGCACCGAAGCGGGAAGGTCTAAACAGGAAGTCAGCCTTCCGCTTTTTGTAGAAAGATTAAAGCAAAGACATGGCAAACTAGAGTTTAGAAAACTGTTTGTAAAGGATCAACTTTCATCATCTAAAATTACTAACCCCCTTTGGAAGCAGGAGAAGAGGGGGGATTTTTTCTGGACTGCAGAAGAGTGTGTAAAGAAAGCAATTTTCCACCGTCTTGAACCTGGGAGCGGGGTGTCAGGACAGACGTTTTCGGAGTTCACTGACTATAGCAAACGTTATTGACAGACAGTTAAAAGAAGAGAAACATAGTGATTCCATTGTTCTCCTTCGCAGTTAAAAGGGGGAAAAATTGACAAAATATCTGAAAAAGGAAACTTTGTTGTTAGATCTGCTTTGTTGTTAGATCTGCTTTAAAAAAAGAAAAAGAAAAGAGAGATGGATACAAATAGAAGTTCTTCCCCTAGAGGGAGCTTGTGAAACTGTTATTAAATCTGAACTGGGGAGCTATGCAGCTGCAATAGATTAAGATTGTGGGATTAGACTTTGACCTTGTACAACAATGTACTCGGAGGCTCTGGTGCGTGCTTTCTGCAAGACAAGTGCTTTATTGGAACAGTTACATGAGAAGACGGATTTGATGACTGTTGCGATCAGAAATTTTGGGCAGGTAGTGGGTATCTATATAGAACCCACTCAGGAATCAATTCAGGTCAGATCAGATGAGGGAGGAGGTTGCGGCTGGACCCCGGGAGGCAGAGATGGAGGGAACTGTGGCCCAGCAGGAACATGAGTTGTTGGACCTGACGAATGAACCTGGAAAAAGCCAGATTTGGAGAGATAGAGTCTTGTTTGGCTTGGAGATGGGGGGGCTGGATAGACCCCCCCTATGCAGGGATGTTTTGACTTTTCAAGTCTGGCATTGGGCCGGGAGGAGTTTGGAGTTGTGGGGTTCCTCAACTTTGGAGGGACCTTGAAACATGCTTTTAAATACCACATGGAGTTCAGTGTGGACTATGGAGAAGGGGTTGATCTGTCGAGAAGGGACAAAAATATTGCCAAGCTGGAGTCTCCACGAGTGAAAGGAGCAGAAGACAAAGTAAAGTACAGGTATAAATATGAAGAAGATCTGCGGAAGGGACATGGAAGAGACTTAAGGGCCTCGGACATAAGGTTACCAGGTTAATGAACTAGATGGATGAGATAGAAAGGACTGACAAAACCCGAGACCAGGAGGAAGAGACGTTGGATAAAGATTGGAAGAAAGTTTTAAAAAATTCTACTTAGGAATGTTTTCTAAAATTAATGAGTATTAGAAAAATGTTGGAACGAAATTATTTGGCTTTAGCAGAAATGTTAAAAAGAACTATGTAAGAATATGCTATGGTTATGAGAAATTGGTATAAATAAGATTTAAGTTTTAGGGTTCTTTATGGTAAGATAAAGTTAAAATAGATTAAGGTAATTTAATGACAGAATATTATGAAAAATGGAAAGGATTTGCTGTGACAATCAACAACTAGAATACAAAAAAGGGAGGTGTGAGGAGGTCAATGAAATAAGGTAATGACAGTTAAGGATTTGGGAATATTGGATCTGTTTTTAAATATTTGTGGCCTATTTTTGCTTTCTGATTTTGATGTGTTATGTGTTTTGTTTTTGCTTTTTGCTTTTGATTCTTACCGATTTGTATTGTTTAATTGCTATTTGTTTCTTGTTTTTTCCTTCTTTTTCTCTTTGTGGTTTTTTTGTAATTCTAAAATTCTCAATAAACATCATTAAAATAAAAAAAAGTCAAATCTTCACCAAGGCCAACTATCCAGACTGGTCCTACATGGGCCAGAAAAAAGCCAGAGAAGTCCCCAAATAGGAGTTCCATCACAGAAGGAGAAAGGGAAAAGGATAGAGGGGGAGGGGATCAAGTTGATTCCAAGCCAAAGGCTCTGTGTTACAGGCCCTGTGGAAAGAAATCAGATACTGCAGGGCCCTGGTCTCATGAAGAAAGGGGTTGGTTTCTTTCACGGGCACAAAGGACTCCATGGATTAGATAAGCTAACAGGTACAAGGTCAGGCAGGACAGTTGCTATGATAACAACACAGTTCCGTCTATAAAAGTGATTAAGGCACACCAGTTCAGCAGCCCGGGGTCTTGTGCTGAGATTCAGTCTGTGAGTCTGTTCCTAAGTTGGGCGTCTGTGTTATATCTTGAATCTGGAGCAACAGAGATAACTTTGCGCTTGTACAAACTTCCATAAACTATGACTTCTATACGATTAAGCACTACTGTGAGCAACACTGGGGGAAAACCTGAAGCATAATCTTCTTGGTTTGTCTCCATATTTCTGTCCTCGAGGCTCCATAATTCATCAATGGAAACCATTTTTTCAAGAATGTCACATTTCAGTTGGCTTTGATCTCTGCAGGCATCTTATCCATAAGAAGCAATTCTGTAATCTTGTCAGACTAACCCTTGGCAGACCGATATCCACGACACTTCCAAGACTAGACTGACAGACTCATCTGCTGTCTGGAAACCTATCACATTTAACATCCGCTTGGGTTCTTTTTGTGGAATCAGAATTGCCCAGAGAAGCCACAGACTTGCAGTACAATCCTAATCCTACACAGAAGTAAGCCTTATTTAAATCAATGGGCCTTACTCCCAGGAGGAAAGGGAGGTTAGGACTGCAGCCTTAGTGGAGCTCCCCAACCTGTTATAATTTATTGAAGTGTGAGTGCCTAATACCAAATGATCCTAGGGCAAATATTTCAAAGATGAATGCCTCTTCCAGGATGATGCTTGCCATGAAATATAGACATGCATAATCAAAAAGTAAGAATATATGCTTGCTCCAGATTATTTTTACTCTTGCGGAAATTTGAAATCAAGATATCAAAACTCATTAATCAATTAAAATTTAGCTCAGAGTATCACTCGACAAGCGGACAGAACTACTGCACAAGGCAAAAAACAAACCCTCTTGCCCCTAGCAAGCTGGAACGTCAGGACCGTGTATCCTGGGTTGTCCAACCATCATGGACTGTGAGCTGAAAATGCTCAACATTGCTCCGGTATCAGTCTCTACAGCCACAGCAAGTGCTATAACTCTCCAAAGATTTGACTTCATCCTTGAAGGCGCACTCTTCCATTGTCTTCCGCGACAATACTAACCAAAAAAGTTGCAAGAGTAGCATCATCATCACCATCATCATCATCTATACTCTACTCCAGGCTTCCTCAACCTTGGCCTTCCAGATGTTTTGAGACTACAATTTCCATCATCCCTGACCACTGGTCCTGCTAGCTAGGGATCATGGGAGTTGTAGGCCCAAAACATCTGGAGGGCCGAGGTTGAGGAAGCCTGCTCTACTCCGTCCCTGACTGTGCTTTTGGAACTTAACTCTGCTGGGCTCCTTAACTTGAGAAGATTCACCCATACTGAACTGTCTGTGCTGTGGTTTTTTAAATCACTTTTTTATTAATAAATATTTCAGTTGAACAAAATAAAATAGAAATAAAAAAGAAATTAAAGGGGGAAGGTATATCATAGCGATATATATGCAAACAACTACAGTTCCATATATGCCTGTCTAGTATATAGGTAAAGGTAAAGGGTCCCTGACCATTAGGTCCAGTCGTGACTGACTCTGGGGTTGCGACGCTCATCTCGCTTTACTGGCCAAGGGAGCCGGCATACAGCTTCCGGGTCATGTGGCCAGCAGGACTAAGCCGCTTCTGGCGAACCAGAGCAGCGCATGGAAACGCTGTTTACCTTCCTGCCGGAGTGGTACCTATTTATCTACTTGCACTTTGACGTGCTTTCAAACTGCTAGGTTGGCAGGAGCAGGGACCAAGCAACGGGAGCTCACCCCATCACGGGGATTTGAACCGCCAACCTTCTGATCAGCAAGCCCTAGGCTCTGTGGTTTAACCCACAGCGCCACCCGCGTATGTAGGTATATCAATGTTACTATTATCCAAATACATAGATACAGTGGTACCTCTGGTTATGTACTTAATTTGTTCCAGAGGTCCGTTCTTAACCTGAAACTGTTCTTAACCTGAAGCACCACTTTAGCTAATGGGGCCTCCCGCTGCCGCTGCGTGATTTCTGTTCTCATCCTGAAGCAAAGTTTCAACCTGAGACACTATTTCTGGGTTAGCGGAGTCTGCAACCTGAAGTGTATGTAACCTGAAGCATCTGTAACCCGAGGTACCACTGTAGTGTTATTCATACCCAGATATATTTTTTTATAAACACGTTCCAAATATCGTTATACTTGTCCGTACATAGCCTACAAGCAATCCGTTCATAAATTGCGAGGGTTGTCATATTTTCAATCCATTGACTGAAGGGGGACATAGATTTATCCTTCTAGTGCATCCATATGTCTTTTGGCCATAGTAAGGGCACAAAATAATCCATTTACGTTGTCCAGTTGCCAAATTCCATATGACAGGTACATAATTCAAAAGAATATTTTCCTCTGGAAATTTTAACTTTTTCTGCTCAGTCATGTTTATACAGCTCAATTCTTTCTCCCAAAACTTAGTGAGCGAAGGAAGCTGTCTGTGCTGTGATCTTGGGCCAGTACCTCGCTCTCAGCCTCGCCCCACCTCACAGGGTTGTTGTGAGGACAAAACAGGGGAGAGAAAAACTATGGACTGCACCTTGATCTCCTTGGAGGAAAGAAGTGGTGTTTAAATGCAATCAAATAATAATATGAATAATGCCCTCCAGTAAGTCAAGAGACTTAACTGATTATAGGAAGAGAGCTGTTTTTATGTGGGCCCTGATTCTTCGGAGAAGCACTGTGTCACTGCGCAAAGGGAGTGTTACAAGTTTGTGTGTCAGCAAATAAATATCCTAAGATAATTAGGATTCTCCAGCAGCGAGACGCTCCCTGCGCAAGGTTTGCTGAAGCCACCAGCGCTCCTGATTGGGCTGCCCACTGTTTCCAGGTGTGATTTATGCTGTATTTTATTGAAATGAATCTTCCGAGGAACTGATATGCCTAATTTATCTCCTTTTAAGATCCTTTTGGAATTGATTTTCCCAGCAACGGCTGCTGACTAGCAAAGTCCTGAAGTGGCAGGGCCAGCTTACCAGCACACTAATTCCTTCCTTCTGGGGATATTTAGCAGCATTATTTTATACAACGGCAATAACATTAATGGAAGCATCCGTTATGACTGCGTAATGGTCTGGAGCTAGGAAAACAAACGGCCTGGGCCAGCCATGATATTCATCCTCGATAAAACTATGTTTATCTTGGAGCAGCAGGCTGCCTACAACATATAACTCTTCCTTCATGGCCTTTTAATTACCTAGAAACAAACAAACTGCTGTCGTGAGTAATACTCCCCGTGCAGGGGTCTCCGGGAATTTGGTACGGGGGTAGCTCACACGCCCAAGAAGAAACATGATGCAGCCCAGAAATGGAACAAAGATCTAGTTTTCTGCAGGATTCTGGAAGGACTGATACTTCTCCCATTGGAATTCCACAGTTCGCAGCCTTGTACAGCAGAGGACTCTGCCACACAAAAAGTGCCCTGCCCAAAGAAAGCTAGTAGGTCAATGACTAGGGAAAAGGGCAGGCAGGAATCCTGAAGTGCTAGTTTGCTGTGTGCAGGGAGTACTGTTCTATATTGCTATTATTTATTACATGTATTAGTTGCTTTCTTTTTGATCCAATGGATCCTTGCAGTCACTGGGCATGGGGAGGCCTGCTCCCCCTGCTCTACTTCTGAGAGGGAGCTGGCGTACAGCTTCCGGGTCATGTGGCCAGTATGACTAAGCCGCTTATGGCAAACCAGAGCAGTGCACGGAAACGCCGTTTACCTTCCCGCTGGAGCAGCACCTATTTATCTCCTTGCACTTTTGATGCACTTTCGAACTGCTAGGTTGGCAGGAGCAGGGAGCTCACCCCGTTGCAGGGATTCAAACTGCGATCCTTCTGATCGGCAAGTCCTAGGCTCTGTGGTTTAACCCACAGCGCCACCCGCTTCCCTGCATTTGCCTAGCAAGCTTCAAATCAGGTTTGAAAGGCAGGCACTCCCTGTTCCCGTTGTCCCTCTGCTGTTTCTCACGGCCATGTCCACCAGCCAGCAGCAAACAAACCCTCCCTTCCTCCCCATTGCTAGCCTGTTACTCACTGGTGCTAATTAATTCCCAAGCGTCTTGGAGGCTCTCCTCCTTCCTCTGAGTGACCAGTCTGAATAGTTTAAAGGCACATCTGACATCCGGGCAGACTGCGCTCCGAGACCAGGCGGGAAATGGCTGGATTGCTCAGCACTTAATGGATGCTTAATTTCAGTTTTCATCTACGGCTGAGCTAGCCATGACATCTATCATCTCTAATTGGCCGGCGCACACCTCGCCCCTGCTGGCTGTGGCTCCTCGGTGCTTCCCATGCAGGGACTGGCTCACATCCAAAAGCTGGCTGGTTTCTGTTATAAAGGCAGCGCCAGGAGAGTCATAGAATCATAGAATGGCAGGGTTGGAGAGGACAGCTCTAGTCCAGCCCCTTGCGATGCAGAAATCATAGCTAACAGAATCAAAGAAAGCTGATGGTAAGGTAAAGGTAAAGGACTCCTGGACAGTTAAGTCCAGGTAAAGGCAACTATGGGGTTGTGGCGCTCATCTCGCTTTCAGACCAGTTGCCATATGCCTAGATTTTCCCAGCCATTTTTAAAGCAATTTTCACAGTATTCCACAGTTTTCACGGTATTCCAGCTAGGTCTGGGAAATTCCAGACGTATTTGCAAGCTGTATAACTTTGTGGGGTCCACTTTGAAACCTCCCCCCCCCCCATTTTGACAGTGTTTGTTCACACCCAGTCACTTGGGGGCTCTCCCAGATCACTTGCAGCGCATTTGGTGAAAAGGCGAAAACCCTTTTTCTGCCTCAGCTCCACGTCAAGTCCTGGATTCATCAGGTTGCCGCAGCCGATCACTACAATCTCAGTTCTGCCCGAGATAGAAGCCACAATAACTAAACGAAAGGCTGGGATGGGGCAGTGTATTCACAAGATAAGTCTGGTGTCCTTAACCTGTTGAGATAAGAAAAAATCTCCCCCCTTTCTTCCACAGCTGCCCAATTAAATCACTGGGGGAAGTTTGGGCCAATATTCTCCACTCAACCACCTGGAGCTCTGAGCCAAGCATGTTCCCATCCCTGCGCCCACCACCATCCTGTGGCTCTCCTAGAATTAGCAGCAGAAAACAATCAAGAGGCAAAAGCAAGAGACAGATATCGGCAGTCCAAGTGCCAAATTCAGGCTTGCAGTGGGAATTAATGAAGCATGCAGAAGGCAAGGCAATAATGGAGCCTGCCCCCCCCCCCCTGGTGGGGGCAATATCTATTTCTTCCTAATGATCTATTTCTGGCAGCCTCATCCTTCTGAGCCAATAATAATGAAGCTGACACAAGACCCAATCCTCGTGTGAAAGGAGACTCCCCCCCCACACACATGGTCCCATTGAGCCCCACACCCAACAGAGAAGCTGCCAAATGGGTTTTTCCCATTTTCTAATTGTCTGTAACTGCAAACCCTCAGTGATTCTCACACCCTGGCAGGAGGGGGCAGCGTGGAGCCAAGTTGATGGCAGACTGGGGTCTCAGGAGGACACGCCCACCATTGGGTTCTGGAGGAGGGGGGTGTAGAAATTTAAGAAAGGGAATTTTAAAAAATACTGTTGCGCAGCACCAGGTGATTCCACCTGCTTTCTGTACAACTGGGATGAAAACGGGGACATGTGTGTGCGCGTTCCACCTCTTCTCCAGCAACAGCTGGAATGGAGTATTTGTAGGGATCATTTATCAAAAACACCAGTGCCAGCAATGTAATTTTTCTGTTCATCTATAAATACTGGGTTTCCACACACATCGCAACCAAATGTGTTGGAGTTCGGTCAGAATGATTCTAGCCTCCCTTCTCCCTGCGGTGCTGCAATGCCACACGCTGCTCTTGCTGTTCTGACAGCTGAGACGAAAATAACCAGGCCTGGCCCAATAGACAGGATACTGGAAAAGATGTCCTTTGGCCTGATCCAGAGGACAGGCTCTTGTGCTGTTAATTTACATAGAAGAAGAAGAGGAGTTTGGATTTGATATCCCGCTTTATCACTACCCTAAGGAGTCTCAAAGCAGCTGCATGTGGAGGAGCGGGGAAGCGAACCCAGTTCACCAGATTACCACTCTTAACCACTACACCACACTGGTGGTAAAAAACAGGCAGCATGTGATGAACCATGTACACATGGAACAGGCCAGGTCAGGGGCAAGCATCCTCCACATTGTTATTTGCTCACACTGCATGGGCAGAAGCAGTGCCTTTTACCAGCTTCGTCTGGTTGGCGAACTGCAGCTGTTCCTGTGCAGGGAGAGCTTGACCACTATAGGCCATGTGTGCAGAGGAGGGCAACTAAGAAGATCAAGGGTCTGGAAGCCAAGCCTTATGAGGAATGGTTGAAGGAGCTGGGTCTGTTTAGCCCATAGCTGTCAACGTTTCCCTTTTTTTAAGGGGAATTCCCTTATTCTGAATAGGATTCCTCGCAAGAAAAGGGAAAAGTTGACAGCTGTGGGCCTGGAGGAGATGGAAAGGAGATGCGTTAGCCATCTTCTAACTTCTCAAGGGCTGTCACATGGAAGAGGGAGCACGCTTGTTTGCTCCTGCTCTGAGGGCAGGACTCAAACTAATGGCTTCAAGTGACAAGAAAGGAGATTCCAACTCAACATCAGGAAGAATTTTCTGACAGTGAGAGCTGTTGGACAGTGGAACGGTCTCCCTTGGGAGGTTGTGGTCTCTCCTTCCTTGGGGGCTTTTAAGGAGAGGTTGGATGGCCATCTGTCAGGGATGCTTTAGCTGAGATTCCTGCATTGCAGGGGGTTGGACTAGATGACCCTTGGGTCCCTTCCAACTCTACAATTCTCTTATTCTATGTGTTGGCAACCTTGAGGCTGGATTTCTGCAATGCGCTCCATGTGGGACTGGCCTTGGGGCTGGTTCAGAAGCTCCAGCCTGCGCAAACTGCAGTGGCCAGATTGCTGGATGCCAGGTACCCCAAGGGCTGTGAGGTGCAGGCCTGAGAAGCCATGGAGCAGATTGTGGAGGACCTCCAGGTGATGAACTCCCAAGGGGATCTCCAATTCCTTTAGCCCGGCCTCTGCAGACCCTCGCAAGGTTCCACCTGCACACAAAACAGTCACACATCCTGAACATGTGGAGATCTGAGATGGGGCCTGATGGCTTTAAACCTTACAGGAAAACATTTGAGCCAGGAACTGGAGAACATGGACTAGGGCAAAAACACAGGGGCAGCAAGTATTTCACCAATGATATAGGGGAGAAAACACCTAGGGTGAAGGGAAAGGGATGTTGAAAATATAAAAGGCACAAAGCATTGACGCGTATTAGCACCACTATATGCAGGAACAGCACCTGAGATTCCAGCGACGTCAGTTTTCTTCCCCGCATCTTGTCTTCTTTCTTTGCAACTGGGGCCTTTTGTTTCTCTTTCTCTTTCGATTTTTCCAGTTTCTGGAGCTCCTCTACATAGGCATCGTAGATTTCCCACTGAAAGAGACAAAGAGTGAATGGTGAGACAGCAAGGAACATGACAGAACTAGTCACAGGTAGCAGAAGGCACTTCTTAAAAACATTCCCCACCCGACTTCCACCCAAACCACCAAGAAAGAAGATGGGTGATGACAGTGTAAGAAATGTCACCCTAGAGCCCTGTGGCCCTGAGCACATAGAGAAGAGGAGGAGGAGGAGGAGTTTGGACTTGATATCCCGCCTTTCAGTCACCTTAAGGCATCTCAAAGAGGTCAACAATCTCCTTTCCCTTCCTCCCCCACAACAAACACTTTGTGAGGTGAGTGAGGCTGAGAGACTTCAGAGAAGTGTGACTGGCCCAAGGTCACCCAGCAGCTGCATGTGGAGGAGCGGGGACGCGAACCCAGTTCACCAGATTATGAGTCCACCACTCTTAACCACTACACCATGCTAGCTCCATGCTAGAGAGGCAAAATGAGTACTCCAGCAGGAACAGGACCAGAGCTGGAGGGAAGACTGGGGCAGATCCACAGGTGCATGTTGGGATGCAGCCAAGGAATCGGGGGCAATTGGCAGGCCCCCAGCTGGCCTGTGCCAGGCGATCTCCAGTCCTTGGATCAGCATGAAACTGCAACCCTAGCTTCAGAAGCCTTCAGAAGCTGGGCATGCACACACACTCAGCAGAGTAAAGCACTGTGCAACAGAGGTGGCATGGAGGGGTTGTGTTGAGCATATTTACAAGTAGATTATTCAGCATACATCAGGCAAAATGAAAACATGTCTTCTCTCCTTCATGTCCAAAGCAAGACACCAAAAGCTATATGCAAGCAAAAGTTCCCAGCAAGCTGTGCTGGAGTGTAAACAGACATGTGACACACAACAGTCTCATACCTGTCCCTTAAGGTGGAACAGGATATTCTAACAGTGCACACATCCATCCATCCATGGGCAGAGGCAGTTATGAGCCAGATAAGGGAGAAGGAGCTGCAAGAAGGTTGCAGGCAAGAAGGAGGTGAAGCTGGTAGCTGGGAGGGAGCAGGGAAGCAGGAAGGCAAACAGAGAGGAAGAGAAAACTTGGAGCCACACAAAGACAGGCCAGTCAAGGAAGAAACAAGGCCTTTCCTGGGCGGTGGGTGACAATTCTGCCGCTTCCTCCTCCCACCTGCAGGTCCTTTGCCACATGAGATTCTGGGAAGACTCTTGACTCAAATTCAGTAGGATAGAAAAGGGACTGTTGGCAGGGAGTTGGGGAACGAAGAAAGGAAGAGTTTGAAATATTACTTTATATTCATAAAATAGCCCAAGATGGGGAAGAGAGATGTGGGATTTTGTCCTCTGTCTAAAACTTCAGCTGCGTTCTGACAAATTTAGCAAGTTGTTACTCTGAGCCACTCAAGCTGTGCTCAGCCTGAAGAGAATTCCACTAGCGAGCGAGCTGGAGATTTGCATTTATTCCAGCACTTTGATTAGAAACACGGGTGTCCCTTTAAAGGACCAATTTGATATAACAGAGATGCATCCCTTTCTCCATCTCTCCATGTCCCTCTAGGAGGGAGAGACGCTGAGTCTGTGCATTGTCTTATCTACTGCTGTGTACCAAGTACAATAGACAAAATCAGTGGTAATTGGGACAATTGTCACAGGGACCACAAGAAATATGTGTGGATCAATTCAACTTCTGGGCAACAGTAAGATTTTAAAAAAAAGAAAATGTAAAGAAACAAAAACTGGTTGAATTCCATCCCACACACTTCAGCAGCAAAAATGCACTTATCCTAATGGCACTATTGTTTCAAAGATGCAGATTAAAGAGACACCCCCAGGGACACTTTTCAGCATCATTTCAGAGCCTGCCACAGATGTGTTTTCATCTACACCAAGCCAGAGAGATGGGCCTCCACATTTCATCCTGCAGGTCTTTCCCTGGTACCTTCAAACACACCCCAAAAAGCAAGCGGATGCTTTTATCTCACACACAGGAGAGAATGAAGGCTGCTTACCTGAAGTCACTTACCTGGGGCGTACATTTGAGGAGGCATGGATTGTGCTGTAGGGAATGCCATGCTTTCAATCAAGGATGTGGGTGTTCTCTTGGCCCTGTAATCCTCACAGGCCATTAGGAAGGAGCAAAGGCACTGAGGGACTGGCCGGGATTAGATGCACAGACCACCTGGGCATGCCCAGTGTTAAGACTGAAGACTAAAGGGATGAGATTCCGGCTCCATCCAACTTTCTCTTCCTTAGCTGTCACCTCAGTGGCAGAGTAGGAAGCACAGCTCAGCTCCACCAGGAAGCCCCTGACCCAAAGTTGTGGCGGCTGGTCATTATGGGAACAAACGCTTAGAAACTGGTGGCTGAGCGTGTCTATTTTCCCCTCTGCCCTCCATGTCCCTTTCTCCTTCTGTGTTGTAGGGTTGTAGGTCTTGTGCTGACAGTATGTAAACTGCTCTGAAAGCCCCCTCTCTTTTTTGCTGAATGGTGGGGCACAAATGCTCTAAGTTAATATATAAATAAATAGCATTTACCTGGTTGGCAGTGTCAGAGAAGGTAGCTCTCGGCGGGGGCTCCATCTGACATGCCCTGTCCTGGAAGAAAGGAATTGAAGTAGCACACAGTTAATCCCGTTGTCAGTGCAGGATATATATAAAAGTCAGCTCTTGCTTAGCTGCTGAGAAACCGCCTGGGACTTGAGCAGCGCCAGTGGAGTGTGACTTCCCCCCACCATTTATCCAAAAGGTCTGTGTGCTGCGAGGGTATTGCAAATGGATCTGTGTTTACTGTCAACGTGACATTTTATTTGTGACAAGAGCTGGCCTGTTGCTGCGATGACCCCGGGCTCACGTGCGTCCAGGGAAACCGAAAGCACCTCGATAGGAATGTACAAATGGAAGGATCATTGGTTTCGGCAGAAATTGCTGCAAATTTGCCGCAGGTGGATAGGTTTTACTGCTTCTGCCTCCGAGAGCAGTGCAACACGCGGGCTAACTTATGGCATTCTAGAATTATAACAGCCTATGTAAAAAGCTTGGGCTCATCTCTCTCTGGGGAAAGGGATTTTTAAAGAAAATGTTCAAAGCAATCTAAGTTTTCTCCTTAGCACCTGAAGTCTATGTAAGCAAGGTAGTCGTAAGAACTCTGGGGTGAGAGAATGAGACCGAAGAACTGGCCACTGGCTGGCTGCCCACAAGTCAGATTCAGCTCCACTAGAACTAGAAGGGTGTTGCGGAACTGAAGCTGGGATCTAGGAAAGCAGGCCTCTGGGGAGGTTTAGGCTGTGGCAGAAATGGGGAAATGGGAGTCCAGCAATATCTGGAGGGAGACACAGATGGTCTGATATAAAGGCTTTGTGTGGAGCTGGCCAAGGAGCAGAGAGGGCAGAGCTGGTAGCTTTGAGTAGACGCTGCAACAATTTTCTGCTTTCCACATCGGCACAGCAGGACCTATTACATAGAATCATAGAACTGTAGAGTTGGAAGGGACCACATGGGTCATCTAGTCCACCCCCTGCAATGCAGGAATATTTTGCCCAAGGTGGGTTTTGAACCCAGGACCCTGAGATTAAGAGCCTCATGCTCTACTGACTGAGCTATTCCTTTGTAATAGTAGTTCTACGGACATCTCAAATGCCTCTAATGAGTGCTTCAGTTGCAGCATAGTCATAGGATGTTTCCAAGCAGAATTCAAAGTCTTGGTGCTGACCTTTAAAGCCCTAAACACCCTCGGTCCAGCATACCTGAAGGAGCGTCTCCACCTCCATCGTTCAGCCCGGACACTGAGGTCCAGGGCCAAGGGGCTTCTGGCGGTTCCCTCCCTGCGAGAAGCAAAGCTACAGGGAACCAGGCAGAGGGCCTTCTCGGTAGTGGCACCCGCCATGTGGAACGCCCTCCCACCAGATGTAAAAGAGAAGAACAACTACCAGACTTTTAGAAGACGTCTGAAGGCAGCCCTGGTTAGGGAAGCTTTTAATGTTTAGCAGACCACTGTATTTTAATACTTTGTTGGAAGCCGCCCAGAATGGCTGGGGAAACCCAGCCAGATGGGTGGGGTATAAATAATAAATTATTATTATTATATTATTATAGGAACATAGGAATCTGTCTTCCACCAAGTCAAACCCCTGGTGTACCTAGCTCACCAACTAGCAGCATCCCTCTGGGGTTTCTTGAGTTCTTTCGCATGCAAAACAGATGCGCTACCACCAACCAGTCCTGTTACACACAACGCCGGAATGAGTTTGCAATTATCCTGAAGTCACTGGTATTTTTATTGTTATGGATCACATTATTATTCATTACGACATTGCTTTCTAGTGTCTGAAGTGCTTTAGGAGTCTTAATTGCATCGTCAGAGCAGATGGCCCAGTAAATCTGTTTGCTTCTCTGCATCTGCAGCCCACCCAACCCCATGGCCTCTGTGTGGATAGCAGGCATTCGGTCTTTGAAACAAAAAAAATGAGAAAGGGCACGTCCCTGTTCCCGAAATCAAAGTCAAGGGCAAAAGAAGGCAATATGGGAGATGCCCTGTTCTCGCCTCTGGAGCACCTGCTACTGCTGCAATGAGAGAGAGGGTGAGGGCTGAGCTCATTGCAGCATCTTGTAACCCATGCCCGCCTCTTTCCAGCCTCGGGAACGTATCAGTGTCTCTTAAATCTTGCCACACAATTTATCCACAGTCAATCCTCATATGATTAACCTTCTAGACCTTTTCTAACCTCCTGCTCTGGAGGGCAGGACTCGAACCAATGGATTCAAGTGACAAGACAGGAGATTCCGACTAAACACCAGGAAGAACTTTCTGACAGCAAGAGCTGTGTGACAGTGGAACAGACTCCCTCGGGAGGCGGTGGAGGTTTTTAAGCAGAGGTTGGATGGCCATCTGTCGCAGATCCTTTACTTGTGATTCGTGCATTGCAGGAGCTTGGACTAGATGACACTTGGGGTCCATTCCAACTCTACAGTTCTATGGGTCGGTCATTCTTGCAGCATTCGCGCAAGATAAGCTAAATGGAACCTTCGTGTGAAGACAGAAATACCTTTGGAAAGCACACGCTGCAGAGAAACAGGGGAGAGATTAATCATTCCCATCACCCCCAGCTTCTTAGCCTCTTTGGGGCATGAAGTTGGGCACCACTCAGTGGGAAACGCTGGACCTGGTGGCGCTAGGGAGGCAGTTGCCGCCACTGCACTTCTTGGTGTGTGGCGTGCCGTAGGGCGCAATCCCTTCCCCAATGCTTTTTAATATCTTTATGTGCCCCCTTGCCCAGATTGTCCGGAGCTTTGGGCTGGGTTGCCATCAATATGCTGATGACACCCAGCTTTATCTGTTGATGGACGGCTGCCCTGACTTGGCCCCAGACACACTGACCAGATGCTTGGAAGCTGTGGCTGGATGATTGAGTGGGAGCCGGTTGAAGTTAAATCCTTTGAAGACAGAGGTGCTCTGGCTGGGTCAGGACGACATGGGGTTAGGGGGCCAACTCCCATCTCTTGTGGGGGCTCAGTTAGTGCCAGCGCCTTCTGTCAAGAGCTTGGGTGTAACCTTCGATGCCTCCATTTTCATGGAGGCACAGGTTGCAGCCACAGCAAAGGTGGCATTTTTTCATCTCCACCGTACTAAGCAGTTGGCCCCTTACCCTTCTTGCCCTGATCTGGCCACAGGGATCCATGCGACAGTCACCTCCAGGCTTGATTATTGTAACTCGCTCTACACGGGGCTGCCCCTGAAGCTGACCCAGAAACTCCAGCGGGTGCAGAATGCTGCGGCGAGGCTCCTTACGGGGTCCTTGCCGCGGGATCACATTCATCCAGTGCTTTACCAGCTGCACTGGCTCCCGTGGAGTACAGGGTCAGGTTTAAGGTGCTTGTTTTCACCTTTAAAGCTCTATGCGGCCTAGGACCCTCGTACCTACAGGACCGCCTCTCCTGGTATGCCGCGGAGGACCTTAAGGTCCACAAATGACAACATTCTGGAGGTCCCAAGTCGCAAGGAGGTTAGATTGGTCTCAACTAGGGCCAGGGCCTTTTCAGTACTGGCCCCAGCTTGGTGGAACACTCTCCCAAGAGACCAGGCCCCTGCGGGACTCGACATCTTTCCGCAGGGCCTGCAAGACACAGCTGTTCCACCTGGCCTTTGGTTTGGACTCAGTCTGACCCTTATGTTTCCCTCCCCTTATGGTTTTGACTTTTAAAATGAGGCTGAATTTTAAATTGCATTTTAACCTATATTTTAAATTGTTGGGGTTTTTTTCTATTTTTCTTATTATGTTTTTAGTGAAATTTTATTGGTGTTAGCCGCTCTGAGCCCGGCTCTGGCCAGGGAGGGCGGGATATAAATAAAATTTATTATTACTATTATTCCCATCACCCCCAACTTCTTAGCCTCTTTGGGGCATCAGGTTGGCCACTACTCAGTGAGAAACGCTGGACCTGGTGGATCTCCAAGCCTGATCCAGGAGGGCAGTTCCTGCCTCCTCTTAACAGTTTCCATGATGCAGAAAGATTATTTGGAGAGACTTCCCACTTAGTTCGCTTTTGAACTGTCACAGCCTGAGAAAGTGCCCTGATAGCAGAACAGGCCTGCTGAAAAATATTCAGACATAAACCACGTCAGCATTCTCTGGCTCATCACCTTTCATGGACCATAGGAAACTGTTACGATATTGAAGCAATGCAGCCACTAGCTACTGCTAGCTTGAAAGCAAAACATAATGGGAACGTTGGGACTGTTCCGTGGGAAACAGAGGGACAGTCAATTCACAGCGCAGAGGGCACCGGAATTAGCTCAGAGTGTAATATGAGCTGTACAGGAAGTACAGGAGGAGTTTGTCTCTCGACTGTTGGAGTTTGAAGAGAGCAGTCATGTTTTCTGTAACGCTGCAAAGACAGAAATAAAGGGATGTAAATACGTTTCTGTCTATATCTTTCCCCTGCCGGGGGGGGGGGCAGGAAAGAGGGGTGTGTTCTTCTCACGCTGAGAAGGATCGCCTATCGCGACCTCTGCCTGGATCTTGCCAGGAAAGCAGACAGGGAGGTCAACAGGAGACCAAGCCGGGTGCCTGGGAGAGTTGCCAGTTTCTCCTGATAAAGGCTTGATTTCCGTGCCTTATGTACTGCCAAACTCATGGTCCGACTAGGTACGGTTTTAACCAGCCTGACTAGCAGGGGTTCTCCAGGTTTTCAGACTCCAGTTCTCATGATTCTGAATCTCTAGGTTTTTGAGGCAGGGGAGACCCCCAACCCTACCTGGAGATGCCAGGAATTGAACGGAGGACTTCCTGCTTGCAAGGCAGATGTGCCACAGCCCTTCCCTTCTAGAAAACAGCCTGACAAACAAGCGGTTGAGGACAGACCCCGAAAACTGGTGTTTTTGAGGTGGGCGAGGAAGAGTTTGTGTCAAGCATCCACAGAGAGCTTGGAGATGACACCCATGAATGCTGCACATGCGTAATTCCACCATTTCTAGGGCGCCAGGAACCTCTGATATAAGAAGCATCCGTCTTTGCCACCGTGCTTCTAGCTGCCAAAGGCAAAAGGCAATCAATATCTTCTATGTCCATCAGCAATTAGCACTCGATGCAGAGAGATAGCCAAGAGGAACTTTAGCCAACAGACAAGGGTGTGAAGAGACCAACAGTGACAGCCTACCCTCACAGGGTTGTTGTAGGTCTGGGAGGCTCTCTCGCTGAAGTTGAACTGGTTGGTGAGCTTTCGTTCACCCACCAGACGGGGACGGTATTCTTCTTCTTTCTCTTCCTGGGCTGCAGCCTGAAAGAGGGGAAAGCGACCACAGAATTGCAGAGTTGGAAGGGGCACCAAGGGTCATCTAGTCCAACCCACCCATCTCTTTGGGGGGGGCAGTCTGGGCAGAACTAGAAAGGAAAGAGAGGGGCATCACCAGCACCTTTGGTGCTCCTCCTTTGACTGAGGAAGCAGCACCATGAGGACCTTGCTGTCACCCACCTGGGCAGGGGAAGAGGAAGCAGTGGCAGCAGGGTGCTGGAACCCTGGAGGGCCATCGCTGCCTGTCGGTGAGCCAGATGGACCCACGGTCCGATTCAGTATAAGCTTCCTATGTTCCAATGTGTGCGGGCCCTATCCACTACCCCTCCTGCCACCCTTGGCCACTGGGTCAGCCATGCCAGTCCCCCAGTATTGTCCCCAACCAGAGGCGGGTGAGGGGCTTGCCTGTCCCTGCCCCTGCTCATTGCTGGTGGGGCTACAGAGAGGGCAGGAGGAAAAGGAGGGGAATGACTCCTCCTTGTGTTTTTTAATATATAGTGGTACCTCAGGTTAAGAACCTAATTCGTTCTGGAGGTCCGTTCTTAACCTGAAACTGTTCTTAACCTGAGGTACCACTTTAGCTAATGGGGCCTCCCACTGCTGCCGGAGCACGATTTCTGTTCTCATCCTGAAGCAAAGTTCTTAACCTGAGGTACTATTTCTGGGTTAGTGGAGTCTGTAACCTGAAGCATCTGCAACCTGAAGCGTCTGTAACCCGAGGTACCATTGTATCTACAGTGGTACCTCACGTTAAGAACTTAATTCGTTCTGGAGGTCCGTTCTTAACCTGAAACTGTTCTTAACCTGAAGCACCACTTTAGCTAATGGGGCCTCCTGCTGTCGCTGCGCCACCAGAGCACGATTTCTGATCTCATCCTGAAGCAAAGTTCTTAACCCGAGGTACTATTTCTGGGTTAGCAGAGTCTGTAACCTGAAGCATCTGTAACCTGAAGCGTATGTAACCCGAGGTACCACTGTATATCAAAAGCACCCTTAACAAACTATGATTCTCGGGGTGGGGGGAGAAGAGACATTTTCTGATTTTCCTCAGGTGGCGAAATGTCTTGGGCCAACCCTGAACAGTTTAAGCAAAGTAAAAACCGAAAGAAATACAAGCTAGCTGCTTGCACGTTGCCACGAAGCCTTACCGGATGATCTGTTTTTTCTCCTTCTCCTGCTTCCCCTTCTGGCTGCTCTTCTTCCTTAAGCTCTTCGTCCAGGGCCTCAAAGTCCACCACAGCAGATGGGACAGGAACCACAGCTGAGAATCATAAAGAATCATAAACAAAGCTGTAGAGCTGGAAGGGACCACGAGGGTCATCTAGTCCAACCCCCTGCACTTCAAGAAAATTTTGCCCAATGTGGGGCTCGAACTCACAACCATGATATTAAGAGTCTTATGCTCTACCAACTGGGCTATCCCAGCTGAGAATAGAACAGGACAGTTTGGCAAACACAGCAGTTATTGCAGCAACCCATATCAGAAACGCTGGGCCGGGGTGGGAGAGAGAGAGCTTTGTGTCTGTAGGTGCAGAAACTATGGCACTGGCTGGAAGACAAGCATTTAAGGCCTGTCTTCTACAGCTTCAAAGATGTCCCAGCTTCACAGTGCATCAAAGCACGTTCTCCATGCAATGCACAATTCATTTATGTATTTCACTACTTTTTAATAGAATTTTTATTAAGTTTTATTAAGTTTTCCATATTTTATTACATTTCAGTATCAAAGAATTAAATAATAATAATAATAATTCATGACTTAAAACATTGCTTAAATAAAGCATCAACCCCCTTCCTTCCCTCAAACAGACTTCCATATCTCGTTACCAATTTCTCCAGATTCCTAAATTCACTTTTTTACCTTAAATCAATCTTTTAACAATCACCTTCTTATAAGTAAATCAGCTCCTTAATTTCCCATTACCAGACATTTCAGCTTAGACCTACAAACGTATTCAGCTGTTTACAATTTTCTTTCATATAGAGTATAAATTTGTCCCAGCCCCAGATGTTTATGCAAGCTGCATGTTATAATTATACTTGTAATGAGAGAAAAGAAAATCAATTAAAAAAATTATTTAAAAAAAATTAAAACTTCCTAAACAGGGCTGCCTTCAGAAGTCTTTTAAAAGTAAGATAGTTGCTTATTTCCTTGACATCTGATGGGAGGGCGTTCCACAGGGGCTAGATGCACCAGTGATCTGACACAGCCTTAGCCAGATCTATATATACTAAGTCACACCTCTCTGCTCCTCTCCTGAGCACCAGTTTCCCATTATTCGTACCTCCTGCCAGACTGCTGCGTACCCCCCTGCCCAGAGAAGGCATGTCTGCAAGAGGCCCCCTGCAAACTGACATTTACCTGTTCATTCATGCTAACAAACAGGCCCCTGTGTGACAGTGTTCCCCCACCTAAGGCTACAGGCACACATTTCCTCCGGCGCCCAGAGTAGGTGTGGCGGGCGCATGGCTCGATCGCTCGCTGTCTGCTGACCCACAAAGCCTACCGATAGTCAGGCTCTGCTTCACACTCTGCCTCCGACCCTCATCCGAATCTCGGAATATCAGGTTCCCATAGAGAGAGAAGTGTGTGGCCATCTGTTCCACCACACTAGTCTGCTTGTAGGATCTCTCCTACGGAGAAAGAAAAGACCAGCATTGATATGATGACACACAGCCACATTTCTCTTTCATTCTTAAAAGGGTTTCTGTACCGCTGTTCCATAAATTATCAGAGTGGTGTGCAGTGATGAAACATAAACATCATTAAGAAGTCCCACAAGGAAGTCAACAGAACTCTCCCCTTCATAGAATCATAGACAACTGCCTTATGCCTGGAGGTAGTGTTGGTGTTTTTGTTTTTTGCCAAAGCTTCTGAGTGTTTTTTTAGTTTTGTCCAAAGTTGTTGAGGTTATGTCCTGGACATTTCAGCAATTTCTGCCCGGAAGCTGCTTCCGACAGCCAATTCCGGCTACGTCTAGGAAATTCCAGATTTATGGCAACCCTAGTCCAACCCCAAGGGACGTGGGTGGCGCTGTGGGTTAAACCACAGAGCCTAGGACTTGCCAATCAGAAGGTCGGCAGTTCGAATCCCCGCGACGGGGTGAGCACCCGTTACTCGGTCCCTGCTCCTGCCAACCTAGCAGTTCGAAAGCACGTCAAAGTGCAAGTAGATAAATAGGTACCACTCCAGCGGGGAAGGTAAACAGTGTTTCCGTGCGCTGCTCTGGTTCGCCAGAAGCGGCTTAGTCCTGCTGGCCACATGACCTGGAAGCTGTACGCCGGCTCCCTTGGCCAATAAAGCGAGATGAGCACTGCAACCCCAGAGTCAGCCACGACTGAACCTTATGGTCCAACCTTATGGACCTTTAGTCCAATTCAACGCAAGATTCTCACCCAACATGGGGTTGGGGCTCAAATCTACAACCCATCCATTTTTGGCTGGATCTAGTCCCAGCAGGAATGAAGGAGCATCTACATTTCAATCTAGCTCAGATTACCTCACATTACTACACTAGAGTGGGAGGGAGAAGCTACAGATCCCAGGAATGTCGCACAAAGCCTGGTCCGTAAAAACGGTCAGTTGCAGGACTATCTAAGGTGAATTCTAGGGTGAAGTTCATGGGAGTCACCTGCCTCACAGGGATGTCGTGAGGATAAAATGGGGAGACATCCACCACCTTGAGCTTCTTGAAAAAGTGGTATATAAATCTAATAAATAAATGAATGACTCCAGTGAGCCACTAATCCCCCTAATTTAGCAGAACGCTGTCCCTAATTGCTCAAATACGCTTGCTTGTACAGCTCTCCTGTCTTTTCTATCAGGTTGGCTCAGATCATAAAGCCTTTGAGCCATGAATATCTCAGGGATGAGGGGAATCGTTCACAGCCTCCTTGCCGACCTGGCAGAACGGAAGGATTTATCTCCCAGCATCAGGCAATTCAGCCATTCTCACCTTCCAAACAATCTGGAGCAGCTTCTATCTACAATTTCCGGGTGATCAATTATGGTAATATACTTATTTATTCATTTACCTCCCCTGCTTGAACGCACAAGAAAATACCAAGGAAGAAAGTTTGAAAGAAGGAACGGGAGGGGAAGAAGCCCTTATTAACAACAAACGGCAAAATCTGAGCAGAACTGACCCTGCGTTGTCGGCCAAGGCAGGGATGGAGCTCACAGAGCCAGATTTACATATAAACTAAACAAGGGTTTAGCTTATAAGGTTTAGCTTAGGGCCCCACATTCTTGGGGGCCCCCAAAAAAATTAAAGGAAAAAAACTGGATGTACATTTCCAAAATATAAGATAAAAAACAAATAAAATAAAACCTACATACAGCAACAGTGTTTTGTGTTGTGTAGGCTCCTATGGTGTAAGTAATGGGCCCCCGTCTGCTAGCCTGCTCCCTAAAATATTCCTGGTTTGCTCATTTCTATATATAGGGTGCCTACATTCTGCATGGACTGGTTGCAGGGCAACAGGTGCAAATGGCTTGAGATACCTATTAGGTCCATAAATTACCATATATTCAACACACAAAACAGTGACTTTTGTCATTGTTGTTGACAAAGGACAGCTGGACATATAAAGGGCCCCATTATCTTCAGGAGCTTAGGGCCTCACAAACCTAAATCCAGCCCTGCTCACATCAATTTCAACAAGGCTTGCCTAGAAGGCATTTAAAAGGTAAAGGGACCCCTGACCATTAGGTCCAGTTGCGGATGACTCTGGGGTTGCGGTGCTCATCTCGCTTTACAGGCCGAGGGAG